>NW_024070205.1:71587329-72045451 GCF_014754425.2 Oryx dammah | reverse complement strand
TTGTGTGAATCAGGGTTGGGGTTCCATGTGTGAGCCCATGTGGTGTGGTTTTGAATCTCTCTGTGTGTGTATGTGTGTGTCTCTGTGTGTGTCCTCAGAGATGTTACCCTCTTAGCACACGTCAAGTGTGAACTTTCTAAACACTTATCACCACTGAACACTGGCTATACATTATGTTATTCTTTCCTCAGCTCAGCCATTCCTCAAGTTTGGTTAATATTCATTTTCCTCAGATGGAAATGGTACTGGACAAAATGGCCCAAGTTCTTGACTTCCTAAATAGAAAAACCACATTGAATACCTAAGTGTGGTCCCAATGTGGTTGCTCTGGACACCTGACCTTCACTTGACACTCAGCCCTGGGATCCTCAGTCATGGCACATGGGCATCTCTCCATCTATGAGCCATGCTGGGGGCTACTGGCAGCTCCAGAGGTCCAGATTGTACCCTTTATTATAAGGGGAGCTCAGTTGTCATTTCCCTGGTGGCTCAGATGGTAAAGGGTCTGCCTACAATGCGGGATACCCAAGTTTGATCCCTGGGTTGGATAGATCCTCTGGAGAAGGAAATGGCAACCCACTCCAGTACTCTTGCCTGGAAAATCCCATGGAGGGAGGAACATGGTAGGCCATAGTCTATGGGGTCGCAAAGAGTTGGACATGACTGAGTGACTCCACTTTCACTTTCACTTTTCAGTGGTCACAGAAACCAGGGGAACCAAAGTCATGTCCAACTCTTTGCGACCCCATGGATGGTAGCCTACCAGGCTCCGTGGTCCATGGGATTTTCCAGGCAAGAATACTGGAGTGGGCTGCCATTTCTTTCTCCAGGTCTTCCCAACCCAGGGATCAAACCGGGGTCTCCTGTATTGCAGACAGACGCTTTACCGTCTGAGCCACTAGGGAAGCCCCAAAGATAGATTAACAGATAATTTTGGCAGAGTCTGTAGTGTGAAAGGTACCTCGGGACTTGCATCCTCCTGGTCAAATCAGATTCTGAGAATTACGTGCCCTGTGTAGACAATGTAGGTCGTAACTCTTAGTGTTAGTGTCATCGCCTAAACAAGGAATAAAGCAGATTATCAGGAAAATATTTTATTGTACTGAGTCACATTTAAAAAAGCCTTACATTGATTAAACCCTGTAGCACACACTCAAGGGAAGGTGTCAAATAGATCTCACAGTGGAACGTGTTAGTTAGCCTAGTGACCATGACTGTGTATGTAAATTTTCCTACACAGCTGGGTGTGAGATAGTCAGCATTCATCCCATGCTTCCTCTCTATAATGAACTGTCCCCACTAAATGTATGACTTCTGTGAGTATGGACAGCCACTGGCTCGGTGGACATGCAAATATTGTTTGGAAGATGAAGACTGGGAAAAGAATATCACACGACTGACTATAACTATTTGGATAGGTAAGATTGAATACAGTCCTCTAACAGAGTTTGCTTTTAATCAAGAACAAATTTAATCTTCTTGGTTTTACAATCAGATTAGTCAAAATTAATATTTAGACTTATGAGGCTCATGCCATAAAAATTATCGATAAATCACTTAGGTCACATTTTAGGATATTAGTATAAATTCAGTGAGGACTCCGTATTTTAAAATTAAATAATGAATAGTAGATTATATTATTCTAGCCTTAATATTTGCATGTGTGCATGCTCAGCTGTGTCCAACTCTTTGCCTGACAGGCTCCTCTGTCCATGGGATTTCCCAGGCAAGAACACTGGAGTGGGTTGCCATTTTCTTCTCTAGGGGATTTTCCTGACCTTGAGATTGAACCTATGTCTTGCTTACTATTTACATGGGAAAAAATGAAAGAAAAGAAGAAGAGGATTTTTCTCATTAATTATTATATACTATTTCAATATTGAAGATAAAAATTCTAAAACTAAGATTGCTCTGAATAGAATTTATGGGTCAAGAGCTTAATCTCAATATGTAGGACAATGTTTATCTCCACTATTTATGGATTTTAATGATTATATGATTTATAACTTTTATGGATATTGATTGGAAAAATACAAATAAAGTGTATTCTGAAGTTTGTACTTAAAAAAAAAATAAAAATAAAAAATAAAAAAAATAAAATAAAAAAAATTCTCATAGAAGACTTGGTAAGTACATAGCTGTAACTGTGGATCCTGGGGAGGCAGTGATCTATAAGAAATCCAGAAGACAGGTGTGACTTACCAGAAGCTCTAAAGAAGGAGGAAGGCCGTGGATCTCTGTCATTGAATGCTGGAATGCAGTTTAGTGTTCTTTATTCCCCGTCGGGTAGGTTATCACTAGTTAAAATGCAGAACTGTGTTTCATTTCTTTCCTGCTTCTCTCCTTTGCTCTCCTTCATCCAGCACAGAGAATGATTCAACAGCAACTCAGTCCATAGTTGCTAATCTCCCTCATGCATACACTCCACCCTATGTTCTCATTAAAAAAACAAAAATGCTGAGTGATTCGTGAGCAGCCTCATCAGTGTCCTGACAGCTACTCTATGTCCCTTTAGCTCCCTAGGAAGACCAGTGAGGTGGACAAACCGTGCTTTTTATTATAATCAACTGTCCCACTAAACATATAGCCTCTGTGAGTATCAACAGCCACTGACTCAGTGGACATGCACACAGTGTATAGAAACAAATATTGACTGAAAAATATTATATTATTCATAGTGGCTGTATTTAAATGGTAGGATTCAGTGTTTTCAAATCTTGTATATTTGATTTTCTTTAAGACAAGTGATTAGTGAATTAATAGAATGGCCCACGATTAAATTCAGTCCTCTAAGAGTTTACTTTTAATCAAGTACAAAGTCTCATAGGAAACATGATGAACAGAGTAGCAGCAACTGTGGATCTCGGAGGAAGAGTGATCTGGGAAAAATCAAGAGAGAGTGGCGATTTAGCAGGAGCGCAAAATGAGCAGGAGGAGTCATGGATCTCTTTCAGTGAACAGTACATGCATTTTAGAGTTTTTCTTTTTATAGATTGAATGTTTCCTTTTGATTAGGTTTCTCTTAGCTAGAGGTCAAAGATCTGTTTTCATTTCCTTCCTCCTCTCCTTTGCTTTCCTTCCTCCTCCAAAGAGGATGGATGAACACAAGTTCAGCCCATGCTTACTAACCTCTCATATCCATACACACCATCCCATGTCCACACAAATTAAAAAAACCTGTTTTTTTCTTTTTTCCCCATTCCTGTGCAGCCTCACCACTCTTCTAACAGCTACTCTGTGTCCCTCTAGATTTCACTGAGGACCTGACAGTCAACCCAGCTTGTGACAGGGTAGAAGAGATTCCATGTGACTCCAAGGCAAGTTTTTCTTTTTATTCTGGTCTGAGATAGAAGTATTATTTCATTTCTCTTTCAGTAGAACAAACTTATGAGTCTTTGAATGTGTTCATTTTAGATAGAGACAATTCCTTTGGTTGGGATAATGTGGAGTGAGAGTCTTATTTACGAACTCATGATGCCTCAGTCCACAGGATATTAAAATTGTTAGCATCCATTACACCCTGTACAGAGTTCTCTCTTCTATAGTATGTTTTCCTCTAGGAAAGGAATTCTGTAATTTCTAACCCAAGTGGACTTGGAAGTTTCATCCTCCAGGCAGAGGTCTTGCATTTCATCCTGAGTATGTGTGCTCTGATCTTGCTAGGTTCCCTGGACTCCACCACTGTTCCTCATCAGGCTTTCCACTCTCATCTAATGAACCAGAGTGTGCATCTATGTGATCTTACCCTCATAATGTCTTCTCTTCTGTACTTGCAGGTGGCCTTTTCAATATGTGAAAACGGTATGTATTCTAGAATCATTCAGTTGGGGAGATAAAGCTTTGTATATAAGAAAGTTAGGGCTTTCTCACTGGTTTTAGTGTAGAGGAAAACTGATTCCAAATTCCTGCTGGGAATGAATATAGGGGCCCTGGTGATAGAAAGTAGCTTTCAGGCCAGCGGGACCGGCGGCGGAGCGCGAGCGGGCTGAGGAGCCGAGCGCGAAAGGCAGGCCGGACGAGGCGGGCACGGAGCAGAGAACCGAGAGCTGGGGGCACCGCCACCACCGTCGCCCTCGGGCTGCACAAAGGGGTTGAGGCTGGGGCTAGTGCCTCAGCGCGCCAGCTTGGAAGTGGCGCCCGCCGGGTCCCGGAAGAGAGCGGCACGGGCGGCAATGGCCGGCTACATGTCGGGTCAGCAGCCAGCCAACCGCAACCAGGAGAGGTTCGTGCAGGCGTTCAAGGATGTGCTGGAGCGCTACAAAGAACTTGACAAGCTGATCTTAAAATTCATAAAGAAATGCAAGGGACCCATGATAGCAAAAATAGTCTTCAAAAAAAAAAAAAAAGAAAAAGAAGAAGAAGAATAAATTGGAGCACTCACATTTCCCAATTTGAAAACTTTACTACAAAACTACAGTAATCAAGAAAGTGTGGTAATGGTATAAGAACAGAGATATAAATCAGTGGAATAGAATGAAAATCCAAAAATAAATCCCTGTATTTATGGTCAATTTTTGACAAGGGTGCAAAGAAAATTCAATGTGGAAAGAATTCCCTTTTCAGCAAATTATAGTGGGACAACTGGATATCCATATGCAAAAGAATGAAATTGGACTCCTACCTTGCATGATGCACAGAAGTTAACTTGAAATGGCTCATAGACCTATGTGTAAGAGCTAAAACTATAAAACTATTAGAAGAAAACTAAAGAATAAATCATTGTGACCTTGAAATAAGCAATGCTTTCTTGATTATGACACTAAAAGCACAAGCAACAAAAGAAAAGTGTAGATAAATTAGATTTGATCAAATTAAGAACTTCTGTGCTTCAAAGAACACTGTTAAGAAAGTAAAAAGATGCCCTGAAGAATGGGAAAATATATTTGTGAACCAGACATCTAACAAGGCAGGGGTTTCCAACCTCTGGCATCTAACGCCTGATGATTTGAGATGTAACTGATGTAATAATAATAGGAATTAAGTGCACAATAAATATAATGTACATGAATCATCCCCACACAATCCCACTCAATCTGTGAAAAAATTATCTTCCATGAAAATGGTCCCTGGTACCAGAAAGACTGAGGACTGCTGTATTAAGGGACTTGTATCTAAAATATGTAAAGTCCTCTTAATTAACAGTAAAAAGACAATTTAATCACAAATGGGCAAAATATTTGAATAGATGTTTCTCCAAAGAAGAAACAAAAATGTCCAATAATAAGCACATAAAAAGATACTCAGCATCATTAGGGAAATGCAAATCAAAGCTGCAATGAGATTCCATTCCATACCCACTAGAATGGTTACTGTAATCAAAAAAGAAAGCAAGATATGGAGAAATTGGAACCCTCATGCATTGCTGGGTGGGAACATAAAATGGTGCAGCTGCTTTGGAAAAAAATTTGGTGTTTCTTCAAGAAGTTAGAGTTGCCAAATGGTCCAACATTTCCACTAAGTATAAATCCAAGAGAAATGAAAGTGTATAACCAGCAAGATATGTTTAAAAATGCTTACAGCAGCATTATTCTTAATAGCTAAAAAATGGAAATAACTCAAATACCTACCAACTGATGAATAGATAAGCAAAAGCAGTATATTCTTACAATGGAATATTATTCATCAATAAAAAGGAATGAAATAATAATTGATGCTAACATGAATCACACTTGAAAAATCACACTGAGAGAAAGGAGCTAGCTTGAAAATATTCTAGGTGAAAGAAGCCCCCACAAAACACCACATGTTGTATGATTTCATTATACAGAATAGGCAGATTCATAGAGACAGTCGTAGATTAGTGGTTGCAGGGTTATGGAAGGGTGGAATGGGAAGTGACTGCTGATGGGTATAGAGTTTCTTTTGGGGGGTAATGAAATGTCCTAAAATTACATGGTGGTGATGGTTACACAGCTCTGTGAATATACTTGCATTAAATTATATACTTTAAAAATTAAAAAAAAAAGTAAGTAGCTTTCAAGTAGAATAATGTGGCTCATTATTGTAGTTCCAGGAAGAAACTGTATTATGGTTAATAATGTAGGTTTGTGTCCATGAGACTGCGTATGTCCCTAAGTGTAATGAATAATGTGATTCTTCTTGTATGCGTGCATTTTTTGTGTTTTGTTTTTCCCAATTTTTGTCACCCTAAATATAACTGTTACTGTTGTCAACTGTACACCCCCAAAATTCTCATCACCATTGCACCATGAATGAGGATGTATATGCACATTCATTGTATGCTTTGATTTTATGCCAAGTGTACATCCTTTAACCTGGAAAACAAATCCCATTACTCTCCAGGAAAATATTTTCAGGATTCTTTTTAATTTTTATTTTTTTTTTTTTATTGTCTGTACTGGGCTGTCATTGCTACTCAGGCTAGTCTCTACTTGTGGAAAGCAAGGACAACTCCCTAGTTGTCATGAGTAGGTTTCCTACTTTGGCAGCTGCTTTTGTTGCAGAGCATGGGTCCTAGGGCTCTCTGACTTCCTCAGTTTTGGCACGTGGGCTCAGTAGTTGTGGCTCCTGGGCCCTAGGGCACAGGCTCAGTAGTTGGGAGCTACTGGGACATGTAGAATCTTTCCAGTCCAGGGATCCAGTCCATATCTCCTGCATTGGCAAATATATTCTTTTTTTTTTTTTAATGCTTTAATAAAAAAGTTTTTATCTTCAGTAAATTATTTTCAACATGTGTACCTTTTCTTTTTTTTTTAGTTTTATTAATATATTTACTTTATAATACTGAGCCACCAGGGAAGCCCTACAGGATTCTTTTGATCAAAACTGTGTTTCAGAACCTCCCTTACTGGGTCAATCACACCTTTGCTGCTGCTGCTAAGTCTCATCAGTTGTGTCTGACTCTGTGTGACCCCATAGATGGCAGCCCATTTCCTTCTCCAGTGCGTGAAGGTGAAAAGTGAAAGTGAAGTCACTAAGTTGTGTCTGACTCTTCACAACCTCATGGACTGCAGCCTACCAGGCTCCTCTGTTCCTGGGATTTCCCAAGCAAAAGTACTGGAGTGGGTTGCCATTGTAAATATTGTCTGTCAGTAGGTCTTATGGTATTTTGATTGGTCATGATTAATCACTCTGCCACTTCCCTCATTCACACTCTTTCCTATTATAGCCTCCAAATGAATCTTCCCCCCTCACCCAAGGCACCTAGTACTGGGGAGGCTCCTTCCTTCTTCAGGGAGCCCCTGGTGGTACCTGCAGGCCACACCCAGTTTTAGAAGAATCGGAGAAAGAAGACCCTCTAGGAATAGATGGAGGAAATTCAGTCCAGTTTTGCCTCTTAATCTTTGAAGTGTCCAGTCTGTCCTGTTAATTCCATGTTGTTCAGTACGTCTTTAGAACTTTTCCATCTTGCAGCTAAAACTTTATAGCCATTGAATAGACATTCCCTGTATCAACCTCTTCCCAGCTCTTGGAACTACCCTTTGGTCTCTGCTTCCCTGAGTTTTCCTTTAGATAACTCAGGCAAATAGAATTGTGCAGTATTTGTCTTCCTATGACTAGCTTATTTCATTCTTACTGATATCCTCCCACTTCATTCATTGCTGCAAATGACAGGATTTCCTTCATTATTAAAGACTGAATCACATTCCAGTGTATATATACACCACATTTTCTTTAATGATTTATCTGCCTGTGGACACTAGATAGTTTTTCTATCTTGATGGCTGTGTACAATGTGGCAATGGATATGAGATTGTAGATATCTCCTGGACATTCTCATTTTATTTCCTTTGGACATACACTCAAACGAGTGATTCCTCAATCTTATAATGGTTCTCTTAATAATTTTTTGAGGAATTTCTAAACTTCCATAGTGATTGCACCATTTTCCATTTCTACCAATAGGGTACAAATGTTCCACTTCTCTACATCCTTGCCAACACTTGTTATTTTATTTTTATAATACACATCCTGAAAGGTGATATCATCTTTTCACTTGGTTAGCTCCGTTGGTAAAGAACCCGCCTGCAGTGCAGGAGACCCCGCTTCAATTCCTGGGTCAGGAAGATCTGCTGGAGAAGGGATAGGCTACCCACTCCAGCATTCTTGGGCTTCCCTTGTGGTTCAGCTGGTAAAGAATCTGCCTGCAATGCAGGAGACCTGGGTTCAATCCCTGGGTTGGGAAAATCCCCTGGAGAAGGGAAAGGCTAGCCACTCCATTATTCTGACCTGGAGAATTCCATAGATTGTAAAGTCCATGGGGTTGCAAAGAGTTGGACACGACTGAGCAACTTGTGCTTTCCATTTCACTGATACTTAGTGATGTTGAGCACTTTTCTTATGTATACTGATCACTTCTATTTCTTCTATGAAGAAATGTCTAGTGAAGCTTTTTACACATTTTTTAAACTCAATTATTTGCCTGCTGTTGTTTTGAAGTTGCAGTTGCTTTTTTATATATTTTGGACATTGTCCTGTTATTCTGATACAAAGTTTGCAGATACTTCCTCTCATTCTATCGGTTGCCTTTCTATTGATTGCTGAGGAAACTATCCTTTCTTCACTTGGTAATTTTAGAACCTCGGCAAAGATCATTTGGCCACACATGTATGAATTTATTCAAGATTCCCTTCATTGGTCTCTCTGCCTATTATGTTTCTGGTAGAACTCTATTTTGACTGCTGTGGCATTCTTAGGCGTTTTGAATTTAGGAGGCCTTAAGGCCCCATTGTTCTTTGCACTCAAGATTGTTTTTTCTCTTTGGATTTCTTTTGAGTTCCATAAATATTAGAATTGGGGATTCTTTTTTTCATTTCTATAAAAATGACATGAGATTTTGTGAGTTGTTTCTATGTATATATATATATATATATATATACACATCACTTTTAGTAGAATAAGGTCAGTCTGTGACCTTCTAGTCTATGACAATATTCCAGACTATGAATATGTATGTCATTGGAATTACTTGTCTCTTCTTTCTTTCAACAGTGTCCTGTGGTTTTCAATGCACAAATCTTTCACTTCCTAAGGAGCCTTTTCCACTGCCTTGCTTGGATCCCCTAGAGTCAGGGATGGGAAAGACGGGTTCATGAAGAGAATGAATGTTTCTCCTTCCCCTCTGTACCTACTCTCTGGTTACTTGTAGTACAGGAGTGCTGGGCCATGCCCTTTACCTCGGCCTACAAATGAGCTCCCTACTGGGGATTTTCTTTGAAACTGAGTATTCACCTTTCTATTGGAATGTCCACAAGGAATCTCCCAATGCCTGGCCTGTGTCCTAGAGCCCCAGGTATACCTACATATGAGTGATCATATTAGATGAACAAGTCTGCAATAAAGAACAAATGAGGACAGGCAGTTTGTTGCCTTTTCCTTATCTTTGGAGTTCTTAGAACTGAACTTTCCAGTGTATTAGCCACTAGTCAGATCTGCCTATTTTTAATTAATATATTTCAAACAATACTTAACTTGATATATTAAAAACAAAACAAAAACCACGCTATTACCTGGTCACCCTAGCCATATCTCAAGTGAGTGCATAAGTGTTGAAATTTCAGGTTGGTAAGCTTGAATGCAAGCTATATTGGGCTTGTAGAAATGTAAGGTTGAAAGGTGATTCTCTCAGCATTTCTCTCTCATGTGAAATATTGCAATGGTGATCACCATCTTGTTGAAGGGCTCTAACTCCACAAAGCACAGGGGAGGTCTGTGAACCTGGAGGGAAAACCAGAAAGATGCTGTGTGAGCAAAGTGGAGAAGGAGAAATGGGTGGGTCAACTTGTATAATAACTGTATTATTGTTCATGGTTGTCTTTCTACAGACTGTTTCTTGGAGAGCTTTAGCAGCAGTGATACAGATGATAATGCAGGTAAGGAACAACTCTCAGGTGGGATTTAGAGGGAGAGGGTTCCTGGACCACTCAGGTTATACCTGCTTCTGTGGAAATGAAGGAAGGTGAATATAAATTCAGGAAGAAGAAGGAAATGTATTAGAACTGTGATTTGTTCTTCCTACGTTTTAATGATATAATAGAGCTATGTGTCCATGTGCTATATTGTGCTGTGCTTATAGTCATCTCTCCTTGCTTTTCCATTTAGACATGTCCTTTCTCACAAGACACCTCTTTCCTTGTCCTTTCACCACCAAATATGAAAGCTTGGTTTCTGGTTAGTACCTGCAGGGTAGTATGGACAGAGACTTTAGCTTCATGTTTAAATTCTCCTATGATGGCCACATCCTAGTGGGCACAAAAGTCTCATAGTCACTTAACACTGGAGACCAAGTTCTTGTAGTGAGTGTCAGGTGGTGCGTGAGACATGAACTATATCCCTCTGCATTTTCAGGACGTGTGGCTTGCCCTCATGTTTGTCCTCACTGTTTATTCCTCGTATGAAGGGTGCTCTCATGGTTGGATGAGTCAAAGCACACCTGCTTTGGTGTCCCTGCCTGGGCTGAGTCTCCTGGAGCTCATCTCAGCACCTCACCTCCCCAAGGATGTTGTGCTGAAGGTGCTTCCACATGAGAGCAGGCCATGTCGAGCTGCCCTGAGAGACCAGCATGGTCACAGATTCTAGAGACTGTGAAGGGGCCACTGGATTTCTTTACACATATTCTCACAGCCCTACTGGCCTGGTCTCCTGGGACTGAGCAGACCTAAGTCAGAGACTCAGAGCAGCAGGACTCAGGGTCACTGATCCTCTCAGAACCCACTACTCCCTCCAGACAAAAGCTCCAAATGGTTTTGCTCACCATCTTTGCACACTCCTCAACTCATTTATTTATCTTTTTAAATTTGTTTTGCGTTTGAGTTGTAGTTTCTTATACATTTTGAGTATGAGCTCCTTATCTGAATATATTTTGTATTTTTTCTGTGGGTTATCTTTTCATCCTATTGATTATTGAAGAGGCTACCCTTTTCCTATTTAGTGGTCTTAGAAATTTGGTGAATTTTATTTGACCATTTATCCATGAGTTTACTTGGGGCTCTTTGTTCCGGGCTTTAGGGCTATGCATCTGTTTCTATGTCAATATCATACAGCTTTGATTCTTATATCTTTGTAATGTACCTTGAAATCAGGAGGGGAAAAACTTTGATATTTGTTCTGAACATTATTTTGTCTATTTGCAGTCTTTAATGGTTCCATATATCTTTTTGGATTTGCTTTTTCCATTTCTATGAAAATTATGTTAATATTTGGATTGGTGTTGCAATGAATTTTTATCTAGCTTTGGGTAGTGTAGAAATGTCAACAGTACTAAGTCTCCAGTCTGTGAGCATGATATGTCATTTCAATTCCTTGTGCCTGGTTTAATTCTTTCAGTATGGTTTGTGGTTTTCATTGTGCAGGTTGTTTGCTTTCTAAAGGTACTTTGTCCTTGACCTCTCTGGATCTTTCAGAGTCAGTGGTTGGAAGAATGGTCTCATGAAGAGACAAAGTGTCCCTATTTCTCTTCTGCACCTGTTCTCTGATGATGTTCAGCACAGGTGCCCTGGGCCCTGTGCCCATACTTTTCCCCTCAAGAGGAACCCCTGCTGGGAATTCCTCTAAGATCTGGGTGTTGACATTACTGTTTCAGTGTCCCAAAGGCTCATGATACCTGGGATGTGTGCATGAGCCCAGGAAATGCCTACAAATGAATCATCAAATCAAGCCAGACAAATACCCTGCAGAAGCTGTTGGGCTACACTTCACAGGCCTGTACTGCCTAGATTTGAGGCCAAAGAAAGGTCCCAGAGTTGACAGAGATATCAAAGTTTTAATGGATGGAATGTCTTATATATCTGAAGTAAAAGGGTCCTGGGGAGATATCCACTGTGGATAGCAGGTGACAGGCAGAACACAGAATCTGCAATATTCTTCACTCTGGGGGGATGGGGAGTCTACCAGTTACAGGGGGAATTAACAACAGATTGCCTCATTAGTTACACCGGTTACCATGGAAACCAGTAGAGGGCCACATCCCTCTCTTACCCCCTCAGGCTAAATACTTTCATAGGCCAGAGATCTTTTCTTTGTTAATCTATAGGTAAACAGCCATCTTGAAAAGGGCAGAAAATGCAGAGGGAATAACCAAGAGAAGGATGGTAACATTCTGTACGTATTCATTTGCTCAATCACTCAGTTGTGTCTGACTCTTTGTGATCCAATGAACTATATATCTCACCAGCTCCTCTGTCCCTGGTATTCTCCAGCTAAGAATATTGAAGTGGTTTCCATTTCATCTGTCAAAGCATAGTCCCAACCCAGGGATCGAACCCATGTCCCCTGCATTGGCAGGCAGATTCTTCACCACTGAGCCACCTGGGAAGCCCTACACCCTCCATTTTACCACAGTGCCCTGGTATTCCATAAACTGTTATGCCACAATCTATCAGAAGTGTTAGAACCATTGGAGCTGATCTTAAGATTCATTCAATCTTGCCTGGTGGCTCAGATAGTAAAGAATTTGCCTGCAATGCAGCAGACCTGGGTTAGAACCCTGAGTCAGGAAGATACCCTGAAGAAGGAAATAACTACCCACTCCAGTATTCTTGCCTGGAGAATTCCATGATAGAGGGGCCTGGTGGGCTACACTTTATGGGGTCACAAATTGTCCAACACAATTGAGTGATTAAGCACACATATATATAAACATATATAGAGGATGTTGTGAATTGTAATGTGGTAGCCACTAGCCAGATGTAACTGTTATAGTTTGCTTAAAAGCATGTTTTAAATGGTCAAAAATACTTGGAATTTCAGACAGGTTAGCATGAAGGTGAGAGCTCTAATGGTCCTGTAGAAGTGAGAGGTTGGAAATTGACTCTTTCAGCATTCCTGTCTTTAGGTTTGTAACTGAGATCAGTGTCTTATTGAAGGGCTCTGACTGTACAGAGCACAGATGACTGCCATCTGCTATCCACAGTGGGGTGTCTCTTCATGACCCTGGAAAAAAGGTCAAGGTGATGCTGTGAGAGCCAGCAGGGCCTCAACTGGAGCAGAAGTGTGTGGGTCTCTCATTCTGATCACCTTGTTGCTCCTGGTTGTGTTCCTATGGAATGCGTTGTGGAGAGCATCTGGTGTGGTGGTGAGGAAGGGGACACCGGCAGGAAACAACATTCCGATGGGTCCTGACAGGAGAGGGTTCCTGAAAATGTAGGGTTAAACCCTCTGCTTGGAGGCTAAGAAAGGTTACCATGAAATTAGGAAGAAGGAAATGTGTGTAGAGTTGTGAATTACTCCTTTCATATTTTAATGATATGATAGAGAAATTGTGTCCTGGACTTGCACTGTGCTCTGTTTATAATCACCTTTTCTTGCTTTTCTCTTCAAAGATTATTTTTCCTGTAGGAGTTACTCTCTCCTGTTTTTGTCACTGACTAGTATGGAAGCCAGGTCTCTGGTCAGCACATCTCGGGTATTGCGCACTGCAGACTCTGTTTTCTATTGCATGCTGAACTATGATGGCCATATCCTAGGGGCTCAAAACTGTCATTGCCCCTTGACACCAGAGACCACCTCCCTGTAGTGCATGTGAGGTGGTGGTTGAGACATGAACTCTTTCCTCCTGTGCTTTCAGGACTTGTGACTTCCTCTCATGTTTCTCCTCACTGTTAATCCCTCAGGTAGAGAGCACTCCGAGAGGTGGATAAGTCACAGCATACAGGCTCTGAGTCCCTGCCTGGGCTCAGTCTCCTGAAGCTCATCTCAGCCTCTGCACCATCTAAGGCTGATGTGCTGAAGGTGCTTCCATGTGAGAGGTCCATGTCCAGCTGCTCCTAGAGACCCTCCATGGCTGCAGATTCTAGATTCTGTGAAGAGGCCACTGGGCTTCATCACACACTTGCTTTCACAGCCCTGCTGACCTGGTATCCTGGGATTGAGCAGTCCCAGGGCAGCAGGTCCTGGGGTCACTGTTGCTCTCAGAGCCCACTGCTGCCTCCAGACAGTCCTGCCCCTTCTCCCCAACCCCAGGCCTGCCCCATCCTCTGTCCTTTTCTTACACCTTCCCAGTTTTCCAAGTCTTAGTGCAAACCTGGCAGCTACCAGATGTTTATGGAAGACCCTTGTCACATCATTCTGGTTAAAAGAAATTGGAAGTGTTTGCCTCTGTCCTAAGGGTCTGTAAAACTTAAGGTATTGCTGTGAGCATTAAGCATCTCCCAGGTAACTCAGGTCACCAAAGGCAACAGGAGAGTCTCTGTTATGTGAAATTTTTGTCCTTCCCTCCCCCAGGGCTCAGAACACTCTCAGGTCCATGCCCAGTCCTCCCTGGCAGGGATGGATTGTTTAATTAAATAATGGGCTGATAGAAGACAGTGGCCATACACCCACGGTCCTTCTTCCAATGTGTCCACGTTGGAGAACTCTAGGGTTGATGGAGTTTCAAGGAGCAAGGAAAGGAACAGTGACTAGAAGAGAGAAATGAGGAAGGAAGTAGAGGGGAAACAGCAGGAGGAGGCAAGCAAGGTTGTGGGCAGAGATGCATGGAGACAATGACCGCCTGGAGGAGGAACAGGTTGACATGGCCTCATTCCTGCTCACACGTAGACAAGTTGAGGGTGGTGACAGGAAGCTGCAGGTCAGAGACCCACTTTTTCACTGAAGAGGTGAAACACTGAGGCCCCGGGTTGTCCCTGGAGAAAAGGTGTCAGGGTTCCCAGGGTCAGGCTCTGAGGAGCACCAGGGTCCCCTGGTCACATCCTGACTCTAAGTCTCTCCTTTGCTTTCCCACAGACTCTCCATATGACTGCTGCTCTCAGACACCAGAAAAATGCATGGAATATAATAAAGATTCAGAAACAGAGGTCATTTCTCCTTTCATATTTTTTAAAGTTTTTCTCTTTTTTCTGATTCATAGACTCTTCCTTGTAACCCTTCCCCATCTCCACTTTCCGTCTTTCATGATTATCCTCTTGGAGCACCTGGCCTCTTATAGGCACTGGGGATACTGGGAGCTTATGTAAAACCTGTGAATCTGTCTTCAGCCCTCTTCCTCTACTCTCGTAGCATCGCCCCAACTCCTGACCTCATGTCTGCACCCTTGAACCTGGTTTTGTCACTATGACTGGCCTGAGAAAGTGGAGGCTGGAATTAGTATGTCTGGACCCACACAGTTGAAGTGCCCGCATGAAGTCTGCACTGCCCTGGGCTACCCCATATAGTTGCTTTCCTGCCCTGAAAGAGCTTGGACCTGCCTGACTGATCTCTTTCTTTCAGATTTTGGAAAACTCTTTGCTTGTTTACTGGAGGAATGTTTTGGGGGATATCAAAGATAATAAAGAAGACCAAGAAAAGCAAGAATGAACATGGGACCTGGGGTGAAAAGGTGAGGCAGAGAAGGGCACGTATCTCCATCATGTCCTTAACTCACTTGGTGGGGCTTCAGAATCACCAGCAAAAACACTGGGGTCTGCTGCTGAGTGTGACCACAAAAGTGGAGACAAGAGGGTGGTAACAATCCATGCAGTTGACTGAAGGATGCTCTGAGCACGTCTCCCCAGGGCACAGGTCCTGTCCCCAGACGCCCCCGAGGTTGCTGGGCTGGCTCCTCCGGCAGCTCTTACATTTGCAGGGAGACTGGGGGGCAGTGTGGGGCCACTGTGTGCCTGAGTCCAGGAGCTGCTCTTCCAGCATGTTCTCTTTGAAGATCCCCACTGGGGGCTTCCTCATCTCCCTCTGCAAGACCCAGCTCTGCCCTTCCAACTCCCCAAAGGCAGCAGGGGGCACCCCTAGTTCATCACCAGCTGCAGAGAGAGGTTGGGGCAGCCCCACCCTCCCCAGTCCTGGGCTCCTGGGAACAGAGTGAAGGAGACCCAGGTGCCCAGAGGTCGTGCATGCAGGAGTCACCTGGCAGCTCTGCATCCCTGTAGGTGCTCCTTGGTCCTGAGGGTCCCAGCCAGCCTGGGGGGTGTGCTCAGGCAGGTGTCCAGTTTGGGGTCCCTCAGGTTCTTGAACCTGGAGTCCTTGGTCACTTCAGGCACCATTTCTCAACCTGAAGTTGAAGGTTCTGTAGATTCTTCTGTGTATGTGTCCAACTGAAGACACACCAGAAAGCAATACAGTGCCATTTGTGATGCTGGTAAGGGAGCCATCTATCAATGCAGGAGACACAAGAGACTCAGGTTCAATCTCTGGGTAGGGATGATACCCTGGAGAAAGGAAATGGTAACCCAAGCCAGCATTCTTGCCTGGAGAATCCCAGTGACTGAGGAGACTGGTGGGCTATAATCCTAGGCTGCACAGAGTCAGACATGACTGAACTGAGCAGCACACTTAGGATGAGTGGCAGGATTCAAGTTACTCATATTCCTTTTATTTTTTTTCCATTTCTGTCATTAACAACATATCTTATATTATTATAATTTAAAAATCAGTGTCTTCTGTCAAATTTTATTGTTGCAACATGCTAAACATAAAATATACCTTTTTATTTCAACAATATAATAACAGTTTAAAATCATAAACCTCAGGAGAGTTTGGCTCGGGCTTGGAAACAATTATTAGGGAAAATATAGACCCTAGGTGTCTGTCCATTTCCAATGCTCACATCTCAGGAGCAGTTGTACTGAGTGTAGGATGGGTGGGCATGTTCTCATACCCCCCATGTCATCTGACCTCCTGCTCCTCCCAGGGGCTACAGGGAAGGGGGAGCCCAAGCTTTCAGCCCTGGATCCCAGAGTTCCCTGTTCCTCTCCCGGAGTCTCACTGTCCAGGGGACACATCAGTTGAGGGTTGCCAGCCGGATGCCCAGGTGTACTTGCTCCTGTGGGACATTTCTAAACACTCCCTGCTGACAGAAAACACACTCAAGAAGGAGCAGCAAAAAGGCCCAGTGCCCTGAAGATCTGAGCTCCAAAGCCAAGTCTAGATCCTGGAAAGTCTTCTGGGTCCTGCACACCCTCCCCAGGGAACCCTCTTCTGTCTGACTCTTCACCTCCCAGGGACTCCATCACCTGTGTTGCTGTTGCAGGCTCTGTTCTGAATCTATGAAGACCTGGACCTGGACACCATCCTGGATCCCAGAGAGGATAGAGCCCCCACAGAACCAAGAGCCTCATCTGGACCAGATCAAAGGAGGCCTCCCTGCTTCTCTCCTGAGGGCCTTCATTTAGTACAGCTTCAGTTATTTTGTTGTATAGATTTAGTATTAGTTTTATCTATATGTTGTGCATTTATCTTTATGTTCAATATTTATATGGAAAGTTTTTCATTAAATTTTTAAAATATATCTTCTTTTAAAATAATTTTTCTGTAAAAGCACACACATGTACAGAAAAGCACCCTCAACAGAGGTAGAACTTAATGAATTGTTGTAAGGCAGTTACCCTTGTGTCCAACACCAAAATCTCCCCCCTCACATACAACTCAGTCTTTGTTGAGTAAAGAACTGCAAATGTGTCCTTGCATTGGTCCTTATGTCATTGTCTTTAAGGATTCTGTTTTCACACCTCTGCTCATTCCACTAGTCATAGGAGATCAATATCACCCTAGCTCTTTCATGATTTGCATGTCAGGACTTTTGAAACTCATTTTGCTTGACTGGTAAAAAGTTCCTGATTCATCATTTCTCTCTCATGTAACTTAAATGTGTTTGTCTCTTTTCTTCTAACACAGAGATTTTCTCTCTGAAAAGGCTCTTAAATTTCTAGTTTTTATTCCCTTATATTTCTCCTGCTCTTCTATTCTAGCTGCCCAACGGACTTTTATTTTTATTTTTTTATTTTTTATTTTTTGGGAGGACTTTTATTTTTAAAACCTAGTAGCTTTACCACAAGAGAAGGCAATGGCACCCCACTCCGGTACTCTTGCTTGGAAAATCCCATGGATGGAGGAGCCTGGTAGGCTACAGTCCATGGGGTCGCGGAGAGTGAGACACGACTGAGTGACTTCACTGTCACTTTTCACTTTCATGCATTGGAGAAGGAAATGGCAACCTACTCTAGTGTTCTTGCCTGGAGAATCCCAGGGACGGGGGAGCCTGGTGGGCTGCCATCTATGGGGTCGCACAGAGTCGGACACAACTGAAGCGACTTAGCAGCAGCAGCAACAGCAGCAGCTTTACTATAGTATCATTTGCTATTAGTCATTGCAAGTATATGCTAATTCTTTTTAATAAACACTTTCAAACCTTTTTTTCCCCAGAAAACTTTGCATTGTAATGTTTAATATTTGCTGTGTATCTTTCCTATGGTTTTACTGTTTCAGAGACTCCAATCATTCACATAAGGGCAAGGCATCCTAGTGTGCTGCAGTCCAAGGGATCACAAAAAGTTGGACACAATTGAGCAACTAAACAACAATCAATCATTCATTTATCAGATCTCTTATGGTGATCTTCCACTTTATTCAAATATATTACACCTTTTTCCATAATTTATTTGCCAGAAGTTTTTTACAAAATAGTTGTTAACAGACTTTCTTTTCAACTACTGTTTCTTATAAGGCATTATTTTTCAGGGCCTTTCTCTTACTTTTACTTTCATTTATAAAGTGATTTTTCAATTTTTTTCTTTTTCTTTTCTGAGTCCCACACACTGATTTCTGAGTTTTCTCAATTCTGATGTATGATGTCCTTTCCAAACTTGAATTGAAAAAAAAGAAAAGAATTTTTTCTTTCCCTATTTTTTTGTTTTTTAACACTGTTTACTCTTTATTGTTAAGCACATCATCATACAGGAATTAGAATATTTATATTTATGGAGAAGTTGCTAAGGATTTCTGTAAAGTTTACTTATTCCCAGTTTTTTTTTTTTTTTCCTAATTGAAGTATAACTGTAACTTAATTTAACTACAACACTGAGAGTTTCAGGTGTCCAATATAGTGATTTGGTATTTCTATACACTACAAAATGGTCACCACAATAAGGCTAGTTACCAGATTATTTTCATTGACTGTATTCTCCATGGTGTACATTTTGCTCCTTGGACTCATTATTTTGTAAGGGAATTTTGTAAGTCTTAATCTCTCTCACCTAGTTCTCTTATCACCACAACCCTCTCCTCTTTGGTAACCACTTCTTTGTTGTCTGTATCTGTGACTTCTTTACTGTTTGGTTATGTTGGTTCATTTGTTTCGGTTTTTGGTTTCCACATACAAGTAACATCTTACTATATTTGTCACTCTGTCTGACATTTTCCTTAGCATAATACTCTCTAGGTCCATCTATGCTGTCACAAATAACAAGATGTCATTTTTCTTTATGAGTGAGCAATAATACATGTAGACCAAATCTTATCCATTCATCTTTTGATACACGCTTTGAAAAAATACCCATATATGGAATTGCTGGATTATATGGTATTTCTATTTTTAATTTTTTAAGAAAATTCCATACTTAGTGTATATAACTTAAAATATTACCCAATAAGGCAACCTAATACCTACAGTAGGTATTTTCTGTAACTGAACTATTTAGAGTGACACTTGCTACTACTGCTACTGCTAAGTCACTTCAGTTGTGTCCGACTCTGTGTGACCCCGTAGATGGCAGCCCACCAGGCTCCCATGTCCCTGGGATTCTCCAGGCAAGAACACTGAAGTGGGTTGCCATTTCCTTCTCCAATGCATTAAAATGAAAAGTGAAAGTGAAGTCACTCAGTCATGTCCGGCCCTCAGCAACCCTATGGACTGCAGCCTTCCAGGCTCCTCCATCCATGGGATTTTCCAGGCAAGACTACTGGAATGGGGTGCCATTGCCTTCTCCGTTTGGACTCCTATAAAAATTATAGGAGCAATTTTAATAAAATCATTTTGATTAGAAAGCAAATTCGTTTTGGTGTTATTGGATCAGTTGGGAGGATAAAGGTTAGAATGCAGAATTATGGAGAAAAGGGACACAGAAAGTGAGGGAATGCATAAAAATATTGATTTTTCTACAGAGACCAAGGTCATCATGCTCACCACACAACAGAACAATAAATCAGAGGCAAGTTGTTGCAGTGAGGAATAGCAACTTTATTCAGAAATCCAGCTGACTGAGGTGATGGACTAGTTTAGCCCAATGAACCCTCTTTCTCAATTGATAATTCAAGCTTATTTTATACTAAAAGGGGGTGGGGTATCACTGGTTGTTGCAAACTTCTTGGTACCAGACTCTTTTGTTCTTGTAGTTGTCCATGTAGATTTGGTCACAGTGTTCTTACAAAATTCCAAAAATACATACGTTATTCTCTGTTCTGCAACTTAAAGTATATACATACATAAAATTGAGGTATGCCGCTGCTGTGACTGCTAAGTCACTTCAGTCATGTCCAACTCTGTGTGACTCCATAGACAGCAGCCCACCAGGCTCCCCCGTCCCTGGAATTCTCCATGCAAGAATACTGGAGTGGGTTGCCATTTCTTCTCCAATGCATGAAAGTGAAAAGTGAAAGTGAAGTTGTTCAGTCGTGTCTGACTCTTCGTGACCGACTCTTCGTGACCCCATAGACTGCAGTCTACCAGGCCCCTCTGTCCATGGGATTTTCCAGGCAAGAGGGTTTAGGTGCACAGCAAGGTGATTCAGCTAAACATATACACATATATTATTTTTGATATTATTTTCTATCATAAGTTATTATAAGGTATTGATTAGAGTTCCCTGTGCCATACAGTAAATCTTTGTTACTTGTTGCATATCTATTTTAAAATTAGAAATCTAGCATTCTATTCATGCCAAGTCAAACAACTGGAATCAAAGTGTCATAAATTTTTAGTTAGGCAGAAATTCATGTTTTTATTAAAATATATATTATATAAATTATATATATATGCAAAAGTATTTCTGCTACACTTGATAAAGGGTTGAGAAAGAACATCAAAAAAGAGATGAGAAATTGGAAAACAGAAACTAAATTGGAAAATATAAACTAAATGTAATTGGACCACTGAATATGAAATAGAAAAATTGAAACAAACTAAATAAAAGTAAAAGATCATCATACAGTCCAGCTGTTGTCAACCATGACTGCTCATTAGAAACCTATTACCATTCTTTTATTTGTTTCAGGTTTGTTTTCTGTAGGTCTTTTTCTTTCTTTTTGTTTCCTGCCTAGAGAAGTTCCTTTAGCATTTGTTGTAAAGTTGGTGGTGTGAAATTCTCTTAACTTTTGCTTGTCTGAAAAGCTTTTGATTTCCTCAGCAAATCTGATGAGTCTCTTTCTGAGTAAATGCAGTATTCTTAGTTGTAGGCTCTTCCCTTTCATCACTTTAAATATATGGTGCCATTCCCTTCTGGCTTGCAGTGTTTCTGTTGAGATATCAGCCTGATGGGAATTCCCTTGTGTGTTGTCATTTTCCCCTTGTTGTTTTTAATACTTTATCTTTGTCTTTAATTTTTGTCAGTTTGTTTACTATGTGTCTTGGGTTGTTCTCCCTTGGGTTTATCCTGACTGGGACTCTCTGTGCTTCCTGGAGTTGGTTGACTACTTTCTTTCCAATGTTAGGGAAGTTTTCAGCCATTATGTTCTTCAAATTTTGATCCCTATATGAATAGAAGTATTATAACTGTAAAGGTCAGAGTCTTAAGAATGTATATTTCAGGCTACAGGAAACATTCTTTTACAAAAGGTGAGGAGCCAGCATTTCTAAGCACAGGCAACAGAGCGTAAGTCTTAAAGGAACAGATTCAATATGGAGTCAGGGTTTTTCTCTGTTACAATATCTCTGCAAAGGCAGAAAGGAAATATTAATTTGTCCAAAGAAGAAAAACAGAATGCTGGAGAGTTTAGTGGGAAAAGTATTTTCCCTAATAAAATATATGAGATTTAATCCCAAGTATCTAGGTGGCACTAGTGGTAAAGAACCCAAACTGCCAATGCAGGAAACATGAGAGACGTGGGTTCAGTCTCTGGGTTGGAGAGATCCCTGTAGCAGGAAATGGCAACCCACTCCAGTGTTCTTGCCTGGCAGTCTCATTGACAGAGGAACTTGGCAGGCCAAAATCCATAGGATCACAAAATACTCAGTTCAGTTCAGTCGCTCAGTCGTGTCCGACTCTTTGCGACCCCATGAATCACAGCACGCCAGGCCTCCCTGTCCATCACCAACTCCCAGAGTTCACTCAGATTCATGTCCATCGAGTCAGTGATGCCATCCAGCCATCTCATGCTCTGTCGTCACCTTCTCGTCCTGCCCCCAATCCCTCCCAGCATCAAAGTCTTTTCTAATGAGTCAACTCTTCTCATGACGTGGTCAAAGTACTGGAGTTTCAGCTTCAGCATCATTCTTTCCAAAGAAATCCCAGGGATGATCTCCAAAATGGACTTGTTGGACCTCCTTGCAGTCCAAGGGACTCTCAAGAGTCTTCTCCAACACCACAGTTCAAATGCATCAATTCTTCTGCGCTCAACCTTCTTCACAGTGCAACTCTCACATCCATACATGACCACTGGAAAAACCGTAGTCTTGACTAGACGGACCTTAGTCTGCAAAGTAACGTCTCTGCTTTTGAATATGCTGTCTAGGTTGGTCATAACTTTTCTTCCAAGGAGTAAGCGTCTTTTAATTTCATGGCTGCGGTCACCATCTGCAGTGATTTTGGAGCCCCCCCAAATAAAGTCTGACACTGTTTCCACTTTTTTCCCATCTATTTCCGGACCTAAATCAAATCCCTTATGACTATATAGTGGAAGTGAAAAATAGATTTAAGGGCCTAGATCTGGTAGATAGAATGCCTGATGAACTATGGAATGAGGTTCGTGACATTGTACAGGAGACAGGGATCAAGACCATCACCATGGAAAAGAAATGCAAACAAGCAAAATGGCTGTCTGAGGAGGCCTTACAAATAGCTGTGAAAAGAAGAGAACTGAAACGCAAAGGAGAAGAGGAAATATATAAGCATCTTAATACAGGGTTCCAAAGAATAGCAAGGAGTGATAAGAAAGCCTTCCTCAGCGATCAGTGGAAAGAAATAGAGGAGAACAACAGAATGGGAAAGACTAGAGATCTCTTCTAGAAAATTAGAGATACCAAGGGAACATTCCATGCAAAGATGGGCTCGATAAAGGACAGAAATGGTCTGGACCTAACAGAAGCAGAAGATATTAAGAAGAGGTGGCAAGAATACACGGAAGAACTGTACAAAAAAGATCTTCATGACCCGGAGAATCACGATGGTGTGATCACTAATCTAGAGCCAGACATCCTGGAATGTGAAGTCAAGTAGGCCTTAGAAAGCATCACTATGAACAAAGATAGTGGAGGTGATGGAATTCCAGTGGAGCTATTTCAAATCCTGAAAGATGAGGCTGTGAAAGTGCTACATTCAATATGCCAGCAAATTTGGGAAACTCAGCAGTGGCCACAGGACTGGAAAAGGTGAGTTTTCATTCGAATCCCAAAGAAAGGCAATGCCAAAGAATGCTCAAACTACTGCACAATTGCACTCATCTCACATGCTAGTAAAGTAATGCTCAAAATTCTCCAAGCCAGACTTCAACAATATGTGAAACTGTGAACTTCCTGATGTTCAAGCTGGTTTTAGAAAAGGCAGAGGAACCAGAGATCAAATTGCCAAGATCTGCTGGATCATGGAAAAAGCAAGAGAGTTCCAGAAATACATCTATTTCTGCTTTATTGACTATGCCAAAGCCTTTGACTGTGTGGATCACAATAAACTGTGGGGAATTCTGTAAGAGATGGGAATATTAGACCACCTGACGTGCCTCTTGAGAAATCTGTACGCAGTTCAGGAAACAACAGTTAGAACTGGACATGGAACAATAGACAGGTTCCAAATAGGAAAAGGAGTACGTCAAGGCTGTATATTGTCACCCTGCTTATTTAACTTCTATGCAGAGTACATCATGAGAAACGTTGGGCTGGAAGAAACACAAGCTGGAATCAAGGTTGCCGGGAGAAATATCAATAACCTCAGCTATGCAGATGTCACCAACCTTATGGCAGAAAGTGAAGAGGAACTAAAAAGCCTCTTGATGAAAGTGAAAGAGGAGACTGAAAAAGTTGGCTTAAAGCTCAACAATCAGAAAACGAAGATGATGGCATCTGGTCCCATCAGTTCATGGAAAATAGATGGGGAAACAGTGGAAACAGTGTCAGACTTTATTTTTTGGGAGTCCAAAATCACTGCAGATGGTGATTGCAGTCATGAAATTAACAGACGCTTACTCCTTGGAAGGGAAGTTAGGACCAACCTAAATAGCATATTAAACAACAACAACAACAACAACAACAACAAAAACAGAGACGTTACTTTGCCAGCAAAGATCTATCTATTCAAGGCTATGCTTTTTCTTGTGGTCATGTATTAATGTGAGAATTGGAATGTGAAGAAAGCTGAGTGCGAAAAAATTGATGCTTTTGAACTGATGTTGGAGACTACTCTTGAGAGTTCTTTGGACTTCAAGGAGATCCAACCAGTCAATCTTAAAGGAAATCAGCCCTGGATGTTCATTGGAAGGACTGATTCTAAAGTTGAAACTCCAATACTTTGGTCACCTCATGCGAAGAGTTGACTCATTGGAAAAGACTCTGATGCTGGGAGGGATTGGGGGCAGGAGGAGAAGGAGACAACAGAGGATGAGATGGCTGGCTGGCATCACTGACTCGATGGACATAATTTTGAGTGAACTCCAGGAGTTGGTAATGGACAGGGAGGCCTGGTGTGCTGTGATTCTTGGGGCTGCAAAGAATCAGACACGACTGAGCAACTGAATTGAACTGAACTGAACTGCAGCAACTTAGCACATAGCACATAATAAACCTATATGTGTGTCCAGTTTTTTACTCTATTTTTTCTTCCTGGAAGAATAAATATTAATACTTAACTTGCATATTTGATGTCAATAGAATTTTATTTGCTCAGATATAACAGTGATTTATAAACATTTTTGCAACTAATTTTATTGTTACATATTACCCAAGTTGATATGAACATTATATTTTCAAGGAAGAAATAAAAAATACACACAAAATTTTGTAGTTGAAAAATTGTGAACAATTTTTGGATTTTCTTTAGTAAAGTCTTCAAATTATACTCTTAATAATTGACTAAAGCTACAGTTAAATTAGAATTGTGATGATTTTTGCCCTAACAAAAATGACTGTCTCATGACTGTAAGGTCACAATGGCTTGTATTTTGGGCAGGATATATGTATGTAGTGTAAAGAAGCAATATCAAGAAATGAGTTATAATAATATGAAAATGTACTTGAAGTTTTTTTTTGCTTGTTTCGTCTGTGATCTAATGACTTTTTTGTTACAGTTGTACTTTGAAAAGTTTCCAAGTCATATCTCATATCTCTATTGATTTATGATGTCTTTGTCACTGATGCTTGACATTGAACATGATGTTTACCACTTCTTTGGCATCTTATGGGCTCTGTTCCACTTCTCTGTGGGTATTGGGTTTGAGCAACCTGTTTGGCCTGGCACTTGTTCTCATCAACTGCAGAAATGCGGCTTTTTTTTTTTTTTTTCTGTGTCATGGTTGGTTATAGTCACTCTGCCCTGTGACACCTGCAGTACTAAACATCTTCATTATTGATCCTCTTGTCCTCATGACTCAGCCTTAACTTTTGCCCTGAAAGTATATGTTGGAGGAAAACAGAGAGACCTTTGCTCACAGAGCTTTCCCTTTATTTCTCCTGACTCCTAATAAGTACTGTAAAAATGATCACAAATCATAGTTTCCATTTGTATCATGAAACCTACCGACTAATTAATATTAAATTGTAATATATTAAATATATAAATGAAAATATTTCCTAAGGTTAAAAATTGAAATACATTTATTTTTCAATGACTATCATTTATCAAATCTTGAATATAACTAAAGATTTTTTGTAAGTAATATTCCTCATAGCTTATTACATTTTCAGTATTTTATCACATGAATTTATTGAAGCTTAAATGATCCTGTTCAATGGATTAATGTTCAAAATGCAATTTTCTTTGGTTTGGTTTGAAAATTATTTCTGTGGCCTTTTCAAAGGATTATATAAGTATATACTTTTCTTATCAATGTTTCTCTACAACACCTAAAGGCATTTTTATAATTAACAACCCTTTCTGAACAAAAACCTGACATTTTTATATGAATTTCTCTGAAAATTGATATTCTTCAGCTAGAAATATGGTTATTTTTAAGTAGAAACATGTCCACACCTGTTAAAGGATTTTGAGATAGATGTTGACTGCTCATCCTATATATACTATCATTTGATTGAGTAGAAAAATCTGAATTTGCTTCATGTAGAAAAAGATACTTTGCTGCTTTTTTTCCAAAGGTATACTACAAATTTACACTGCAAACAGTAATGTATATGAATGCCAGTTGTTCAATATATACATTGCCTCTTGGTATTTTTTTTTCCCTTATTTTAGCCATCCTGTTGAGTATATAATGAATCCTAATTTTGGTTTAATACATTTTTTCCTGATGACCAATGATATTATACATGCAAGTTTTTGGGTCATCCCTTTCTTTTGCCAAATTTTGTTGGGTTATGTGGATTATTAATACATTGGACTTCTTTATATTTGGGAATATGAGTCTTTTCTTGGAAAAACATTTACTTCAAATAACTTTATTGATGCTTTGGTCTGTGTATTTACTCATAAAATGCCTTTGGTAAGCAAAAGTTTTTATTCATAATATAGTCCATTTTCTTATGTTTTCCTCTATGGTTATTACTTTTCAAATCCTGGTTAAGAAATAATTTCTACTCTAAGATTCTGAAAATATTTCCCTATGCTTTATCTTCTAACAGACAATTTTACTTTTATTTGAATTTATATCTGCAATCTCTCTAGAATATATTTATGTGTTTAGTGCGAGGTTGTTGTTGTTGTTATTTAGTCTCTGAGTCTGACTCTTTGTGACCTTATGGACTATAGTCCACCAGCCCCCTGTGCCCATGGAATTTTCCAGGCAAGAATGCTGGAATGGTTTGCCATTTCTTCCTTCAAGGGATCTTCCCCAGGGACTGAACCCACATTTCCTGTGTCACCTGCTTGGCAGGTTGATCTTTACCACTGAGCCACCTGGGAAACCCTTAGTATGAGGTGAAGTGAAGTGAAGTGAAGTCACTCAGTCGTGTCCGACTCTTTGTGACCCCATGAATTGCAGCAGGCCAGGCCTCCCTGTCCATCACCATCTCCCGGAGTTCATTCAGACTCACGTCCATCGAGTCCGTGATGTCATCCAGCCATCTCATCCTCGGTTGTCCCCTTCTCCTCCTGCCCCCAATCCCTACCAGCATCAGACTCTTTTCCAATGAGTCAACTCTTCGCAGGAGGTGGCCAAACTATTGGAGCTTCAGCTTTAGCATCATTCTTTCCAAAGAAATTCCAGGGTTGATCTCCTTCAGAATGGACTGGTTGGATCTCTTTGCTGTCCAAGGGACTCTCAAGAGTCTTCTCCAACACCACAGTTCAAAAGCATCAATTCTTCTGTGCTCAGCCTTCTTCACAGTCCAACTCTCACATCCATACATGACCACAGGAAAAACCATAGCCTTTACTAGACGTACCTTAGTCGGCAAAGTAAAGTCTCTGCTTTTGAATATACTATCTAGATTGGTCATAACTTTCAAGGAGTAAGTGTCTTTTAATTTCATGGCTGCAGTCACCATCTGCAGTGATTTTGGAGCCCAAAAAATAAAGTCTGACACTGTTTCTACTGTTTCCCCATCTATTTCCCATGAAGTGATGGGACCGGATGCCATGATCTTCGTTTTCTGAATGTTGAGCTTTAAACCAACTTTTTCACTCTCCTCTTTCACTTTCATCAAGAGGCTTTTTAGTTCCTCTTCACTTTCTGCCATAAGGGTGGTGTCATCTGCATATCTGAGGTTATTCATACTTCTCCCGGCAATCTTGATTCCAGCTTGTGTTTCTTCCAGTCCAGTGTTTCTCATGATGTACTCTGCATAGAAGTTAAATAAGCAGGGTGACAATATACAGCCTTGACGTACTCCTTTTCCTATTTGGAACCAGTCTGTTGTTCCATGTCCAGTTCTAACTGTTGCTTCCTGACCTGCATACAGATTTCTCAAGAGGCAGGTCAGGTGGTCTCGTATTCCCATCTCTTTCAGCATTTTCCACAGTTTATTGTGATCCACACAGTCAAAGGCTTTGGCATAGTCAATAAAGCAAAAATAGACGTATTTCTGGAACTCTCTTGCTTTTTCCATGATCCAGCAGATGTTGGCAATTTGATCTCTGGTTCCTCTGCTTTTTCTAAAACCAGCTTGAACGTCAGGGAGTTCGTGGTTCACGTATTGCTGAAGCCTGGCTTGGAGAATTTTGAGCATTACTTTACTAGCATGTGACATGAGTGCAATTGTGTGGTAGTTTGAACATTCTTTGGCATTGCCTTTTTTTGGAATTGGAATGAAAACTCACCTTTTCCAGTCCTGTGGCCACTACTGAGTTTTCCAAATTTGCTGGCATATTGAGTGCAGCACTTTCACAGCATCATCTTTCAGGATTTGAAACAGCTTCACTGGAATTCCATCACCTCCACTAGCTTTGTTCATCATGATGCTTTCTAAGGCCCACTTGACTTCACATTCCAGGATGTCTGGCTCTAGATGAGTGATCACACCATCATGATTTCCTTGGTTGTGAAGATCTTTTTTGTACAGTTCTGTGTATTCTTGCCACCTCTTCTTAATATCTTCTGTTTCTGTTAGGTCCATACCATTTCTGTCCTTTATCGAGCCCATGTTTGCATTAAATGTTCCCTTGGTATCTCTAATTTTCTTGAAGAGATCTTTAGTCTTTTTCATTCTGTTGTTTTCCTCTATTTCTTTGCATTGATCACTGAAGGAGGCATTCTTATCTCTTCTTGCTATTCTTTGGAACTCTGCATTCAGATGCTTATATCTTTCCTTTTCTCCTTTGCTTTTCACCTCTCTTCTCTTCACAGCTATTTGTAAGGCCTCCCCAAACAGCCATTTTGCTTTTTTCCATTTCTTTTCCATGGGGATGGTCTTGATCCCTGTCTCCTGTACAATGTCACGAATCTCATTCCATAGTTCATCAGGCACTTTTATCTATCAGATCTAGGCCCTTAAATCTATTTCTCACTTCCACTGTATAATCATAAGGAATTTGATTTAGGTCATACCTGAATGGTCTAGCGGTTTTCCCTACTTTCTTCAATTTAAGTCTGAATTTGGCAATAAAGAGTTCATGATCTGAGCCACAGTCAGCTCCTGGTCTTGTTTTTGTTGACTGTATAGAGCTTCTCCATCTTTTGCTGCAAAGAATATAATCAATCTGATTTCGGTGTTGACCATCTGGTGATGTCCATGTGTAGAGCCTTCTCTTGTGTTGTTGGAAGAGGGTGTTTGCTATGACCAGTGCATTTTCTTGGCAAAACTTTATTAGTCTAAGAATTGCTTAGAGGAACATTTATAGTATTAAATGTACATAGAAGAAAAGAGGAAAAATCTAAACTCCAACAACAGGAGAACTTTCCACCACAAGATGAAAAAAAAAAAAAAAAAGAGAGAGAGAGAAATAAGAGGAATTAACTTTAAACTAAGCATAAGTTCAATATAAAATCAAAGGAATGAGAAGATGATATTTTGGAAAATATTGATAAAATTAATATGCTCTTAGGCTATTCCTAAGAGGACATCCCTGGTGGCTCAGAAGGTAAAGCGTCTATCTACAATGCAGGAGACCCGGGTTCGATTCCTGGATTGGGAAGATGCCCTGGAGAAGGAAATCACAATCCACTCTAGGAATATTGCCTGGAAAATCTCATGGACAGAGGAGCCTGGTAGGCTACAGTCCATGGGGTTGCAAAAAGTGGGACACAACTGAACGACTTCATTTTCACTTTCACTTTAGGCTAACAAAGAAAAAAAGCAAGCAAACACAAATTTCTTTTCATAATATCAAAAGTAAAAGAAGGAAGTTTACTGCAAATACAACAGAAATAAGACAGATAATAAAATGGAATAACTATGCCCACATACTTGATAACGTAGATAAGATGGAGTAATTCCTAGAAAGATAATCTGCCAAAACTCACCCAAGAATAAATGGATTAGTGAATAGGCTTAAATTATTAAAAATGAATCAATAATTAACAGTCTTCCAAAATAGAAAGCACGAAGAACAACTGGATTCATTGGTGAATACTACCAAATATTTAAGGATGAAATTGTAGCAATTCTCTCTCAATTCTTTCAGAGGTTATAAGCAGAAGAAAAAAAATGCTTTTTAACACTTTCTATGAGGTCAGCATGACACTAAAATTACAAACTACAAATTTCACAAGAAAGTTACACCCAGTGTCTCTCATGAACATAGATGTAAAATTTTCAACACAACTGGCAAATATAATCTAATGATGTATAAAAATAACTATAAATCATGACACAGTGGGATTTATCCCAGGAATGCAAGGCTAATTCCATTTTTAAAAATTAAAATAATCACTTATATCAACAAGTCGAGAAAGAAAACTAAATTCTCATATTGATAGATGAGAAGCATTTGAAAAAAACCCAACAGCTGTTAATGATAAAAATGTTCAGGAAACCTGAGAGTCCCTTGAACAGCAAGGATTTCAAACCAGTCAATCCTAAAGGAAATCAATCCTGAATATTCTTTGGAAGGTGGCTACCTGATGCAAAGTGCTGACTCACTGGAAAAGACCCTGATGCTGGGAAAGACTGAAGGCAGAAGTAGAAGGGAATAACAAAGGATGAGATGGTTGGATGGCATCACCGACTCAATGGACATGAGTTTGAGCAAACTCCAGAAGATAGTGAAGGACAGGGAAGGCTGGCATACAGCAGTTTATGGGGTCGCAAAGAGTCTGACGTGACTAAACAACTAAACAACGATAACAAACTAGGACTATAGGGATACTTTCTCAGTCACCAATTTAGGTCCGACTCTGGCAACCCTGTGGACTATAGCCTGCCAGGCTCCTCTGCCCATAGAATTCTCCAGGCAAGAATACTAGAGTGGATAGTCGTTCCCTTCACCAGGGGATCTGCTCAACCCAGGGATCAAACCCAGGTCTCTCAAATTGCAGGCAGATTTTTTATGGCCTGCACCATCAGAGAAGCCACAAAAATGCATATGGAGAGGCAAAATACCACGATTAGCCAATACAATATTAAACGAGAAGAACAAAGTTGAAAGAGTGAAAGTAAACCAACTTGAAGATTTAATATAAAGCTACAGTAATCAAGACAGTGTGGTCCTGGCAAAAGAATGGACCAAGAGATCAATGATACAGAATAGGAAGTACAGAAATAGACACTGATAAACAGAGACTACTGAACTTTTACTAGTGGCTTAGATGATTAAGTATCTGCCTATAACGTGGAAGACCGAGGTTTGCTCCCTGGGTCAAGAAGATTCTCTGGAGAAGGGAATGGCTACCCATTCCAGTATTGTTGCAAAGAAAATTCCTTCCATGGACAGAGAAGCCTGCCGGGATACAGACCACAGTGTTGCAAAGATTCAGACAGGGCTGAGTGACTAACAATTTCACTTTTACTTCAAAAGTAATAACATGGACCAAAGAAAGTTTCTTTAAGCTGGAACAACTTGATATCCCCATGAAAAGCAATGAATTTAGAAAGAGAGCTAACAAAATTCACTAAGAATAACTCAAAATGAGGATTTCCCTGGTGGTCCAGTGGTTAAGATTTTGCTTTTTAGTGCAGGTGGTGTAGGTTCAATCCCTGGCCAGTGAGCTAAGATCTGACATGTTGTTTTTGTTCATTCATGCACTTGTGTCCCACATTTGGCAACCCTTAGACCTGAAGCACATCAGGCCTTCATGTCCTTCACTCTCTCCCTAAGTTTGCTCAAACTCAAGTCCACTGAGTCAGTGATGCATTCAAACATTTTATCCTCTGTCGCCCCCTTCTCCGCTTGCCCTCACTCTTTCCTGGCATCAGGTTCTTTTCCAATGAGTCAGCTCTTCACACAGGTTAACAAAGTATTGGACCTTCCACATCAGTTCTTCCTATGATCAGGGTTAATTTCCTTTTAGATTGATTGGTTTGCTCTCCTTGTAGTCCAAAGGATTCTCAAGTGTCTTCTCCAACACCACAGTTCAAAAGCACCCATTTTTTGGCATTCTGCCTTCTTTATGTTCCAACTCTCACATCCATACATGACTACTGGAAAAACCATAGCTTGGACTAAATAGACCTTTGTTGGCAAAGTGATGTCTTTGCTTTTTAAAATGCTGTATAGGTTTGTCACAGCATTTCTTCCAAGGAGCAAGCGTTTTTTTTTTAATTTCATGGCTGCAGTCACTGTCCACAGTCATTTTGGAGCTTAAGGAAATAAATTCTGTCACTGTTTCCATCCCCCCCCTCATCTATTTGCCATGAGGTAATGGGACCAGATGCCATGATCTTGGTTTTTTGAATGTTGAGTTTTAAGCCTGTTTTTTCGCTCTCCTCTTTTGCCTTCATCAGGAAGTTCTTCAGTTTCTCTTTGCTTTCTGCCATAAGGGTGGTGTCATCTGCATATCTGATATTATTGTTATTTCTCCCAGCAATCTTAATTCGAACTTCAGCTTCACCTAGTCCAGCATTTCACATGATGTATATTGCATAGAAATTAAATAAGCAGGGTGACAATATACAGCTTTGACGTACTCCTTTCCCAATTTTGAGCCAGTCCATTGTTCCATGTCCAGTTCTAACTGTTGTGTCTTGACCTGCATGGAGGTTTCTCAGGAGGTAGGTAAGGTGGTCTGGTATTCCCATCTCGAAGAATATTCCACAGTTTGTCGTGATCAATGAAGCAGATATTTTTCTGGAATCCCTTGCTTTTTCTATGATTCAATATATGTTAGCAATTTGATCTCTGGTTGCTGTGCCTTTTCTAAATTCAGCTTGTACATCTGGAAGTTCTCACTTCATGTACCATTGATGCCTAGCTTGAAGGATTTTGATCATTACCTTGCTAGCATGTGTAATGAGTACAATTGTGTGGTAGTTTGAATATTATTTGACATTGTAGGCTCCATTATCTATGGAATTCTCCAGGCAAGAATGCTAGAATTAGTTTCCACTTATTTCTCCATGGGATCTTTCCAACCCAGAGATCAAACTCAAGTCTCCTACACTGGGAGGAGGATTTACCATTGAGCCACCAGGGAATGTATTTATTACATTTAATTATTTTATCTTATTAATAATTATAAAAACTGCTATCACTTATATTGTTTATATAATAAAGACTTTATTATAGTAAATGATTCTGAGTCTGAATTGAAAAGTAATTAAACTTATAATGTAACCTACATTTACATAATAATCTTTAGTATATCTAATTGACAATTATAAAAATATTTCTTAACAAACCAACATGTGATGCTTGTTTTAAAAACTATTTTTAAAAATTTAAATATAAAATTTCACATTCTATCTATAATAATTAAGAGAAATTATAACAAATGGGAGAGTAATCTCTGGTGTCTGTAGAAGATGATTTTCCTCATTTAAAATAATATTTTGGCATGTTAAGAGGTACAACTCAGTTCTTTTAATATAATCTGGTTTAATATAAAACTAAATTTATATTTTTAATAATATTCTCATCTCAGCAGGTAATGAAGAAAAATCCCACTAATCTGCACACTAATGACACATTGACAAAAATAACATAGGATGATAAGCAATTATCCTTCAATTAAAAAATAAATTTAAAAAAGAGAATTGGTAAGTATGAAAAAAGTTGACTGTTAAATCAATCAAAAAGATAACACATTATTTAAAATCAGAGTTTTCCATGTATGATATTAACTGATACTCAAGCTTCCTAGAATGTGTAAAATAAAATGTCAATCACAGAAAGTTCAGAATACAATGTTTTAAACCTTGAGAGAAGATAGGCATATTAGCAGTGTTTCAGATTTACTTGGGGCTACAATGAAATGGGAACAATTTAGGGCTAAAATTGAGCTTCCTAAGCTTTTTTTAGTGTAATTCCATGATTGTCTAGAGATTTGCATCAAAAGATCAAAATGAGAAGTGATTACGCACAGGTTCAAAATTTCAATCACACCATCCACGGGTGATCTCAATCATGAGATCCTCATTGCCTAAGGGAATGAAAATCTGCAGGCTAGTTTCTTACAAAATTAGAGGACATCTTACATTTAGGATAGTTTCTCCAATCATGAAATTAGCTCTTTAAAAAATTTATCTCACATAATTGGCTGGTTTTAAGAGGCTTCCCTGGTGGTTCAGAGGTTAAAGTGTCTGCCTTCAATGCGGGAGACCTGGGTTTGATACCTGGGTCGGGAAGATCCCCTGGAGAAGGAAATGGTAACCCACTCCAGTATTCTTGCCTGGAAAATCCCATGGACGGAGGAGCCTGGTGGGCTACAGTCCATGGGGTTGCAAAGAGTCGGACATGACTGAGCGACTTCACCTTCACCTTCAAACATGAAAATAAATATTTTGAAGTTAAAACTAGGGGATTATTTTCAATGTCATGTACACATTACATTATTGAATATGTATCTGAAATTTTACAAATTATAAATAATTCTCACCTTTAAAATATAATCATGATTTACAAAAATGTTTACAGATATATTTTTAAAGTAATATAGAGGAGATGGCACTCAAGAGTGTCCACTCATTTTCCCTTTCTCCTATATTACTCAGCCAGCAGAATGACCATGATTGACAGATCATTAGATTCTGCAGGGAGAATCATCTTTTTAGGCTTGAAGGCCTTAGGAAAATGTTTTGTTATGGATTATTATTTGTGAGATCATAGTGAAGACTAAGAACTACAGTATCTCACCAATAAATTGCCATGCTTGTGTTTCATACACAACAATCAACCATTTCAATTAATACTTAAAGTGAGTACATTTCCTGGAGAAATGATGGCAGAGAGTACCCAGAGAAACCACTCAAATGATTCAGACTTTTGCATGATAAAAGCAAAATCATTAAAAATTATAGTATTTGTTACAGGTCAATAAGATCCCCAAACACTTATCAAAATAAAATTCAAAAGTAGTTTGGAGAAACATTTCCAAAACTTAGGTAGTAAAAACATCCTTTTGACCCTAAGTAGATATTTCACTGAATACAATATTTTATATCATGCGTGCATGCATGCATGCTAAGTCACTTCAGTCGTGTCTGACCCTTTGCAACCCCAGGGACTGTAGTCTGCCCAGTTCCACTGTCCCTGGGATTTTCCAAGTAAGAACACTGGAGTGGGTATCCCCATTTCCTTCTCCAATTTTAAATCATAAATAAAAACAATTGGTTACATGCAAATTATTAATAAAATGAATGACGTCAGTGACCCAAAGGATGAGAGGGAAGGATTAGGAACATTCATTCTTTCATAAGGTATCTCTACTAAACAGAAATGACCTGTTATATTAGTAAAAAATGAACAGTGTAAAATCTAGGCAACACTATGCTAGAAAGGAGATAAAGTGGAATCATATAAAATGCTCAATTAAAACTAGATAAAAGAGCAAAAGAAGCCTCTGTCAATAAATTAAAACCATTTACCAACATGGTTTGTGTTAATCCAACTTTACATATGAATGGTCTAAAGATACTAATTAATTAATACAGAGATTTTCTGAGCTTTTAAACAACAACTGTATGAGGTCTATAAAAACCTACTTTAAGTACAAAGACTAAGATAGACTAAAAGTAAAGAGATGAACTTCTACTTCTGAAAAGATGAAATGTCATACCTTTCTTCTTAAATAGAATGAAAAGTCCTGAATAATTATATAGAAATCAAACATAAGATGACTTTGAAAGGGGCAGAAACTTGAGGGTCTACAGAATAACATGGGGATGAGTTCTTTGGGTTTTCTTTTTACTTCATATATTCCAAACTTGGACTTGAAGAACCCAGTAATCTGAGAATGCCAAAGGGCAGAGGACACAGTACCTCTAACAAAACCTATCCCCTTGCTAGATAAAGGGACAGCATAGGTAAAACATAGCAAGACAGGAACATGAGTCAGTAACAGCTCTACTGCAGTAAACCAGGACAGAAAACAGCATGATTCTCTCCACCCATGCCAGCAAGAGCTGAATCATGAGCCTACACTTCTACATTCTTTTGAGGCTCTTATTCACTTCTCAAGCTACTGCTAGAGTCTTTTCAGAGAAGTCCCAGGAAAGAAATTGTACTTTCACATCCAATTACCAGTATCAAGATTCTTTTCCCTCTGTGATATCAGTGGAGACCATGTGGGGAGCTTGAACTCCAGGCCCACCTGGATACAATGTGCTGCCCTTAACCTCCCCCATGGAGGTGGTGTCTGGGAGAGACCTAGAAAAGAGTAAGGCTTTTCAGCATCACCCAGTGGAAACAAGGTTACATCTGTACCTGTGTAGCACTGTCTGTGTAGACCAGGTAGGGATCCCAAGTTCCCAAGCCTGCCCAAGTGTAATGAGAAATTATCTTTCAACTCGGTATCAACTGAAACCAGTAGTGAATCTGGAATTCTAGCTTCACCTAGGGACAGTGAAGTACCCCGTTTTCTTCCCAAAGTGCCTGTAGCAGAAGTCAGCTTAAACACCAGGTCAAATAAGACCCAGAGTCTTACAACATGATGCAGAAAGGTCCAGATTTCAATCTTCTCTTAAGTAGAACCAGGAGGATCACAAACTGAATGAGATGAATCAATCATAGATGCTAACTCCAAGAAGAAAGGGATATTGAACTGTTTCACAAAAATTTAAAGTAGTCATCACAAAAATTGTTCAAGGAGTAATTACAAATATGCTTGAAATAAAGGGAAAAAAAAGAACCCTTGCAAAAATAAGAGGAAATTATTAGTATGTATCTTATGAGAATATATAAAAGAACAAAATACAGCTGCTAGAATTGAAAAACAGCATATCAGAAATAAAAAAATCTCATTTGCTTGACTCAAAAGAAGAACAGGGAAAAAAAAAGGTGATTGGAAGTTTAGTTTAGTTAGTTAAGTCACTTGGTCAGTCGTGTCTGACTCTTTGCGACCCTGTGGACTGTAGCCCACCAGGCTCCTCCATCCATGGGATTCTCCAGACAAGAATACTGGAGTGGGTTGCCATTTCCTTCTCCAGGGGATCTTCCCGACCCAGGGATTGAACCCAGGTCTCCCTTATAGCAGGCAGATGCTTGATTGGAAGTTAGTAAATATAAATAGAAATTACCTAATTTAAACAGTAAAGAATAATAGAAAAGGACATCAATGACCTGTCAGACTTTTAGAGACCTGTAAGAAAAGGAGAAAAAGGTGATATTTAAAAAGCATTGGTGGATTCGTGTTGATGTATGGGAAAACCAATACAATATTGTAATTAGTCCCCAATTAAAATAAATAAATTTATATTAAAAGTAATAATACCAAAAAAAAGCATCAGAAATAATAATGGCCAAAAGCATTCCAATTTGGAAAAAATACAAAACAAAAGCAAAAGCTCTAAACCTATAAGTTTAAGTGGAGTGAACTCCAAACAGAAAAAACCTAAAGGCATACATAACAAAATCCTTTATAATTAAGCTTCTGAAAACTAAAGAGAAAGAAAAATCTTGAATCCAGTCAAAGAAAAATGACATTTTACCTACATGGGAATTAAATTAGAAAACAGTAGATTTCTCATCAGCAGTGATGGAGGCCAGAAGCCATATTTTTTATATGCTGAAAGAACAAAACTGTCAACAGAATCCCATATGCAGTGAAAATATACTTTGGGAATAAAGGGGAAATCAAGATATTTACAGAAAAAGGAAAACTAAGAGAATTTGTTACCAACAGACTTACCTACCCTAAAGCAATGGCAGGAAGTTTTCTAAATAGAAAAAAAATGATAGAATCTGGATAATCAGGAAAAGAGAAAGATAACAATTAGCAAAAGAGTAATGAATACAACAGATACCTTACATTACTTTTGGTGGTTGAAGTTAAAATTATAATACTGCCTGATGTGGTTCTATATAAATGCACAGGAAACATTTTGGATGATTAATTAAGAAAAGGAAGGTAAAAGTACATGAATGGAAGGAAGCCTTCAACGTCTCAAACAAGCTTGTAAAGTGATGACAGAGGTAGACTATGAGAAGTGAAGTATATACATAGTATATACTTTATTTTTTGTGTTTTTTTTTTTTTTTACTTTACAATACTGTATTTGTTTTGCCATACATCAACATGAATTTGCCACAGGTGTACATAAGTTTCCACTCCTGAACTCCCCTTCCACCTCCCTCCCCATATCATCCCTCTGGGTTATCCCAGTGCACCAGCCCCAAGCATCCTGTATCCTGCATCGAACCTAGGCTGGTGATTCGTTTTTTATATGATATTATACATGTTTCAATGCCATTCTCCCAAATCATTCTGCCCTCTCCCTCTCCCACAGAGTCAAAAAGTCTGTTCTGTACATCTGTGTTTCTTTTGCTGTCTCACATATAGGGTTATCATTACCATCTTTCTAAATTTCATATATATGTATTAGTATACTGTATTGGTGTTTGGGCCAAATAACTAAATAGACATTTCTCCAAGGAAGACATACAGATGGCTTACAAACACATAAAAAGATGCTCAACATCACTCATTATTAGAGAAATGCAAATCAAGACCACAATTGAGGTACCATTTCACACCACTCAGAATGGCTGTGATCTAAAAGTCTACAAGCAATAAATGCTGGAGAGGGTGTGGAGAAAAGGGAACCCTCTTACACTGTTGGTGGGAATGCAAACTAGTACAGCCACTATGGAGAACAGTGTGGAGATTCTTTAAAAAACTGGAAATAGTACTGCCTTATGGGCCAGCAATCCCACTGCTGGGCATACACACCAAAGAAACTAGAATTGAAAGAGACACGTGTACCCCAGTGTTCATTGCAGCACTGTTTATAATAGCCAGGAAATGGAAGCAACCCAGATGTCCATCAGCAGATGAATGGATAAGAAAGCTGTGGTATATATACACAATGGAATATTACTCAGCCATCAAAAAGAATACATAGTATATACTTTAAAAAACATTAAAATAATAATGGCTGAAATGTTTCAATTGGGGGGAGGATAAACCAAAAACCTATAAACCTACAAGTTTAAGTTGAGTGAACTCCAAGCAGAGAAAACCTAAAGATATACATAACAAGACCCTTTACATTTAAGCATCTGAAAACTAAAAAAGAAAGAAAAGTCTTGAATGCAGTCAAAGAAAAGCAGTCATTAAAAAAGCTGTACAAATAAAAATCCTCAGAAACACTATGTTTGTGCTGTGCTTAGTCGCTCAGTCATCTCTGACTCTTTGTGAACCCATGGACTGTAGTCCACCAGGCTCTTCTGAGGGTGGAGGTTCTGCAGGTAAGAATATGGAAGTGGCTTGCCATACACTCTTCTAGAGGATCTTCCCAACCCAGGAATAGAACCGGGGTTTCCCACATTGCAGGCAGATTCTTTACAAGCTGAGCTACCAGGGAAGGTCTTCATAAACACTACAGTTCAGTTCAGCTCAGCCGCTCAGTCGTGTCCCATGAATCGTATCACCCCAGGACTCCCTGTCCATCACCATCTCGCAGAGTTCACCCAAACTTATGTGCATCCAGTCGGTGATGCCATCCAGCCATCTCATCCACTGTCATCCCCTTCTCCTCCTGCCTCCAATCCCTCCCAGCATCAGGGTCTTTTCCAATGAGTCAGCTCTTCGCATGAGGTGGCCAAAGTACTGGAGTTTCAGCTTTAGCATCATTCCTTCCAAAGAACACCCAGGGCTGATCTTCAGAATGGACTGGTTGGATCTCCTTGCAGTCCAATGGACTCTCAAGAGTCTTCTCCAACACCACAGTTCAAAAGCATCAATTATTTGGCACTCAGCCTTCTGTGAACTCTGTGAACTCTTCTGTGAACTTCTGTTCAACTCTCACATCCATACATGACCACTGGAAAAACCATAGCCTTGACTAGACTGAATGAGGAACTCCCCAGGTCAGTAGGTGTCCAATATGCTACTGGAGATCAGTGGAGAAATAACTCCAGAAAGAATGAAGGGATGGAGCCAAAGCAAAACAATACCTAGCTATGGATGTGACTGGTGATAGAAACAAACTCCGATGCTGTAAAGAGCAATATTGCATAGGAACCTGGAATGTCAGGTCCATGAATCAAAGCAAATTGGAACTGGTCAAACAAGAGATGGCAAGGGTGAACGTCAACATTCTAGGAATCAGCGAACTAAACTGGACTGGAATGGGTGAATTTAACTCAGATAACCATTATATCTACTACTGTGGACAGGAATCCCTCAGAAGTAATGGAGTAGCCATCATGGTCAGCAAAAGAGTCCGAAATGCCGTACTTGGATGCCATCTCAAAAACGACAGAATGATCTCTGTTCATTTCCAAGGCAAACCATTCAATATCACTGTAATCCAAGTCTATGCCCCAACCGATAATGCTGAAGAAACTGAAGTTGAACGGTTCTATGAAGACCTATAAGATCTTTTAGAACTAACACCCCCAAAAGATGTCCTTTTCATTCTAGGGGACTGGAATGCAAAAGTAGGAAGTCAAGAAACACCTGGAGGAACAGGCAAATTTGGCCTTGGAATGCAGAATGAAGCAGGGCAAAGACCAATAGAGTTTTGCCAAGAAAATGCACTGGTCATAGCAAACACCCTCTTCCAACAACACAAGAGAAGACTCTACACATGGACATCACCAGATGGTCAACACTGAAATCAGATTGATTATATTCTTTGCAGCCAAAGATGGAGAAGCTCTATACAGTCAGCAAAAAGAAGACCAGGAGCTGATTGTGGCTCAGATCATGAACTCCTTATTGCCAAATTCAAAGTTAAATATTGAAGTAGGGAAAACTGCTAGACCACTCAGGTATGACCTAAATCAAATCCCTTATGATTATACAGTGGAAGTGAGAAATAGATTTAAGGGCCTAGATCTGATAGATAGAGTGCCTGATGAACTATGGAATGAGGTTCATGACATTGTACAGGAGACAGGGATCAAGACCTTCCCCATGGAAAAGAAATGCAAAAAAGCAAAATGGCTGTTTGGGGAGGCCTTACAAATAGCTGTGAAAAGAAGAGAAGCAAAAAGCAAAGGAGAAAAGGAAATATATAAACATCTGAATGCAGAGTTCCCAAGAATAGCAAGAAGAGATAAGAAAGCTTTCTTCAGCGACCAATGAAAAGAAATAGAGGAAAACAACAGAATGAAAAAGACTAAAAATCTCTTCAAGAAAATTAGAGATAACAAGGGAACATTTCATGCAAAGATGGGCTCAATAAAGGACAGAAATGGTATGGACCTAACAGAAGCAGATAATATTATGAAGAGGTGGCAAGGATACACAGAAGAACTGTAGAAAAAAGATCTTCATGACCCAGATAATCACGATGGTGTGATCACTCATCTAGAGCCAGACATCCTGGAATGTGAAGTCAAGTGGGCCTTAGAAAGCATCACTATGAACAAAGCTAGTGGAGGTGATGGAATTCCAGTTGAGCTATTCAAATCCTAAAAGATGATGCTGTGAAAGTGCTGCACTCAATATGCCAGCAAATTTGGAAAACTCAGCAGTATCCACAGGACTGGAAAAGGTCGTTTTTCATCCCTATTCCCATGAGAATGCCAAAGAATGCTCAAACTATCACACAATTGCACTCATCTCACATGCTAGTAAAGTAATGTTCAAAATTCTCCAAGCCAGGCTTCAACAATATGTGAACCGTGAACTTCCTAATGTTCAAGCTGGTTTTAGAAAGGCAGAGGAATCAGAGATCAAATTGCCAATATCTGCTTGATCATGCAAAAAGCAAGAGAATTCCAGAAAAAAACATCTATTTCTGCTTTATTGACTATGCCAAAGCCTTTGACTGTGTGGATCACAATAAACTGTGGAAAATTCTGAGAGAGATGGGAATACCAGACTACCTAACCTGCCTCTTGAGAAATCTGTATGCAGGTCAGGAAGCAACAGTTAGAACTGGACATGGAACAACAGACTGGTTCCAAATAGGAAAAGGAGTACATCAAGGCTGTATATTGTCACTCTGCTTATTTAACTTATATGCAGGGTATATCATGAGAAACGCTGGACTGGAGGATACACAAGCTGGAATCAAGATTGCCGGGAGAAATATCAATAACCTCAGATATGCAGATGACACCACCCTTATGGCAGAAAGTGAAGAGGAACTACAAAGTGTCTTGATGAAAGTGAAAGAGGAGAATGAAAAAGTTGGCTTAAGGTTCAACATTCAGAAAACGAAGATCATGGCATCCGGTCCCATCACTTCATGGGAAATAGATGGGGAAACAGTGGAAATAATGTCATACTTTATTTTTTGGGGCTCCACAATCACTGCAGATGGTGATTGCAGCCATGAAATTAAAAGACACTTGCTCCTTGCAAGAAAAGTTAAACAATATGTATACAGGTATACAAATAATGCAGACTCAAGTCCTAATATATCAGTAATAACATCAAATGTAAAATGGTCTGAATGTATCAGCTGTATAGCTAGAAGACAGCTATTCATAAGATGGATCATAAAATATTACCCAAAAGTATGTTGATGGTAAGAAACTCTCTTCAAATATAATTACATAGGAGGTTGAAGTAAAATAATGAAAAAAATATTCAGCTCAGTTCAGTTGCTCAGCCATGTCCGACTCTTTGCGACCCCATGAATTGCAGCATGCCAGGCCTCCCTGTCCATCACCAACTCCCAGAGTTCACCCAGACTCATGTCCATCGAGTGGCTGATGCCATCCAGCCATCTCATCCTCTGTCGTCCTCTTCTCCTCCTGCCCCCAATCCCTTCCAGCATCAGAGGCTTTTCTAATGAGTCAACTCTTTGCATGAGGTGGCCAAAGTATTGGAGTTTAAGCTTTAGCATTATTCCTTCCAAAGAACACGTTAATCAAAGGAAAGCCAAAGTGGTTATCTTAACAGCAAATAAATTCGGCTTCAGAGCAAAGAAAGTCACTGAGTGGGGAGAGAGATTACATCATGTAAAAAGTGTTAATCCATCAGAAAAATGGGGAAATCTTATGTGGGCATGGACTCAGTCATAGAGATGAAAAATATGCAGAGCAAAATCTGATTGAGCTGAAAGGAGAAATACAGATGCCCATATTTGGTTAAAGTTACAGATTTTCATAGCCCTTTCAAAACCATTGGGAAGAGAGCTAGAGAGAGATTCAGTAATTATATAGAAGATCTCAATGACACGTTTCATCACCAGGATCCAATCAAAATTCACAGACCTCTCCATAAAAAGGAGCAGAAGATATATTCAAGTACTGACAAATTTAAAATATGACACACTGTATCTGGGCCATAAAACAACCTCAAAAAATTTACAAGAATTGAAATCATACAAAATGTGTTATCTATCCACAGTGAAATTAAATTATTAATCAACAGTAAGATAATAAGGAAATCTCAAAATACTAAACAATATGTCTAATTCATTCACATGTCAAAGAGAAAATATTTACATAAGTAGTTTAGGGGCTTCTTTGATGACTCAGACAGTAAAGAATCCATCTGCAATGCAGAAGACCCAGGTTTGATCCCTGAGCCAGGAAGATCCCCTGAAGAAGGAAAGGCCATCCACTCCAGATTCTTGCCTGGAGAATCCCACAGGCAGAGGATGGTGTCCTACAGTCCATGGAATCACAAAGAGTCAGACATGAATAAGCACACATGAAATACTTGGCAATAACAGACAATGAAAATATATCAAATGGCAGAGATAAGGTTAAAGCAGTCTTGAGAGGAATATTTAAAACAAAGTACATACACTAAAAAGAATAGCCCACCATACATATAGAGCCATTTTAATATCAAAAAATTAAAGGTTTCCAAGCCCCTGCCTCCAGCTTTTCCTCCAGCCTGTGTCCCCATCATGATGGAGAAGCTTCTAGCAGCAAATTGCAGAAACCCATGCTCACCGGACTCCATATCCCTGCTGGCTGTAGCAGCCAAACTGCACCTTCCTTGACAAGCAGAGCAATGAAGTATAAGAACCAGGTCTAGAAATTGAGAGGAACTTGAGACAGTTTTTTGAGCATCTTTGTGTAGAGGAAGAAGTGCAGCAAGGGAAAAATCCAGACTCCACATTACCATTCAGGCAGTACAGCCTGGATCCAGCAAAATAACCAGGCCAGTATCAGCCCTGGAACTGTCTGAGGCTATTCACAAGGCCACAGGCCTGTTGCTAGAAGAAAGTACCAAAGGGAAGATTGGCCTCAACAAGTCTCTTGAAACCCCCAGCAGCCACCACCTGCACTGTCAGCCTTCAGCATTCCTAGCTCCACCACACCCATCACCTCAGTGCCCTGGCCACCAGCGGTGCTGGTGAATATTTTGGATACTACCCCGTTATCAAACTTTGCCAACAAATGTCTATATAGTCAGAGCTATGGCTTTTTCAGTAGTCATGTATGGATGAGAGAGTTGGACTATAAAGAAAGGTGAGTGCCAAAAAGTACATGCTTTTGGACTGTGGTGTTGGAGAAGACTCTTGAGAGTCCCTTGGACTGAAAGGAGATCAAACCAGTCAATCCTAAAGGAAATCAGTCCTGGGTGTTCATTGGAAGGACTGATGCTGAAGCTGAAGCTCCAATACTTTGGCCACCTATTGTGAAGAACTGACTCAGTAGAAAAGCTATTGATGCTGGGAAAGATTGAAGGCAGGAGGAAAGGGGAATGACAGAGGATTAAATGGCTGGATGGCATCACCAACTCAATGAGCATGAGTTTGTGTAATCTCTGGGAGTTGGTGATGGATAGGGAGGCCTGGCGTGCTGCAGTTCCTGGGGTTGCAAAGAGTCGCACACGACTGAGCGACTTAACTGAACTGAACGCCTTTAACAAATGGGCATTTTGCAGCTATTTTTGCCTGGGCTGCATCTTATTATTATTATTCTTATTTTTCCTAAATGTGCCCTGTGCTCAGTCATTCAGTGGTGTCTAAATTTTTGTGAGCCCGTGGACTGCAGACTGCCAGAATCCTCAGTCCATGAAATTTTCCAAGCAAGAATGCTGGAGTGGGTTGCAATTTCTTCTTGAAGGATATCAAGCCCATGTCTCCTACATCTTTCTCTTAATAGAGTCTTTCAAAACTTCGACATCATTTTTTCTTCCTGTGGATTATGTCAGACTTTTAAAGTTTCATAACAAAATTCCAAATTAATAATTTTGTTGAAGATTCTGCTATTTTTTCCAACTACAAATATTAGGTGCTGTCTTATTTTTGAATGTGTTTTCATCCTCAGAATAAATAGAAAAAAAAAAACAAAAACAAACAGGTGTATTCATTATTCCATAAGAAACTAAGAAAATGAGCTGTTTTTGTTGAAGGAACACCCCATACTTGAAGGTGAAAGAGATTGTGTGCTATCACAGGTCTGGTTATGCTCAGCTCTCAAGGAATGCAAAATATCCTCAGAAGGAGGCAATATGAACATTATTTTTTTCCAAAGCCTCAGAGAAACTTTGGCCAATTTATAATGGTTTAGCTAAATTCAGTTCAATTCAGTCACTGAGTCATGTCTGACTCTTTGTGACACCATGGACTGCAGCACGCCAGGCCTCCCTGTCCATCACCAATTCCTGGAGTTTACTCAAACTCATGCCCATTGTATCGTTAATGCCTTCTAACCATCTCATCTTCTGTTATCCCCTTCTCCTCCAACCTTCAATCTTTCCCAGCATCAGGATCTTTTCAAAAGAATCAGCTCTTCGCATCAGGTGGCAAAAGTATTGGAGTTTCAGCTTCAACATCAGTCCTTCCAATGAATATTCAGGACTGATTTCCTTTAGGAAGGACTGGTTGGATATCCTTCAGTCCAAGTGACTCTCAAGAGTCTTCCCCAACACTACAGCTCAAAAGTATCAATTCTTCGGTGCTTAGCTTTCTTCATAGTCCAACTCTCACATCCATACATGACTACTAGAAAAACCATACCCTTGACTACACGGAACTTTGTTGGCAATATAATGCCTCTGCTTTTTAATATGCTATCTAGGTTGGCGATAATATTATTTTCCAAGGAGTAAGTGTCTTTAATTTCATGGCTGTAGGCATGATCTGCAGTGATTTTGGAGCTCAAAAAAAATTAAATAAATAAATAAATAAATAAGTTTCTCACTGTTTCCATTGTTTCACCATCTATTTGCCAGGAAGTGATGGGACAAGACGCCATGAATTTAGTTTTTTGAATGTTGAGCTTTAAGCCAACTCTTTCATTCTCCCCTTTCACTTTCATCAAGAGGCTTTTTAGTTCTCCTTTGCTGTCTGCCATAAGGGTGGTATCATCTGCATATCTGAGGTTATTGATATTTCTCCTGGCAATCTTGATTCCAGCTTATGCTTCATCCAGCCCTCATTTCTCGTGATGTGGTGACAATATACAGCCTTGACATAGTCCTTTTCCTATTTGGAACCAGTCTATTGTTCCACAGCCATCCCAACTGTGGCTTCCTGACCTGCCTACGGATTTCTCAAGAGGCAGGTCAGGTGATCTGGTATTTCCATCTCTTTCCGAATTTTCCACAGTTTGTTGTGATCTACACAGTCAAATGCTTTGGCATAGACAATGAAGGAGAAATTCTGGAACTCTCTTGCTTTTTTGATGATACAGCGAATGTTGTCAATTTGATCTCTGGTTTCTCTACCTTTTCTAAAACCAGCTTGAACATCTGGAAATTCATGGTTCAGATACTGTTGAAGCCTTGCTAGGAGAATTTTGAGCATTACTTTGCTAGCATGTGAGATGAGTGCAATTGTGCAGTACTTTCAATATTGTTTGGCATTTCCTTTCTTTGGGATTGGAATGAAAACAACTTTTCCAGCTCCGTGGCCACTGCTGAGTTTTCCAAATTTGCTGGCATACTGAGTGCAGCACTTTCACAGCATCATCTTTTAGGGTTTGAAATAGCTCAACTGGAATTCCATTACTTCCACTAGCTTTGTTCATAGTGATGCTTCCAAAGGCCCACTTGACTTTGCATTCCAGGATGTCTGGCTCTAGGTGAGTGGTCATACCATTGTGTTTTTCTGGGTTGTGAAGATCTTTTTTGTATAGTTCTTCTGTGTATTCTTGCAACTTCTTAATATCTTATGCTTCTGTTATGCAATACCATTTCTGTCTCTTCTGAGCCAATCCTTGCATGAAATATTCCCTTGGTATCTCTAATTTTCTTGAAGCACTCTTTCCCATTCTATTGTTTTCCTCTACTTCTTTGCACTGATCAATGAGCCAAGCTTTCTTATCTCTCCTTGCTATTCTTTGGAAGTCTGCATTCAAATGGGTATATATAATGGTTTAAGGGGGCCTGTAGTGATGACTGGGGCTTCCCTGGTGGCTCAGTGGTAAAGAATCTGCCTGTAATGCAGGATACCCATGTTCCATCCCTGGATGGGGAAGATCGCCTGGAGGAGGGCATGGCAGCTCTCTCTAGTACTCTTGCCTAGAGAATCTCATGTACAGAGGAGACTGGAGGGCTACAGTCCATAGAGTCACACAGAGCTAGACATGACTGAAGCAACTAAGCAGTAGCAGCAGCTAGTGAAATTTATAATGTTCTTTGTTGCATCTTCAGTTAAAAGATATGAATGTAGTACTGTTTTCAATGAACTTTGCCTCCAGAACAGTGGAGTCTGTAGAGAAAGAAATCTCAGAATTGGGACTTATTACCATAAACTATTTTTCTGAATGTTGAGCCTTAAGCCAACTCTTTCACTCTCCTCTTTCACTTTCATCAAGAGGTTCTTCAGTTCCTCTTCAATTTCTGCCATAAGGGTAGTGTCATCTGCATATCTGAAGTAATTGATATTTCTCCCAGCAGTCTTGATTCAAGCTTTTGCTTCATCCAGCCTGACGTTTCTCATGATGTACTCTGCATAAAAGTTAAATAAGCAGGGTGACAATATACAGCCTTGACATACTCCTCTTCATATTTGGAACCAGTCTGTTGTTCCATGTCCAGTTCTAATTGTAGCTTCCTGACCTGCATACAGATTTCTCAAGAGGCAGGTCAGGTTGTCTGGTATTCTCATCTCTTTCAGAATTTTCCAGTTTATTGTGATCACAATGAAAGTGAAAGAGGAGAGTGAAAGTGTTGGTGTAAATCTCAACATTCAGAAAACTAAGATCATGGCATTTGGTCCCATCACTTCATGGCAAATAGATGAGGAGACAGTAGCAGACTTTATTTTGGGGGGCTCCAAAATCACTGCAGATGGTGAATGCAGCCATGAAATTAAAAGCCATTTATTCCTTGGAAGGAAAGTTATGACCAACCTAGGCAGCATATTAAAAAACAGAGACATTACTTTGCCAACAAAGGTCCATCTAGTCAAAGCTATGGTTTTCCAGTAGTCGTGTACAGATGTGAGTTAGGCTATAAAGAAAGCTGAGCACTGAAGAATTGATGCTTTTGAACTGTGGTGTTGGAGAAGACTCTTGAGAGTCCTTTGGACTGCAAAGACATCCAACCAGTCCATCCTAAATGAAATCAGTCCTGGGTGTTCATTGGAAGGACTGATGTTGAAGCTGAAACTCCAATACTTTGGCCATCTGATGTTAAGAAAAGACCTTGATGCTGGGAAAGATTGAAAGCAGGAGGAGAAGGGAATGACAGAGGATGAGATGGTTGGATGGCATCACTGATTCAGTGAACATGAGTTTGAGTAAACTCCAGGAATTGGTGATGGACAAGGAGGCTTGGCTTGCTGCAGTCTATGGGGTAGCAAAGAGTTGGACACAACTGAGCTACTGAACTGAACTGAATTGAACCATGAACTAGAAAATTAGTAAGTGTAGATAGTAGATGAAATAATACTAAGAGAAATCTTTCCAGTTATTTTTATGATTTCTTATTATTTAGATTAGGGTTACTTAGACATATATATATATATATATAAGACATATATATATGTCTTAAGCCTTGTGTTCCTTCAAAATAATAATGGATCTTCATTATTCACAGATTACCTATTTGCAAATTCATCTATTTGCTAAAATTTATTTGTAAAACGAAATCAATACTTGGTGTGTTTCCATGTTTATTCATGGACATGCACAGAGGGTCAAAATCTCTGAGCTTCCCTAAGCACACCTTCCTAGCAAAGGCTGAAAATGATAACACTCTACTTTAGCCCTATACTATAAGCAAATTTTCTTTTTTGGGGGAGTCTAGTGCCAGTTTTCCACGTTTTTCTATTTTTTTCTGTTGGTAATTTCAATAGAATTTGGTAATTTCTCTAGTGTCTTAAGCACAAGATATGTTTTTGATATCCATTGATAAAACCCACATCCATGACAGCAGGGGATAAAATACAACCCCACAGAGTTTACGTAACTTGTTCAGGTTCCACAGCTGGAGTTGAGATTTAAATTCTCTTGGATTTTCAGCTCCTATGTTATACAAATGTTAATAAGCACCACTAGAAGAGAGACACTGACCTCTCAAGTGATGAGCTATTTTGATCATTCTAAATAAAATGAATGGAAACAGAAATTAGAAAAGAAAAACATTTTATCTTTTTACAGTTTGCCACAACAGGAATTCATTTTAGGTGCAATGCATTGATTTTAGGAAAATAAGTAACCTTAGGCATTTTTATATTTCCAGAATTATTGGGGTAATTTTAAATATGTATTATTGATTTTAAGTGGATTTCAGTTTAAAAATCAGCAATTATATGAATAGTTTTACTATTTTGTTTTATTATGTTTACATTGGATGTTTAACATACTATTTCACCTTAAACATATTAAATATAAATCTAACATACTATGTTCATTACTATAAGTCAAATACTTTCTAAGATATAAAATGATTTTTATAAAAAACAAAGTTATTCTGAGCATAAATCAAATTTCGTTCCACATCTCTACTCAATTTAATAAAGACTTACCAAGCATACTAAGATTTGGTGAGGTGGTTTACTAGCAGAATACAATAGATATACAATTGCCTTATTTATTTAGAAGATAACTTTGCTTTTTATCAGGGGCTTCCCTGGTGGCTCAGACAGTAAACAGTCTGCCTGTAGTGCAGGAGACTTGGGTTCAATCCCTGGGTCAGGAAGATCGCCTGGAGAAGGAAATGGCAGCCTACTCCAGTATTCTTGCCTGGAGAATTCCATGAACAGAAGAGCCTGGCAAGCTACAGCCCATGGGATTGCAAAGAGCTGAACATGACTTTACTTGCTTTCTTTCATGAAAGTAATTTCATGGACATATGCCTTGAACCAATATATTATTTTTTCAGCAGAATAACAAAGAAAGAACAAGATATATTAAATCAATTTTAGTTTTAAGTTCTGCAAAAAGAATGATCTTCCTTCAGAAAATCATGACCTATAATTTCCATTATTAACAAGTTATATGTTGAGGATGAGTCAGTGCTATTTTGAAATTATGTTTGACCTCTAAACATCTTCATCTATAGGTTAAGTAAAATATTAATGACATATGACTTAACCTGTATTTTATGATCTTCTAGTTTATGAAAATATGTTTAACTTCAAACATCCTAAATTACTAAGAACCCTTAAATCATGAATATGAATCTCCAGTGGTGTAAAAATTCACTGTATGTGTAATTGTAAATGTATTCTAAATTTTAGAGCAAAACCATGTCATAGTGCTCTGATTGTCTTCTGAAAAGATGAAGACATTGCACAGAACTGCTAATGTCCTACCAAGTAGTTACAGAAATTTTGATATAATCCTAATTTCTTCTATATTAACTTTTTAATTATATATACGAGTATACTACTACTTCTACTACTACTAAGTCGCTTCAGTCGTGTCCTACTCTGTGCGACCCCATAGACGGCAGCCCACCAGGCTTCTCCGTCTCTGGGATCTTCCAGGCAAGAATACTGGAGTGGGTTGCCATTTCCTTCTCCAATGCATAAAAGTGAAAAGTGAAAGTGAAGTCGCTCAGTCGTGTCCGACCCCTAGCGACACCATGGACTGCAGCCACCAGGCTCCTTCGCCCATGGGATCTTCCAGGCAAGACCACTGGAGTGGGGTGCCGTCGCCTTCTCCAATATATATACAAGTATACATAGTGGTAAATCCGATCTACCCCAACACCCTACAGTACTACTTGTTTCTGACAACAAGAGACAAGGTTGTCGTTGTAAGACAAGGTTGTCTTACACATTCTGAGAAAATTAGAGGCACTTTTGTTTACTTCTGTGGTGAAGGATGTTGGTGTGTGTATGGAGGGTGCATGCAGGGAGAGTAAATAAAGCTTATGCATTATTTACAAGAATAAAGTTACTCCTGAAAGTAACCTATATTTGGTTTCACCTCAAACTTTGAAATAGCCCCAAATTTCAAACTTAAAGTGAATTGAACACATACAGAGGGAAAGATTGCAGGTGAAAAATCTCTGAACTTATACTTAGCTGGGTCCTGAGAAACCACGGATTATCTGAGATGTCTAATATCACCAGCAGCAGCTTCCTTTTCTTGATGGTGAAACCTTGAGGTGAATTAGCAGACCTGATGCTCTGATTAGGAATATTTGCCAGTAAAACGTGTCTACAGAACATAAACAGCTGTCATGATGAGAAAAGGAGTAGATATTTTACAGCACAGTGGGCCTCGGCTGGAAACTGCTTTATAACACACACTTCAGAAATTTGTATGGATATTTTTGGGGGACATTGCTTGATTTAGTTGACTGTGTAGAGAGAAGCTAGAAAATTTCAAGCTATGGAACATTTCTTGAAATTAAAGATTTCTTCTAAGTCCCACATAATATTTAAATACCTGCCAAATACCCAGGACACCTTCCAAACCAGCATAAAAAAAATGCTATTTTACATGTAAGTAGAAGATATTTTGGTACAGTTTTAATAGACACTGAATTTGCCAGGGCTGCAACCATTATGTAAATTGATAACAGATTTTTTTTTTTTTTTTTTTTGCTACAGAGTACATGACAGGAACTCATTAAATAGTAATTGTTTGAATAAAATATAGGGAAAATAAACTAGAACATTGATTTTTTTTCATAATAGGCTAAATCACATAAATAAGTAAGAATAAAATATGTATATAAGTGATAAAGAACATGCCATGTGTTATCATGCTAATGTTTTTAACCTACCCTAGAAAGTGAGCAATTTGAGGGTAGACTAATTCCTTATTAAACTCTTGGTTTCCATAGCTTGGGCCTCTCTGGGAGCTCAGATAGTAAAGAATCTGCCTGCCATGCAGAAGACCCAAGCTAGACCCCTGGGTTGGGAAGATCCCCTGGAGAAGGGAATGGCTACCCACTCCAGTATTCTTGCCTGGGGAATACCATGGACAGAGGAGTCTGGTGGGCTACAGTCCATGGGATCACAAAAAGATGGACACAAATGAGCAACTTTCACTCACTTAACTTAACCTACATATGATTTATACAATCTCTTCATCAATCTATCTACACGTATAAATGCTATAAGTATTAAGAATAGAACAAATGGGAAGGATAGATTAAATCTAGGCTTCACTGCTTATGTTATATGCTTTGCAAACACATACATAAATATATCAAGCTTTACACATATTTATCCACATTCTGGTATTTTTCATCAGAAAATTAGTTTAAATCTTATTTACAGCAATGTTACTCTCATTGTTTCTACATACAATAAAAGAAAAACCTTGATTATAACTAAAATACTGTCAGACCACTTTATTGATATTTGGCAGTTTTCTCTTCTCTAGGATGGGGATAACTCCCTTTGATTTGTGCTACCAGCATCCAGGATATCCAAGACTAAAATTCTAGGTTTTGTATTAAAAGTATATTTCCACCAGATCTTCTACACTGTATAAGTTTCTGGCATGGCTGTTTCTAAGAAATATTGAAATCCACATAAAAATTACAAAGATGACAATTATTGTAAAACTGCATGTGTGTTAAATGTAAATGTTTTCTATTATCTCATAATATTATTATTTTTTTAAATGGTACATGTACCACCGTTACTCCTAGGAAAGTAAGAGAATGCCAGAGACTCCTTAGACATGAGTGTTTTTTTGAAGGAAAATAAAGATTATCAGCTGTCTCCTCAGTTCAGTTGAATTCAGTCACTCAGTCCTGTCCAACTCTGTGCGACCCCATGGACTGCAGCACACCAGGCTGCCCTGTTCATCACCAAACTCCCAGAGCCTACACAAACTCATCTCCATTGCATCAATGATGCCATCCAACCATCTCTTCCTCTATTGTCCCCTTCTCTCCCTCCCTTCAGTTTTTCCTAGTATCAAGGTCTTTGTACCAGTGAGTCAGTTCTTCGAATCAGGTGGCCAAAGTATTGGAGTTTCAGCTTCAATGTCAGTCCTTTCAATGAATATTCAGGACTGATTTTCTTTAGGATTGACTGGTTGGATCTCCTTGCAGTCCAAGGGACTCTCAAGAGTCTCCTCTAACACCACAGTTCAAAAGGATCAATTCTTCAGTGCTCAGCTTTCTTTATAGTCCATCTCTCACATCCATACATGACTAATGGAAAAACCATAGCCTTGACATACCTTTGTTGGCAAAGTAATGTCTCTGCTTTTGAATATGCTGGCTAGATTGATCATAACTTTCCTTCCAGGGAATAAGTGTCTTTTAATTTAATGGGTGCAATCAACATCTGCAATGATTTTAGAGCCCCCCAAAATAAAGTCAGCTACTGTTTCCAATGTTTCCCCATCTATCTGCCATACAGTGATGTGACCAGATGTCATGATCTTAGTTTTCTGAATCGAGGCTCTTTAGTTCCTCTTGGCTTTCTGCCATAAGGGTGGTATCATCTGCATATCTGAGGTTATTGATATTTCTCCTGACAATCTTGATTCCAGCTTGTGCTTCTTCCAGCCCATAGTTTCTCATGATGTACTCTGCATATAAGTTAAATAAGCACAGTGACAATATACAGCCTTGATGTACTCCTTTTCCTATTTTGAACCAGTCTATTGTTCCATGTCCAGTTCTAACTGTTGCTTCCTGACCTGCATACATATTTCTCAGGAGGCAGGTCAGGTGGTCTGGTATTCCCATCTCTTTCAGAATTTTCCACACAGTCAAGGCTTTAGCATAATCAATAAAGTGGAAATAGATGTTTCTCTGGAACTCTCTTGCTTTTTTGATGATCCAGCGGATGTTGGCAATCTGATCTCTGGTTCATCTGATCTCTGGTTCCTCTGCCTTTTTCTAAAACCAGCTTGAACTTCTGGAAGTTCACGGTTCACGTATTGCTGAAGCCTGGCTTGGAGAATTTTGAGCATTAATTTACCTACGTGTGAAATGATTGCAATTGTGCAGTAGTTTGAGCATTCTTTGGCATTTCCTTTCTTTGGGATTGGAATGAAAACTGACCTTTTTCAGTCTTGTGGCCACTGCTAAGTTTTCCAAATTTGCTGGCACATTGAGTACACTTTCACAGCATCATCTTTCAGGATTTGAAATAGCTCAACTGGAATTCCATCACCTCCACTAGCTTTGTTCATAGTGATGCTTCTTGAGGCCCACTTGACCTCACATTCTAGAGTGTCTGGCTCTAGGTGAGTGATCACACCATCATGATTATCTGGGTCGTGAAGATCTTTTTTGTATAGTTCTTCTGTGTATTCTTGCAACCTATTCTTAATATCTTCTGCTTCTGTTAGGTCCCTACCATTTCTGTCTTTTATTGGCCCCATCTTTGCATAAAATGTTCCCTTGGTATCTCTAATTTTCTTGAAGAGATCTCTAGTCTTTCCCATTCTAATGTTTTCCTCTATTTCTTTGCATTGATCAGTGAGGAAAGCTTTCTTATCTCTCCTTGCTATTCTTTGGAACTCTGCACTCAAATGGGTTTATCTTTCCTTTTCTCCTTTGCTCTTCACTTCCCTGATATGGCAACCCACTCCAGTACTCTTGCCTAGAAAATTCCATGGATGGAGGAGCCTGGTGGGCTACAGTCCATGGGGTCACAAAGAGTGGGACACGACTGAGCAACTTAATGACTTCCCTTCTTTTCACAGCTATTTTAAGGCCTCCTCAGACAGCCATTTTGCTTTTTTGCATATCTTTTTCTTGGGGATGGTCTTGATTCCTCTCACCATCTATATCTACTCATATCCTCCCATCATCTATATCAACTCATAAAGTTTTAATTGTAAAAGTTTAGCTATGATATTTGTTTACTTTTACTTCTGCTTTAAACTCTTAATCTTAGACTATCTGTGCTAGTAACTCCAACTAGTTAATATGAAATATATTTATTTTCAATGAATGCATTTCTGCGTATGCCCCCTATCTCCTTGCTATGGCTTAGGTACACCTTGGACAAATAAGGTGATGAATATCTGGTCCTACAATGATTTCATGATTCTAAAATACTGCCAAGTACTTTGATTTGCAAAGCAGTCATGTGTGAATAATGGAGAAGGAAATGGCAACCCACTCCAGTGTTCTTGCCTGGAGAATCCCAGGGATGGGGGAGCCTGATGGGTTGCCATCCCTGGGGTCGCACAGAGTCAGACACAACTGAAGCGACTTAGCAGCAGCAGCAGCATATGTGAGTAAAAAGATACAACTAACTTATTGCAGGCACTTTTAAAAAAGTTATAAAATCTAAGTATGGTAATACATAGAAAAAGAAATGGCAACCCTCTTCAGCACTCTTGCCTGGAAAATCCCATGGACAGAGGAGCCTGGTAGGCTCTCAGTCTATGGGGTCACAAAGAGTCGGACACGACTGAGCAAATTCATTTTCACTTTTCACTTTCATGCATTGGAGAAGGAAATGGCAACCCGCTCCAGTATTCTTGCTTGGAGAATCCCAGAGACAGAGGCCTGGTGGACTGCCATCTATGGGGTCACACAGAGTCATACACGACTGAAGCTAGTTAGCAGCAGCAGCATGAAAATCCATGATATATTGGCAAATAATCTAGCTGAGGCTCTTTGAAGCAAAAGTTATCAATAGACTAATGATAAATATAGACAATGATAATTGAATATGTTATTGAAAACTCATGAGATAATTCAGTATTATTGTTGGCGACTATCAAATCAAGAGCATGGAATATGCAATGATGGTACATTCTTTATGTTTTGCACATGATTTAACTCATACTCATGTAAGATTTAGACAAGAGGCTCTAAATATATTACTTGCTCTTTTCTTTGATTTGAAAGTTTAACATGGACCCAAGAAGACCCTGACCTTGCATACGCTGTGATACATATGTTATAGGAAAATATTAGCTTTAATGTTATTAAATCTATTTTAATTCCTCTTAGCATTGAGGAAGATGGATACTGAGTGAGAGGAGCCCATGAGATTATGTTTATCAGAGCTACCTCAACAATGTACTCTGGCCATCTTGAAGCCAGGAAGTGTGTTAATAATGGTTATTTTTAATGCAAAAGCAGGAATGTTCATAATTTTAGCAAAATCCACAGTATAATTACATTTGGTTTTATGGGTTTTAAAAGAAAAATATATATATATTGTTTTGAAGTAATGATGGCATATACTACATTCTTCTATATCAGAAAAAATTCAGTATTTCTTAGAGTCCAATGATAGCCACTACAGGGTATTTTTGTTCTAACTGCAGAAAACCAATCACTAAAAAGAACTGAGATCTGCCTGGGAGCTAACAATGTCCATATACCATCCTCAGAAGTGTCCAGTCACTTTTATTCTTGTAATCAGTACAGTTTAGTTCAGTCGCTCAGTCGTGTCTGACTCTTTGCGACCCCATGAATCACAGCACGCCAAGCCTCCCTGTCCATCAACAACTCCCAGAGTTCACTCAGACTCACGTCCATCGAGTCCATGATGCCATCCAGCCATTTCATCCTCAGTCGTCCCCTTCTTCTCCTCCTCCCAATCCCTCCCAGCATCACAGTCTTTTCCAATGAGTCAACTCTTTGCATGAGGTGGCCAAAGTACTGGAGTTTTGGCTTTAGCATCATTACCTCCAAAGAAATCCCAGGGTTGATCTCCTTCAGAATTGACTGGTTGGATCATCTTGCAGTCCAAGGGACTCTCAAGAGTCTTCTCCAACACCACAATTCAAAAGCATCAATTCTTTGGTGCTCAGCCTTCTTCACAGTCCAACTCTCACATCCATACATGACTACTGGAAAAACCATAGCCTTGACTAGATGGACCTTAGTCAGCAAAGTAATGTCTCTGCTTTTGTAATAAACTGTACAAATTTAATATTCAGAATTATTAGCACTGACTGGTAGGTAGAAGTGGGGTTTGACCTAAGAAGATAAATACAGAATGTTAAGAATAAAGGCTACAGTCCACAGGGTCTCAAAGAATTGGACATGACTGAAGTGACTTAGCAAGTACACAGAAATGAGACAGAGGATATATAAAGAAGGAATTCAGAGCTCAAAACTAGAATAGGAATATAAATACAGTTTGACCTGTCATATACAAATGTCAAACTGTATATATATTTCTACCTTAGTTTTGAGCTCTGAGTTTGCCTTCTTTATATATCTTCTGTCTCTTCATTCCTAAAATTCTGTATTCCTCATCTTAGTCAAACCCCACTTCTGTCTCTCAAATATTTTATTATGTTATTTTGGACTCCTCCTTTTATTCACACCATTCTGACATTATCAACACTATCTCAAAGCATTGCCTAATTGTCTTCTTACCTTAAGTGGATCCTGACAAGTTCTGGGAGAGACAGTCTCCATAAGACCCTTTAAAAATAAGTCTTCATTCACTTCTCACTTACTTCAGTGTTAGAAGCCAAGTTCACTGACTTCTCCTTCTGCAGTTCTGGTTAAAACCTATTATATCACTACCAACTTGGAAAGTTATGGCAGACAAGATATAACTAGTGTCTTGATCTAGACAGTACAGTATCAGTTCAGTTCAGTCGCTCAGTCGTGTCTTACTCTTTGTGACCCCATGAATCACAGCACACCAGGCCTCCCTGTCCATCACCAACTCCCGGAGTTCACTCATATTCACGTCAATCTAATCAGTGATGCCATCCAGCCATCTCATCCTCTGTCGTCCCCTTCTCCTCCAGCCCCCAATCCCTCTCAGCATCAGAGTATTTTCCAATGAGTCAACTCTTTGCATGAGGTGGCCAAAGTACTGGAGCTTCAGCTTTAGCATCATTCCTTCCATAGAACACCCAGGGCTGATCTCCTTCAGAATGGACTGGTTGGATCTCCCTACAGTCCAAGGAACTCTCAAGAGTGTTCTCCAACACCACAATTCAAAAGCATCAATTCTTTGGTGCTCAGCCTTCTTCACAGTCCAACTCTCACATCCATACATGACCACTGGAAAAACCATAGCCTTGACTAGACGGACTTTAGTCTACAAAGTAATGTCTCTGCTTTTGAATATGCTGTCTAGTTTGGTCATAACTTTTCTTCCAAGGAGTAAGTGGCTTTTAATTTCATGGCTGCAGTCACCATCTACAGTGATTTTGGCACCCAAAATAATAAAGTCTGACACTGTTTCCACTGTTTCCCCATCTATTTCCCATGAAGTGATGGGACCAGACGCCATGATCTTCGTTTTCTGAATGTTGAGCTTTAAGTCAACTTTTTCACTCTATTCTTTTACTTTCATCAAGAGGCTTTTTAGTTCCTCTTCACTTTCTGCCATAAGGGTGGCGTCACCTGCATATCTGAGGTTATTGATATTTCTCCCAGAAATCTTGATTCCAGCTTGTGTTTCTTCCAGTCCAGCATTTCTCATGATGTACACTGCATAGAAGTTAAATAAGCAGGGTGACAATATGCAGCCTTGACATACTCCTTTTCCTATTTGGAACCAGTCTGTTGTTCCATGTCCAGTTCTAACTGTTGCTTCCTGACCTGCATACAGATTTCTCAAAAGGCAGGTCAGGTGGCCAGGTATTTCCATCTCTCTCAGAATCTTCCACAGTTTATTGTGATCCACACAGTCAAAGGCTTTGGCATAGTCAATAAAGCAGAAATAGATGTTTTTTTGGAACTCTCTTGCTTTTTTGATGATCCAGCAGATGTTGGCAATTTGATCTCTGGTTCCTCTGCCTTTTCTAAAACCAGCTTGAACATTAGGTAGTTCATGGTTCACATATTGCTGAAGCCTGGCTTGGAGAATTTTTGAGCATTACTTTACTAACATGTGAGATGAGTGCAATTGTGCGGTAGTTTGAGCACTCTTTGGCATTGCTTTCTTTGGGATTGGAATGAAAACTGACTGTTTCCACTCCTGTGGCCACTGCTGAGTTTTCCAAGTTTGCTGGCATATTGAGTGAACCACTTTCACAGCATCATCTTTCATGATTTGAAAAAGCTCCACTGGAATTCCATCACATCCACTAGCTTTGTTCGTAGTGATGCTTTCTAAGGCCCACTTGACTTCACATCCCAGGATGTCTGGCTCTAGATGAGTGATCACACCATTGTGATTATCCGGGTCATGAAGATCTTTTCTGTACAGTTCTTCTGTGTATTCTTGCCACCTCTTCTTAATATCTTCTGCTTCTGTTGGGTCCATACCATTTCTGTCTTTTATCGAGCCCATCTTTGCATGAAATGTTCCCTTGGTATCTGTAATTTTCTTGAAGAGATCTTTAGTCATTCCCATTCTTTTCTTTTCCTCTATTTTTTTGCATTGATCACTGAGGAAGGCTTTCTTATCTCTTCTTGCTATTCTTTGGAACTCTGCATTCAGATGCTTATATCTTTCCTTTTCTCCTTTGCTTTTTGTTTCTCTTCTTTTCCTAGCTATTTGTAAGGCCTCCTCAGACAGTCATTTTGCTTTTTTGCATTTCTTTTCCATGGGGATGGTCTTGATCCCTGTCTCCTGTACAATGTCACGAACCTCATTCCATAGTTCATCAGGCACTGTATCTATCAGATCTAGGCCCTTAAATCTATTTCTCACTTCCACTGTATAATCATAAGGGATTTGATTTAGGTCCTACCTAAATGGTCTAGTAGTTTTCCCTACTTTCTTCAATTTAAGTCTGAATTTAGTAATATAGAGTTCATGATCTGAGCTCTTGGTCTTGTTTTTGTTGACTGTATAGAGCTTCTCCATCTTTGGCTGCAAAGAATATAATCAATTGATTTTGGTGTTGAGCATCTGTTGATGTCCATGTGTAGAATCTTCTCTTTTGTTGTTGGAAGAGAGTGTTTGCTATGACCAGTGCATTTTCTTGGCAAAACCCTATTAGTCTTTGCCCTGCTTCATTCTGCATTCCAAGGCCAAATTTACCTGTTTCTTCAGGTGTTTCTTGACTTCCTGTTTTTGAATTCCAGTTCCCTATAATGAAAAGGACATCTTTTTTGAGTGTTAGTTCTACAAAGTCTTGTAGGTCTTCATAGAACCGTTCAACTTCAGCTTCTTCAGTGTTAGTGTTTGGGGCATAGACTTGGATTACCGTGATATTGAATGGTTTGCCTTGGAGATGAACATAAATCATTCTGTCATTTTTGAGATTGCATCCAGATACTGCATTTTGGACTCTTTTGTTGACCATGATGGCTACTCCATTTCTTCTGAGGGATTCCTGCCTGCAGTAGTAGATATAAGGGTCATCTAAATTAAATTCACCCATTTCAGTCCATTTTAGTTCGCTGATTCCTAGAATGTCAACATTCACTCTTGCCATCTCTTCTTTGACCACTTCCAATTTGCCTTGATTCACGGACCTGACATTCCAGGTTCCTATGCAGTATTGCTCTTTACGACATCAGACCTTGCTTCTCTCACCAGTTACATCCACAGCTGGGTATTGTTTTTGGTTTGGCTCCATCTCTTCATTGTTTCTGGAGTTATTTCTCCAGTGATCTCCAGTAGCATACTGGGCACCTACTGACCTGGGAAGTTCCTCTTTCAGTATCCTATCATTTTGCCTTTCATACTGTTCATGGGGTTCTCAAGGCAAGAATACTGAAGTGGTTTGCCATTCCCATCTCCAGTGGACCAGATTCTGTCAGACCTCTCCACCATGACCTGCCCACCCTGGGTTGCCCTGCGGGCATGTATTAGTTTCATTGAGTTAGACAAGGGTGTGGTCCTAGTGTGATTGGTTTGATGAGTTTTCTGTGAGTATGGTTTCAGTGTGTCTGCCCTCTGATGCCCTCTTGCAACACCTACCATCTTACTTGGGTTTCTCTTACCTTGGGTGTGGGGTATCTCTTCAAAGCTTCTCCAGCAAAGCACACCGCTGCTCCTTACCTTGGACAAGAGGTATCTCCTCACCACTTCCCTTCCTGACCTTCAACAAGGGATGGCTCCTCTAGGCCCTCCTGAATTCAGTTAAGCTGTAGCATCAATTTCAGCTGCCTTGTCATATGCTGAATTTGTTTTTAGATTTGTTTTCCAGCAGAAAATACTGAAATGTATTATACAATGTATTGGAACAATCAGTGAGTAGGGTATAGGATCTTAGACTAACTTTTGCTTGATATCAACAACACATTAATAATTATTTTCACCGAGTAGCTACTGTATTTAAGGCTCTATAATGAATTTATAGTCTTTACTGGATTCAATACTCATCATAATTCAGTTGAGTTCAGTTCAGTCGCTCAGTCGTGTCCCACTCTTTGTGACCCCATGAACCGCAGCACGCCAGGCCTCCCTGTTCATCACCATCTCCTGGAGGTCACTCAGACTCACGTCCATTGAGTCTGTGATGCCATCCAGCCATCTTATCCTCTGTCGTCCCCTTCTCCTCCTGCCCCCAATCCCTCCCAGCATTAGAGTCTTTTCCAATGAGTCAACTCTTTGCATGAGGTGTCCAAAGTACTGCAATTTCAACTTCAGCATCATTCCTTCCAAAGAAATCCCAGGGTTGATCTCCAGAATGGACTGGTTGGATCTCTTGCAGTTCAAGGGACTCTCAAGAGTGTTCTCCAACACCACAGTTCAAAAGCATTAATTCTGTGGTGCTCAGCTTTCTTCACAGTCCAACTCTCACATCCATACATGACCACAGGAAAAACCATAGCCTTGACTAGACGGACCTTAGTCAGCAAAGTAATGTCTCTGCTTTTCAACATGCTATCTAGGTTGGTCATACCTTTTCTTCCAAGAAGCAAGCGTCTTTTAATTTCATGGCTGCAGTCACCATCTACAGTGATTTTGGAGCCCAGAAAAATAAAGTCTGACACTGTTTCCACTGTTTCCCCATCTATTTCCCATGAAGTGATGGGACCGGATGCCATGATCTTCGTTTTCTGAATGTTGAACTTTAAGCCAACTTTTTCGCTCTCCTCTTTCACTTTCATCACGAGGCTTTTTAGTTCCTCTTCACTTTCTGCCATAAGAGTGATGTCATCTGCATATCTGAGGTTATTGATATTTCTCCCAGAAATCTTGATTCCAGCTTATGCTTCTTCCAGCCCAGCGTTTCTCATGATGTACTCTGCATATAAGTTAAATAAGCAGGGTGGCAATATACATCCTTGAAGTACTCCTTAACGTACTCCTTTTCCTATTTGGAACCAGTCTGTTTTTCCATGTCCAGTTCTAACTGTTGCTTCCTGACCTGCATACAGATTTCTCAAGAGGCAGGTCAGGTGGTCTGGTATTCCCATCTCTCTCAGAATTTTCCACAGTTTATTGTGATTCACACAGTCAAAGGCTTTGGCATAGTCAATAAAGCATAAATAGATGTTTTTCCGGAATTCTCTTGCTTTTTGCATGATCCAGCGGATATTGGCAATTTGATCTCTGGTTCCTCTGCCTTTTCTAAAACCAGCTTGAACATCACGGTGTTCATGGTTCACATATTGCTGAAGCCTGGCTTGGATAATTTTGAGCATTACTTTACCAGCATGTGAGATGAGTGCAATTGTGTGGTAGTTTGAGCATTCTTTTGCATTGCCTTTCTTTGGGATTGGAATGAAAACTCCCCTTTTCCAGTCCTGTGGCCACTGCTGAGTTTTCCAAATTTGCTGGCATATTGAGTGAACCACTTTCACAGCATCATCTTTCATGATTTGAAAGAGCTCAACTGAAATTCCATCACCTCCACTAGCTTTGTTCATCATGATGCTTTCTAAGGCCCACTTGACTTCACTTTCCAAGATGTCTGGCTCTAGATTAGTGATCACATCATCATGATTATTCAGGTCGTGAAGATCTTTTTTGTACAGTTCTTCCGTGTATTCTTGCCACCTCTTCTTAATAGCTTCTGCTTCTGTTAGGTCCATACCATTTCTGTCCTTTATCGAGCCCATCCTTGCATGAAATGTTCCCTTGGTATCTCTAATTTTCTTGAAGAGATCTGTAGTCTTTCCCATTCTGTTCTTTTCCTCTATTTCTTTGCATTGATCACTGAAGAAGGCTTTCTTATCTCTTCTTGCTATTCTTTGGAATTCTGCATTCAGATGCTTATATCTTTCCTTTTCTCCTTTGCTTTTCACCTCTTTTCTTTTCACAGCTATTTGTAAGGCCTCCCCAGACAGTCATTTTGCTTTTTTGCATTTCTTTTCCATGGGGAAGGTCTTGATCCCTGTCCCCTGTACAATGTCACAAACCTCATTCCATAGTTCATCAGGCACTGTATCTATCAGTTCTAGGCCCTTAAATCTACTTCTCACTTCCACTGTATAATCATAAGGGATTTGATTTAGGTCATACCTGAGTGGTCTAGCGGTTTTCCCTACTTTCTTCAATTTAACTTTGAATTTGGCAATAAGGAGTTCATGATCTGAGCCACAGTCAGCTCCTGGTCTTGTTTTTAGAAGTATGTAATATTAACACTAATAATTTCATGTGAGAAGACTAAAGCCAATGGAGCATAAATAATCAAAGGCCATATTACAAGTCATAGTATGAGCCATTGTTGAAACCCACAATTGTCTGATTGAAAATACATAGGTTTAAAATGCAGATGGTCAATATAAGACATAAAAACATTCCCAACATCCCTAATCACTAATCATCAGGGAATGCAAATCAAAACCACAGTGGGATATCACCTCACAGCTGTCAGATTGCCTATCTTAAGAATACAATAAGAAAAAAAAAAAAAAACCACAAATAACAAATGATGGCAAGGATATGGAGAAAAAAGAATCCTCCTACATTGTTGGGGGGAATGGACATTGGTGCAGCCACTATGGAAAACAGTATGAAGGTTTCTGAGAAAAACTAAAACTATTATAAGACCCATAAATTCCACACTTACATATATTTGGGAAACAAACCTAATTAAAAAAAGATACATGTTCATCAATATTTATAGTAGCATTATTTATAATAGTCAGGATATGGATGTAACCTATGAGTCCATCAATAGGTAGAATGGATAAAGCGTTATGGAATGGAATATTCAGTTCTGTTCAGTTCAGTCGCTCAGTCGTGTCCTACTCTTTGCGACCCCATGAATTGCAGCACGCCAGGCCTCCCTGTCCATTACCAACTCCCAGAGTTCTCTCAGACTGACGTCCATCGAGTCAGTGATGCCATCCAGCCATCTCATCCTCTGTCGTCCCCTTCTCCTCCTGCCCCCAATCCCTCCCAGCATCACAGTCTTTGCCAATGAGTCAGCTCTTCACATAAGGTGGCCAAAGTACTGGAGTTTCAGCTTTAACATCATTCCTTCCAAAGAAATCCCAGGGCTGATCTCCTTCAGAATGGACTGGTTGCATCTCTTTGCAGTGCAAGGGACTCTCAAGAGTCTTCTCCAACACCACAGTTCAAAAGCATCAATTCTTTGGCACTCAGCCTTCATCACAGTCCAACTCTCAGCCATAAAAAGAATGATGTTACACCACTTGTAGCAACATCAATGTACCTGGAGGGCGTTATGCTAAGTAAAATAAGTCAGAGAAAGAGAAATACTCTGTGAGATTCTCTTTTATGTAGAATCTAAAAACTACAACAAACTAGTGAATATTAAAAAAATAAGCAGTGTCACAGATATAGAAAATAAACTGTGGGGAGTGAGGAGAGAGACAATATAGGGGATTTAAGAGGTACAAACTATTGGGTGTAAGATAGACACAAAAGTATTTTGTATAACATGAGGAATATAGCCAATATTTTTTTTAATAACTGTAAATTGAAAGTAATCTTTACTACATATTTTTTTTTCATTTTAAAAGACAATAAACAAAGGAATATATAGGTTTAATCATGAACAACGATGCTCTTGTAAACAGATTATGCAAAGTAGTTAGAAGGATAAATACCCTACTCAGAAAAGATTTATGGCAGGCAGTACGTGACAAATACAAATTTGTACAATAATTAAATGATTATGGGAGTAACACTGATAATAATTGGAAGTGACAATTGATAATTATTAACTTTGCTGTGAATAATCAATGAAGTGTTAAGGAGCAGAGATATTTATCTGGGTCTTTAATGATTTGTAGATTGCTTAACAACCTTCAAAAACAGAATAGAGAGCATTATTGATTAAATATCTTTGACATACTTCTTAAAGCTAATCTCAGCTGAGGAATAATTTCATCTCTGTGGCTTCAAGTTTTTTTTTATTATTATTATGTATCTCCTTACTTTCTTATTACAATTATTCATTTGTTCTTGATAAACAAAAAATCACATATAATCTTGCAAGTTATTTCTAGTAAGGTTTAAGAAAAATAAAATCTATTCTCTTCATTTCTATTTATTTTCTGGAACCCAAAATAACTAGAGATCTTTCTTAAAGAGTAGATTACAATAACCATAGTATACAATTTGCTAATAAAGGCATTTATACAAGGCCACTGATAAACTATAGCATTTAGCAATAAAAGGATTAACTCTGATACTTTATGAGGCAAAGTGTATTCAAACTTGAGATTGCTTTCCTACATCTTTGTCTTCACAACTTCCTGACAGCTGATATGTGAATTTGTGTCACAGATGGACGGTGTGCACCCATCTGAGTAATAACAAACACAGGCACCTGTTGGAACAGATGGAAGGCATTCACAGATGGGTTCACCTACTTAGAGGACTGGGAAATTAATGGGGGAGTTTGGGTTCTGATACTGAAATACTTGCTCGCCAGCATTACTGCAGAACTCGTCAATGACAGCTTCTGTCTTTAAGAATTTTAAACACTTAGTCAAGTCTCAATTATCCAGACTTCATTTCACACTTGGAAAAATAAGTCCCAGCAATAAATATTGGGGTTTTCTTGCATGCCCCCCTGACTTAAGAAGTATTCTTATGCTGAAGAGGAAAAATAATACAGGTGGAGTGCAAAGACTACATTTTAGATAAGAAAAAGAGGGAGCTATTTATAAAATAAATGCCCAGTTTCAAGTTTTGCAATTTCAGACACTTCCCATGAAATATTTTCATCATACATAATTATCTTTAATTTAAAAAAGTAACATTTGACTGAAATTATGGCCCATATTCCTAATTCTATGAAGTCCATGGTATATAAGTTCTCTCTGCCTCCAATAGTTATCTTCTTTTTTGCCTCAAAATATCAAGAATTCCTTCTCAGTTCAGTTCAGTCACTCAATCGTGTCCGACTCTGTGACCCCATGAACCAGAGCACACCAGGCCTCCCTGTCCATCACCAACTCCCAGAGTTCACCCAAACCCATGTCCATCGAGTCGATGCTGCCATCCAACCATCTCATCCTCTGTAGTCCGGGTCTCCTGCTGCCCTCAATCTTTCCAAGCATCAGGGTCTTTTCCAATGAGTAAGTTATTTGCATCAGGTGGCCAAAGTACTGGAGTTTCAGCCTCAACATCAGTCCTTCCAATGAATATTCAGGACTGATTTCCTTTAGGATGGACTGGTTGGATCTCCTTGCAGTCCAAGGGACTCTCAAGAGTCTTCTCCAATACCACAGTTCAAATTCATCAATTCTTTGGCATGCAGTTTTCTTTACAGTCCAACTCTCACATCCATACATGACCACAGGAAAAACCATAGACTTGACTAGACGGACCTTTGCTGGCAAAGTAACTTCTCTGCTTTTGAATATGCTATCTAGGTTGGTCATAACTTTCCTTCCAAGGAGTAAGCGCCTTTTAATTTCATAGCTGCAATCACCACCTGCAGTGATTTTGGAGCCCCCCAAAATAAAGTATGACACTGTTTCCACTGTTTCCCCATCTATTTCCCATGAAGTGATGGGACCAGATGCCATGATCTTCGTTTTCTGAATGTTGAGCTTTAAGCCAACTTTTTCACTCTCCTCTTTCACTTTCATCAAGAGGCTTTTGAGTTCATCTTCACTTTCTTCCATAAGGGTGGTGTCATCTGCATATCTGAGGTTATTGATATTTCTCCCAGCAATCTTGATTCCAGCTTGTGCTTCTTCTAGCCCAGCATTTCTCATGATGTACTCTGCATATAAGTTAAATAAGCAGGGTGACAATATACAGCCTTGACATACTCCTTTTCCTATTTGGAACCAGTCTGTTGTTCCATGTCCAGTTCTAACTGTTGCTTCCTGACTTGCATATAGATTTCTCAAGAAGCAGGTCAGGTGGTGTGATATTCTCATCTCTTTATGAATTTTCTCATTCTCTTTTACGAGTTTATTGTGATCCACGTAGTCTAAGGCTTAGTCAATAAAGCAGAAATTGATGTTTTTCTGGAACTCTCTTGCTTTTTTGATGATCCAGCAGATGTTGGCAATTTGATCTCTGGTTCCTCTGCCTTTTCTAAAACCAGCTTGAACATCTGAAAGTTCACGGTTCATGTATTGCTGAAGCCTAACTTGGAGAATTTTGAGCATTACTTTACTAGCGTGTGAGACGAGTGTCATTGTGCAGTAGTTTGAGCATTCTTTGGCATTGCCTTTCTTTGGGATTGGAATGAAAACTGACCTTTTCCAGTCCTGTGGCCACTGCTGAGTTTTCCAAATTTGCTGGTATATTGAGTGCAGCACTTTCACAGCATTATCTTTCAGGATTTGAAATAGCTCCACTGGAATTCCGTCATCTCCACTAGCTTTGTTCGTAGTGATGCTTTCTAAGGCCCGCTTGATTTCACATTCCAGGATGTCTGGCTCTAGGTGAGTGATCACACCATCGTGATTATCCGAGTCATGAAGATCTTTTTTGTATAGTTCTTCTGTGTATTCTTGTAACTTCTTCTAATATCTTCTGCTTCTGTTGGGTCCATACCATTTCTGTCCTTTATCGAGCCCATCTTTGCATGAAATGTTCCCTTGTTATCTCTAACTTTCATGAATCAGTCATAGGTATACATATGTCCCCTCCCTGTTGAATCTCCCTCCCACTTCCCACTCTATCCCACCCCTCTAAGTTGCCACAGAGCACAGGCTTTGGATTGCCTGCATCATACAGCAAATTCTCACTGTCTATCTAATTTGAAGATGAGATGGTTGGATGGCATCACAGACTCAATGGCCATGAGTTTAAGTAAACTCCAGGAGCTGGTGATAGACACGGAGGCCTGGCATGGGTTCTCAAAGAGTCGGACACGACTGAGCAACTGAACTGACTGAGCTGAACTCAATGTATGTGTCAGTGCTACTCTATCTGGGCAACTTATCTTTGACAAAGGAGGCAAGAACATACAATGGAGAAAAAAGTGTCTCTTTAATAAGGAGTGCTTAGAATAGTGCACAGCTATGTATAAAAATGAAGCTAGTATACTTCCTAACACTATACATGAAAATAAACTTGAAATCATTTAAACCAAAATGTGATTGCTTAGGTAAAGAAAGCTGCTTTTCACCAGTTTTTGCCTTTATTAAACATGTATGTGCTGGTGTAGATCTTGCTTAGAACCCTTGGTAGTTAGGAACAGGTAATGATCCTTATTTGAAGCTTTGGAAAATAGGAAACATTTGGTTGTCAGTACAAAATGCCTTATATGTATAGGACCATGTTGAGTAAATCATGACTCTCGTTCACTACACTGATACTTTGTTTGCTTTCAAGTGGCATTTAACATATAGTTTATCTGTAAACATAACTATTTCCTTTTATTGGGACAATGTGTAAGATCTTTAAGACAGTTAGATCTCTGCAGTTTACAGCATTTCAAATTAAACTGACTTATGTTAACACTGGTTTTTCCTGGTGGCTCAGACTATAAAGAATCTGCCTGCAGTGCAGAACACATGGGTTTGATCCCTAGGCCGGAAAGATCCCCTGAAGAAGGGAATGGCTGTGCACTCCAGTATTCTTGTCTGGAGAATTCCATGGGCAGAGAAGCTTGGTGGTCTACAGTCCATGGGGTCACAATGAGTCAGACATGACTAAGCAACTGATAGTTTCACTTCACTTTCATGTTAATACTAGTAACATTTACTTTTGCCTGGACTTCAGTATGGAATTTGATTTAAGGAAATACTAGGGGAATTCATATTTTATTTACTAATTTCCCCATCTTGGTTATTTTAATTAAAAAAAAACTTAAGAAACATCTAGATGAGCAGTACCATTTTCTATGTTTATAGGATGATTAAACTCAGTAATAATATAAGAATGTAGTAAGTACTGATATGTTAAGAAATTTTGTATAATGAGAGAAAAATGAAAGAGCACAACACACATAGAGCAAATATATATACACTGAAATGATTAAGAATCATTCTTTACTTATGAAACAATAAAAGGTAGGTTCATATAAAGATAGTCAAGCATTTTACAAATTAAGTAGGTTATTTTTAAACTCAAGAAATTTGAGAGCTATAGGGATAATCTAGTCATAATGTGATAAAATCTTGTATCAGCAAATAATCTGAGTTTTGGGCTAAGAGATCTGTGACAAAGAAGTAGGTGAATTATCACAGACTACAGGCATACCTAAAGATAGAGCTTAATTATTTTGATTTGCATTTTGGTGCTGTCATTACTGTGTCCTGTGGTCAGTGTACTGCAGTTCTCAGGGCCAATATTTAACTTATATCAAGATATTAATAAGCTTTCACTAAAATATGCATTGCAGATTGGAACAGAGATCAACCTATCAGCAATGAAAGTATCAAAGTTTTGTTCTGCACCTCCCTTCAGATTACAATGAGCATTATTCAAGGAATAAAGACATATAAGACTGTATTTCTGATTTGAGGAATTTACAACTGAACCTCACAGATTAAAAAAAAAAAAAACATAGTCATGTGTTTGTTGACCATCTGTATGTCTTTTTTTTTAAGTTTCATGTTAGTTTTTTTTTTTAATTTAATTTATTTATTTATTTTAATTGGAGGCTAATTACTTTACAATATTGTGGTGGGTTTTGCCATACATTCACATGAATCAGCCATGGGTGTACATGTGTTCCCCATCCTGAACCTCCCTCCAACCTCTCTCCCTATCCCATCCCTCAGGGCCATCCCAGTGCACCAGCCCTGAGCATCCTGTCTCATGCATCAAACCTGGACTGGTGATCTATTTCACGTATGATAATATACATGTTTCAATGTTATTCTCTCAAATCATCCCACCCTCACCTTCTCCCACAGAGTCCAAAAGTCTGTTCTTTACATCTGTGACAAATGGATAAGAAAGCTGTGGTACATATATACAATGGAATATTACTCAGCTAGTAAAAAGAATGCGTTTGAATCAGTTCTAATGAGATGGATGAAACTGGAGCCTATTATACAGAGCAATGTAAGTCAGAAAGAAAAACACTGATACAGTATATTAAAGCATATATATGGAATTTAGAAAGATGGTAACAATGACCCTACGTGGAAGACAGCAAAAGACATAGATGAATGTCTTTATTTTATTTTATTATTATTTTTTTTTACTTTACAATATTGTATTGGTATTGCCATACATCAACATGAAGTGTCTGTTTAGATCTTCTGCCCATTTTTTGATTGGTATTGAACTGTATGAGCTCCTTGTATGTTTTGGAGATTAATACTTTGTCAGTTATTTCGTTTGCAATTTTTCCCCATTTTGAGGTTGTATTTTAGTCTTGTTTATTGTTTCCTTTGCTGAGAAAAAGCCTTTAAGTTTAATTAATTCCCACTTATTTATTTTTGTTTTTATTTCCATTACTTTAGGAGGTGAGTCAAAGAGTGTGGAGATTCCTTTAAAAACTAGTAATAGATCTACCATATGACCCAACAACCCCACTACTAGGCATACACCCTGAAAAAACCATAATTGAAAGAGACACAATGTTCACTGCAGCTCTTGTACAATATCTAGTCCATGGAAGCAACCTAAATGTCCATCAACAGATGAATGGATACAGAAATTATGGTGAAAGTGAAAGTGTTAGCTGCTCAGTCATATCCAACATTTTGTGATCCAATGGAGTGTAGCCCAAGAGGATTCTCTCTCCATGGAATTCTCCAGGCAAGAATACTGGAGTGGGTAACCATTTTCTTTTCCAGGGGATCTTCCCAAATACATGGTACATATATACAATGGAATATTACTCAGCTATAAAAAAGAACACATTTGAGTCAGTTGTAATGAGGTGGATGACCTAGAGCTTATTGTTCAGAGTGAAGTCAGAAAGAGAAAGACAAATATTGTATATTAATTCATATATAAGGAATCCAGAAAGATGCTACTGATGAACCTATTTGCAGGGCAGCAATGGAGATGCAGACATAGAGAACAGACTTGTGGACACAGTGCATGAAGGATATGGTGGGACAAATAGAGAGATTAGAATAAAAGCATATATACTACCATATGTAAAGCAGATAGCCAGTGGGAATTTGCTGTGATGCAGGGAGCTCAACCCAGTGCTCTGTGAAAACCTAGAGGGGTGGGATGGGGTGGAAGATGGGAGGCATGTTCAAGAGGGAGGGGATATATGTATACCTGTGGCTCATTTATGTTGATGTATGGCTGAAACCAGTACAATAATGTAAAGTAATTATCTTCCAATTAAAAAAAAAAAAGATACTCAAAAACCCCCCACAATAATGAGGAGCATTGTTAAATGCTGTTCGAATATTAAAGGCAAACTATTCTACTGCATTTTAGAAAGGAAACAATTTACTGAAATAAATCATTGGTTAAAGCTTTATTAGATGAATGGGCTTCAAACATAGAAACCTGTAAATCAAATTTAAAGAGAGAGAGAGAAAGAGAGAAGCATTATACATAGAAGGATTCTCAATTAGAAAATGCTCAGATATGGAAAGAATTTCTTCAGCATGGATAATTTTTATTGAATTAGACATTGTTTTACATATAGTATGAGGACAATTCAAAAGACAATTTTAATTGTGGAATAATTTATTATTTTAAACATTACAATGACTTTTTAGAAAGTTTTTGATATTTATTAGGCAATGATTTAAGGACTGAAAGGAACTTGATAATTTCTTTGTAGGATGATTTTGAAAGTAAATTTTATACCCTGATCGAACATACTGCATAGTCATTTAGCATTATGAATGATTTCAACAGCAATGACTCTAAAATATACACAAGCTCATGCAACTCAGTAATGAAAAACAACTCAATCAAACAATGGGCAAAGGACCTAAATAGACATTTCTCCAAAAAAGACATACAGATGACCAACAGCAACATGAAAAGATGCTCAACATCACTAATTAAGAGAAATGAAAATCAAAGCTACAATGAGGTACCACCTCACAATGGTCAGAAAGTCCATCATTAAAATGTCTACAAATAAAAAATGCTGGAGAGGATGTGGAGGAAACGAAACCCTCCTACACTGTTGGTATGAATGTAAATTAGTGCAGTCATTGTGGAAACAGTATGGAGTTTCCTCAAAAAGGTAAACACAGAGTTGACATATGATCTAGCAATCTCACTCCTGGGCATATAACCAGACAAAACTATCGTTCAAAAAGATGCATTCCCCGCTATGTTCACTGAAGCACTATTCATGGCAGCCAAGACTTGGAAGCAATTTAAATATCCCTCAACCGATGAGTGGATGAAGTAGACGTGGTAAAGATTTACAGTGGGTTACTACTAGGCCATAAAAAGAGAGAAACCAATACAGCATATTAAAAACCAGAGACATCACTTTGCCAACAAAAGTCTGTACAGTCAGAGCTATGTTTTTTCTAGTAACCATGTATGGATGTGAGAGTTCGACTATAAAGAAGGCTGGCCACTGAAGAATGGATGCTTTCAAACTGTGGTGCTGGAGAAGACTCTTTTGAGAGCCCCTTGGAAAGCAAGGAGATGAAGCCAGTCCATCCTAAAGAAAATCAACCCTGAATATTTATTGGAAGGACTGATGGTGAAGCTCCAATACTTTGGCCACATGATGTGAGGAGCCAACTTATTGGAAAAGACCCTGATGCTGGAAGACTAAAGGCAAAAGGAGATGGTTAGATAGCATCACTGAATCAATGGAAATAAATTTGAGTAAATTCCAGGAGATAGTGAAAGACAAGAAAGCCTGATGTGTTGAAGTCCATGGGGTCACAAAGAACTGGACATGACTTAGTGACTGAACAACAGTATCATATGCAGCAACATGGATGGACCTAGAGATTATCCTACTAAGCGAAGTAAGTCAGAAAGAAAAAGACAAACATCAGGATATCACTTACATGTGAAATCTAAAATATAATACAAATAAACTTATTTACAAAACAGAAACAGACTGACAGAAATAGAGAATAAGCTTGTAGTTGCCAAGAGGTCGGGGGAGAGATGAATTGGTAGCTTGGGATCAGTAGATGCAAAGTATTATATATAGGTATAACTGAATCACTGTTGTATACCAGAAACTAATACAACATTGTGAATCAACTATAAGTCAATAAAATAAAAATTTAAAAGAAATATTTGCTGCTATTGCTATGCATCCCACAGGCCTACAAGCCCTATACTTTCACAGCTTTAATTAGAATATCTTTCAATTAAACTTGGTGGATCATTCATTTAATTATTGTGTGTGTGTGTTAGTCATTAAGTTGTGTCCGACTCTTTTTGACCCCATAGTCCGTAGCTCACCAAGCTCCTCTGTCCATGGGATTCTGAAGGCAAGAATACCAGAGTGGGTGGCCATTCCCTTCTCTAGGGGATCTTCCCCACCCAGGGATCAAATCCAGGTCTCTTGAATTGCAGGCAGATTCTTTATCATCTAAGCCACCAAGTAAGCCCTTTCCCAGCTTTAAGATCAAAGAAAAACCCCAAAGTCAGAGACAGATTCATCAGTGGTTTAATGCATCAGGGATCACACATGTCTGAAGCAGGGTCCTAGAGCCATACCCCACCATGTGCTGTAGTACGTGTGCCAGACTTGGTGGTGTTCTTCCCCTCCAGGGAAGGAGGAGGTTGCCAGTTGTAGGGGAATTGATGTCAGGTTGGCTCACTTGTGATCAAGGAAACCAGCAGGTGGGCACATGGCTCATTGCCCCTTTGACAATCATAGTAGAAAATCCTGATTTAAGCCTGAATTCATCACTAGCTGGGACGTGCATTAAGTGTGTAGGAAAGTCAGTCATGCAAGTAGGGTGCAGGTTAAAGCAGGCAATGGTCAAGCAGGGGATGGACAGAGAGAAAGAAAACAGCCATCTTGAGTGGCCTGACCATGCACCTATGAAAGAAACTGAATTTTTAATTAGGTAGTGGTATTACCACAGAAAATCACTCTTGTAGCACTCAGTGAGTTAAGTAGATATACTATCTGAGCCTTTGGTATTTAACCTGATGGATTGCTATTCATTAATGCCAAAGTTCCTTAAAATGAGATTTGAAATGAATTTCCATGTTGCTTCAATAAATTTTGACATTTAAGAGTAAGTCTTAATCAGTAAAACTCACTTTTGGAAGTCACTTCTATAAGAATATATAAGACACTATTACTTCTTATCATAATTTAACTAATTCCTCACCTTTTCTAACTCAGTTCAGTATCATCCTTGACTTGATAACCCCACCCCACTTATGTGGCTCTTTTTTATTGGCTAGTTTTGGCTCTCTTCATTCTGAATGGAACTTGTGGTACAAGTGCTTTATGTTTAAATATTAAATTTCAAAACCTGGTCCCATAGGCCAAGACTGAAAATTGCATTTGATATATTTATTACTTGCTTTTTTCACCCACTTACAGGTACAAGCACAGTAATATCTACAACCATTACTCCATATTCAGCCACTAAATCAAATTTAATAATGTGGAGTCATTTCTTATTTAAAGCCAGCCAACTTTCAGCTTCTATTAGTAAACTGTCTTAGTTTGACCCTTGACATTAAAATAGGCATCAAAATGTTGTAGGCAAGAGTATGGAACAAAAAAAATAAAAGTGATTTTTTTTTATTTAAAAAATCTTTATTGATATATAATTCATATACCAAAATTCATAAGGTACAACTCTTACCACAATGCAAGTTTAGAACATTTTCCTTATCCCCAGATAAATACTGTGCTCATTAGCAGTCCCTGCCCATTCTTCCATTTCCCTACCCCTCCCAAGGGCAACTGCTAACCTATTTTCTAATTTACCCATACTGGACATTTCACATAAATGGAAGCATGCATTATGTGTGGTCTTTTGTAATTGATTTCTTTCATTTAGCGTAATGCTCATCTAAGTTGTAGCTGAAAGAGTACTTCCTTCTTTTTATTGATAAGAAAATATAATAATAATAATATTGCCTTATGAGATATTTTTTAATATTAATGTATCTAAAACATGCAGAAGGGGTTGGAGAAGAGGAGAAAAGGAACAAAGGAAACAACTGGAGTAACTCAAAACTGGAGTGACATTGGCCCACGCTAGAGTAAATATAATAACATTGCTAAGAAGGGCATGTATTAATATCATGTATATGTATGGCTGAGTTTCTTTGCTGCCCACCTGAAACTATAACAACATTGTTAATCAATTAAACTCCAATGTAAAAGTAAAAGTTTAGAACAAGGCAAAAACTATCGCTCTTTGCAAAAGAAAGTATATATATATATATATGTATATATCAGCTGCATAATAATGTGGAGAGAAAATCAACAGGACAACTAAAGGGAGAAAGCAAAAAGAAAAATGGCACATTGTTCTAGAACCTGGTCACCAAGAGACAGGAGTATCACTGAAAGAAATTGGAAAACCTACAGATGAATGGATTATGGTAAAACATGGGGCTGATGTAATAATGCTTGTTTAATTTGAGGCTAAAACATCCAAGTGGAGACATTCTACATGGAAATTTGAAATCAGAATTTTGAATAGAAGTTCAAGACTAAATATTTATATTTAGAGGTTATGGATGTTGAAGTGACATATGAATTGATTAGGGGAGATCTAAACATAATAGAACAGTGGAAGGAAGTTGAAATCTCTGGGTTTCATGGACATTAAAAGTAATAAGAATGGACCCAGGAAAACATATAGAGAAGAGGTCAAAAACACAAGAGGAAAACAAAGATATGGTGACCTCAAAAAGAGTGATTGAGAGAAAGGGGAAGAGGGTGAGGAGAGGGAGAGAGAGGGTTAGAGAGTGAGAAAAGGAGGAAGAAAAAATTAAGATTCAGAAACAATTGGAATGTTTTCAGGCAATGTGAGCTAAGGAAGACCAGTGTCTATCTAGACACCAAAAGTATTAATAACACTGTAATATTGAGTGTAACAGTTACAGTTATACCTCCATGTTCATGAGTGATTATACCTACAAAAAAAAAAGTATTAAAACAAACAAAAAACACAAATACCAAACAAAAAGAAAAAAGCCTTTATTGTGAGACAATTAAAACATTACTAGCAATTGCATCGATTGGTTGTTGCCCAAACATCTATAGCTCAGTTTATTTAAGAACCTCAAGAATGTCTAGTAAAGACCAAACAACACAGGATTTATGTCAAGAATGTTTTTTTTTTCTATCACTGCTTTATTTTTCTTTAAATAGTCATTGTAATAATAAGATTGTACCTTATAAGCATTGAAATCAAATATATTTTATTAGAACTTTAAAATAAGCACATGAGCTATGAAATGTATAAATAATAAAAGATATTTTCATCTGGAGAGTAGCTAGCCAGTTTGATGTTAGATGAAAACAGGATAGTTTCTGAAATACTTTGAAAAAGAAGAAGCCATTAAGCTCTCAAAATTTTAAATAAATACTATGTCATCCTTAGTTTTACCAAATGCATATTCAAGTTTATAGCATCGTTTTAAAGAAATAGTTCTAGTTTGAACAAAGTAAGCAAGTAAGAATAAGGAAAAGGTTTTCTGTATTTTGCCAAAGGCAGCTTACGAAGCTTTTATTCACACCTAATAAGGACAGGGAGGCCTGGCATGCTGCGATTCATGGGGTCGCAAAGAGTCGGACATGACTGAGCGACTGAACTGAACTGAATAAACATCCATATCTCTCTCAAACCTACTTTGAAAACCAAGAATACTCATAAGAACATAGATAAGATTTTAAAAGAGCTGAACAACTGCAAGTCTAAAGTTGTATCAGAAGCCACGAGTTTGAGTGCACCTTAAAGGATTATATAATTTCTCTTAGAAATTAAAAAGAATCAAACTTTTGGTGAAAGTGAAAAGTGAAAACATTAGTCTTTCAGTCTTGTCTGACTCTTTGCAATCCCATGGAATGTAGCCTGCCAGGCTCCTCTGTCCACGAAATTCTCAAGGCAAGAATACTGGCGTGGGTAGCCATTCCCTTCTCAAGGTAGTGAACCTGGGTCTCTTGCATTGCAGACAGATTCTTTACTATCTGAGCGACCAGGGAAGCTTAAACTTCTGATACATGCCACAAAATATATTAATCTCAAACACAAGATGGTAAGTGAAAGAAGCTGAACAGAGAGGATGCATATTGCACAAATGCACTTATAGAATGTCTAGAGAAAAAAAAATATCTATGAGTACAATGAGCAGAATGGCCATTGCCAAGTGATGAGTTTGGGGGAGGGGGATGGTGTGTAATAGCATAGACAGTGTAAGTCTCTGTGGTGATATATGCTATATGTTGATTTTGGTAGCAGCCACACAACTGAATAAATTTTTCAGAGCTCATTGAAATTCCTCCTTTAAAAAGCAGTGAAGTTCATGGAATGTAAAACTTAGTTCAGTAAAACTGATTTGAAATAGAAAATAAATGTCACATGCTATGAGGCATGAACAAGAATAATTTATCTGAGTATTTAGTTAATCCTGGTTGAGATTTATTGGTGGTTATCCTCAGTGATGTTGTTGTCATTAAGATTTTGATGATTATACAAGAAGATGAATGACATAAATATGTTTTATATATAAGATCTTAATTTTCCTTTTAAGATTAGATGGTAGGATGCATTTTATAATCAGTTTCCTTAATGACTAATACAGTGAAAGGAGCTAATTCTTAAATTATTGACACTGTATTCTTGTATTCTTAAATATTAGGTATATTTCCTGAATTAACACAAATGATTAACCATAAAGCTTAATCCAAAATTCTGTGTTTCCTTTATAAACTATTTTTTTGTCTACATGCTCTGAATTTTGATTCATGTAATTTTCCTGTAATATCCCATTAGCTGTTGCTGCTGCTAAGTCACTTCAGTTGTGTCCAACTCTTTGCGACCCCATGGACTGCAGCCTACCAGGCTCCTCCGTCCATGGGATTTACCAGGCAAGAGTACTGGAGTGGGTTGCCGTTGCCTTCTCTGGTAATATCCCATCAGCAGGAACTGTTAATTTATTTTCTTCTAAATATGAGTAATTTGATAGTGAAAACAGATTTGCCACTTGTCCAGGATTGTTACATAGTTAAACTCATTAATATTATTACAATAGTTTCATAAAGCAGATCAAGACTAGGTTTATTACAATCCACATAATTATATCAAAGACACTTCATTTAGTACCTTTTTCTACCTTGGGAGTTCTTTTTGTAGTGAGGCAGTGTGAAAAAAGATTGGTTCCTAATTTATTCCACATTTTATTTTCAGTATGAAGTGCTAAACCTACTGAACCATAGACCTTTGGTGAACTGATCTCTCCACTGGCAGTATTTACCACTCTGGTAAATTAGGTGTGCATAATAACCAGCTGTCGACCTCCAGATGCTATGGAGTCTGGCCGCATAAATTCCCAGATTTCCAGACACACATATTTTGATGCCTTTATGTAAGATCTTGGTCTGCTGCTGCTGTAAATAATTTCATATTGTGGAACCTAATTTCATGCCGTCTTTGTTTTTATTTATTTAAAACTAGGGAATATTTGTGACAAAATTTCAATCATAATGGCAATATTATGAGGTTTTTTTTAAAGGACATTTTGTACAACAGAGTTTCACATTTAAAATTCTCTCCAAAGAAGAAGTAAAACTCTCACTGTTTGCAGACGACATGATCCTCTACATAGAAAACCCTAAGGACTCCACCAGAAAATTACTAGTGCTAAACAAGGAATATAGTAAAGTTGCAGGATATAAAATCAACACACAGAAATCACTTGCATTCCTATACACTGATAATGAGAAAATAGAAAGAGAAATTAAGGAAACAATTCCATTCACCATTGCAATGAAAAGAATAAAACACTTAGGAATATATCTACCTAAAGAAACAAAAGACCTATATATAGAAAACTATAAAACACTGGTGAAAGAAATCAAAGAGGACAATAATAGATGGAGAAATACACCATGTTCGTGGATCAGAAGAATCAATATAGTGAAAATGAGTATACTACCCAAAACAATCTATAGATTCAGTGCAATCCCTATCAAGCTACCAATGGTATTTTTCACAAAGCTAGAACAAATAATTTCACAATTTGTATGGAAATACAAAAAACCTTGAACAGCCAAAGTAAACCTGAGAAAGAAGAATGGAACTGGAGGAATCAACCTGCCTGACTTCAGGCTCTACTACAAAGCCACAGTCATCAAGACAGTATGGTACTGGCACAAAGACAGAAATATAGATTAATGGAACAAAATAGAAAGCCCATAGATAAATCCATGCACCTATGGACACCTTATCTTTGACAAAGGAGGCAAGAATATACTATGGAGAAAATACAATCCCTTTAACAAGTGGTGCTGGGAAAACTGGTCAACCTCTGTAAAAGCATGAAACTAGAACACTTTCTAACACTCTCACTGTTTGCAGATGACATGATCCTCTACATAGAAAACCCTATGTTCTAGAGGAGAACATAGGAAAAACACTCTCCGACATAAACCACAGCACGATCCTCTATGACCCACCTCCCAGAATATTGGAAAGAAAAGCAAAAATAAACAAATGGGACCTAATTAAAATTAAAAGCTTCTGCACAACAGATGAAATTATAAGCAAGGTGAAAAGACAGCCTTCAGAATTGGAGAAAATAATAGCAAATGAAGCAATTGACAAAAAATTAATCTCAAAAATATACAAGCAACTCCTGCAGCTCAATTCCAGAAAAATAAACGACCCAATCACAAAATGGGCCAAATAACTAAATAGACATTTCTCCAAAAAAGACATACAGATGGCTAACAGACACATGAAAAGATGCTCAGCATCACTCATTATCAGAGAAATGCAAATCCAAACCACAATGAGGTACCGTTTAACGCTAGTCAGAATGGCTGCTATCCAAAAGTCTACAAGCAATAAATGCTGGAGAAGGTGTGGAGAAAGGGGAACCCTCTTACACTGTTGGTGGGAATGCAAACTAGTACAGCCACTATGAAGAACAGTGTGGAGATTCCTTAAAAAAACTGGAAATAGAACTACCATACGACCCAGCAATCCCACTGCTGGGCATACACACCAAGGAAACCAGAACTGAAAGAGACACATGTACCCCAACATTCATTGCAGCACTGTTTATAATAGCCAGGACATGGAAGCAACCTAGATGTCCATCAGCAGACGAATGGATAAGAAAGCTGTGGTACATATACCCAATGGAGTATTACTCAGCCATTAAAATGAATACATTTGAATCAGCTCTAATCAGGTGGATGAAACTGGAGCCTATTTTACAAAGTGAAGTAAGCCAGAAAGAAAAACTCCGATACAGTACAATAAGGCATATATATGGAATTTAGAAAGATGGTAACGATAAGACTGTATTCGGGACAGCAAAGAGACACAGATGTATAGAACAGTCTTAATGTATGATGCAGGATGCTTGGGGCTGGTGCACTGGGATGACCCAGAGGGATGGGATGGGGAGGGAGGTGGAAGGGGGTTCAGGATGGGGAACACATGTATACCTGTGGTGGATTCAAGTCAGTGTTTGGCAAAAGCAATACAATATTGTAATTAGCCTCCAATTAAAATAAATAAATTTACATTTAAGGAAATAAATAAAAATTATTTTAATCTAAGACCAAATTACAATGTATTAATTGACTTGGGATTGTTTCTTTTTGACTTCTGGAAATTCAGAGTCATTGTCTAAATTTTTGGCTGAAATAAAGTAAGAAATAAATAAATGGAAAATAAAAAATAAAATAAAATTCTTTCCACTAAAATTATATCTAATAAGTAAGAACCACCTTTTCTTAATAAAATTATCTCTATCTTAGATTATTGTTCCTTAATTGAGTCACAGCATCACTTATACTTTAATTTCAACTTTGGCAATGAATAAATAACCGGAAGAGCTTTATCTTTTTAAATTAGAAAACTCAGACCCTGAAAAATGTTGATTGAACAAATGGATAATATAAATTAATCTGGCAAGTAAACTCAGGGACCAATAAAAGAAAAATTTCTAAAGTCAAAAATATTTAAAGTTCTTAGGTACCATAGAAGAAAAAATAATGCATCACACACATACAGGCATCAAATAGTTTGGGGAGCCACTAAGGTACAAGGAATAAAATAAAAGTAACTGCAGTTTGATTTAATCAAAAATTGTTAGAAGACATACTCACTTCCAAAAGAAGCCCCACTGAATCTGCTGTGGCTCAGCTGAGAAAGAATGGACCTCAGCCAAATGTTCACCATGCAAAAGACAAATGTCAGCAGAAAGGACTTAAGTAATTATTGAAAACCCCAAACTTGCTATTTGAAAAGCTGATTATTACAGTTATACAGTATTACAGTTATAAATAGATTAATCAATATGAAAGAAAAGCTGACTGAGACAGTCAAGGGCCAGTTGGTCTTTGCCAGGTCAGAATGATAAATGGAGCATGAAAACTTTATTGACAGTCTCTCCAGGAGGTTTTATGACTGACAAAGAAGACCTGATGTGAAGAACAATACTTTGGTGGTATTCTTGATGGTTGTAGACATATGTTTAAAATTATAATTGTGCTAATAGTTTAGTAAAAATAGAATTATAAGCACAGCAGTGATTAGCAGGGTAATTTTAACAGGTTCTAAAACTAGGGCATTTTATAGAATTTGTGATATCAGCTGGAAATTAAAAAAACTGAATAAAGAAGCAATGATGGAATAATATCTTTATTTCAGCTGCTAGTGGCAGAGTAGAGGCAAAGCCACAAGCACATTAGTACTGACGGACAGATCTCTGTTTCCACCAAATCTGATCTCTGCTCTCCTGTATGACACAGCCTTTCTGCATCCATCTGGGATAAAGAGAAACCCCACTTTACATTCCAACAGAACAATAGATTGGTAGGGGTGAGGTGGGCTATTCCTGTTCAAAAAGAGGTTACAACAACAACAACAATAACAACAACAACAAAAGCCAAAACAAAATCAAATACACCACAAGAAACCTAGAAAGATAATAACTTTCTGAATGTGCAATGCTAATTTTTCTAGACCAGCCAAAATTTTCTCCCCAAAGAGCTGATAATTGGAAAGTTACAGTGAAAGATATAGGCTGATTGTCACAATAATAAACTGATTAACTAAGTACTCAGAGGTAACCAGAGAGAGGTTAGTAGCCAATAGTTAAGTTTAAAGCAAAAAAAAAATTCTGATGTTTGATTACCATAAAACCCCCTATATTAGCACAAATATCAAATTGATTTTGCAAAGATAGTGTGACCACAACATAACTCATATGGATAGAGAATAATTTATTACCTCTCCCTTTATTCATAAAACATTTAATTTTTAAAACATTAAACTAATAACATATAGGATTCTCTAATAGACATCTTCTTCCACTTACATTTCTCAATCAACAGGATCCTGAAGGCTTTGGATTAAGAATTTATACATTATATAAAACACTGTACAAACACAAAAAACCATCCACCACTTCTATGCTCAGATTCTAATTAGGTACTTCTAAGATCTTGGCAAAATCCTATAAGGACAAGGAATGTTTGCTATCACTAAAACCAGTAAAAAAAAAAAAAAAAAACAACACTTTGCCTTAACTAAAAATATCATTTATAAAATAGTGGAAAGTTTTAAAATAATATCAATCCACATTTTCTTACATTAATTAATGATATGTAAGCATACATTGTGTGACTCGGTATCATTTTTTTCTATTCTATGATATTTTTAGCCTAGAAAAGATACATTGACTTTGATGAGAGTTACACAGTTAGATGAAACCTTTACTCCTTATGCTACTCATGTGGAAAATAACTACTTACTCTTTTTTTATTGTTGTTTGAAAAAGAACCTAGAGACAAATATTACTGGAAGGAAGATAGTGGGAAAAGATGGTCGGTTTAAGAAAAAATTCATTTCTTAGAAATACACTATCATATACTGGGCTTCCCAGGTGGCTCAGTGGTAAAGAATCCACCTGCCATTGCAGGAGATGCAAGAGATATGGGTTTGATCCGTGGATTGGGAAGATCCCCTGGAAAAAGAAATGGTAACCCACTCCAGTATTCCTGCCAGGAGAATCCCAAAGACAGAGGAGTCTGGAGTGACACAGTCCATGGGGCTGCAAAGAGTCAGATATGACTGAGCACACATGCGCATCATATATACATGATATTAAAGGTACAATACCTTTATATTATATATACAAATATTACTTTACATTGCTATAGGGGCAGCTTTCTGAGTTCTGTTAAGAGATTTTGACAAACATGTTTCCACTTCACACTTCATAACATCAAAATGCTGCCAAGCAAGCTAGAAAAGTTTCACGATATGAAACCATCTTGCTTGTAGTTTGATACAGCTACATATCGTTTGTTTTCTGAATTTCCCTGATTGTACCATGTGGATTTTTATGGGAAATTGGAAATGAGGTCCTAAACTGGTCTTAGGATATGTGGCTAGTCCACCCCACCCGTATCGGGCAGCTAGTTAAATTCTACAGCCCCAGTTGAAGACTGTGAGAGTAGCTATTACAGAGATATCCTAGCTTCCTGTAGTGTCACATGGCCATGATTTAGAAATCAAATGCATTTGGATCAATGACTGACACATGGTCTAAGGTGGCTCAGTCTCCCTCAGCCTTTTGGTCTTGGATCACAGAGACTCTTGACATAATCTGTTCTTCTGGGTTTCTCACTGTGGAATCAGACCACAAGAAGGATATGCTCTATTTTTCACAGCTTCAATGTGGCATGGACACGCAGGCCCCAAAATACATATGCTCCATTTTCTCAACATCTTTATAATTTTCTCCTTTCTCATGCTATATTTTGGTACCAGATAAGTAAAAAGCACTGCTAAGGTCACAGTTGAGCAGAGACGTAAACAATATGAAGAAGAAGGGCAATGAGGCACTTGGGTGTCTGGAGAAAGAATGTTGAATGCAGGGAAAATTGTAGAAGGTCTTCAAATAAAAGCATGCTTATTTTGTTAGCAAAGAGCTAGTAAGTCAGTGTTGATGGAGCACAAGAGACAGGGCATGAGGCTGATAAGGCATCAGATTGTTCCGTCATAATAGTGCACTGAAGACTGTTGTAGTACATAGGCTTTTACTCTTTCTGAACTGTAAAACCAAAGTAGGATTTTGAGCAGAGGAATGATATGATCTAAAGTACATTCTCAGAGGGTGACTGTTTGGGTGAAAAGAACAGAAGTAAGATGACTAATTAAGAAACTATTGAAACCCTCACACAGTGGTGAACGGTGGTGGACTGGACCAAAATCCTAGCAGGAAAATCGGTGAGATGTAATCAGGATCTGGATAGATATTATATATAACAAGACTTAGTGATTAGTTAGACAGGACAGGAATAATTCAAAAATAGTGTAAGATTATTGGCCTGAGAAAATCAGAGTGTTGACTTATTTAACAAGATATGGAAGGCTGCAGTGACCAAGATTAGTTTTTGGAAGGGGTCAGATGTATAAATTTTAAAAATTTTATTTGGGGACTTATTAGAAATCTGAGGTAAAATTTTGAATCTATTGAATATACAAGATTTCATAGTAGAGACATTTATACATTTGGGGATTTTCAAAACATAGTATTAATATTTGATATCAAAAGTGTAGATGGGTTTATTTAGATTTTTTAAAAGTATTCAGAAATGAGAACTCACTCCAATATTGGAGAAAATGTATAAATGAGATGGAATAAGAAGAAACAGACATTTTAATAGACTGATAAACCTTAAGGAGTGTGTGATGTATCTAAATCAAGTGATAAGAAAATACTTCAAGGAGGCTGAGATGATAAAATTTGCCAAATAACAGATGATACAACACTGAGAAAACAACTGTTGGAGAAATGTCCTTGGGAAGGAAATAGTGAAGAATTTATTTCAAACTGTGGTATAAACATTTAATTTTTACTCACAATAGGGAATGCAGATTATGTGGACACAAATGCAGGTACGTTGGTAGTTATTGTGATAGGAGAACAATCATAGGTGGGATTTCCTACTGATTTATTTCCTTAATGGAGAGGTAAGCAAGGTCATTGATTGAGACTGAAAATTAGGAAAGTTGTTACTAGGGGCTTATCTTTCTTCATGATTTAAGCAGCGTCCTTTAAGTAGCTTCAAGAAGGAGTCAGTTTTGATGCCAAGAATTTAACAGAAGGTCAGAGAAGAAGATGAAGTAAAAGATATGAATGATGGACAGTGAGTCCCAAAAGGCACTGTAAAAGGAATATAGGAATTGGGTAACAGTATATTGAGTGGCCCTTGTGGCTCAGATAGGAAACAATCTCTCTGCAATGCGGGAGACCCAGGTTCCATCCCTGGGTCAGGAAGATCACCAGGAAAAGCAAATGGCTACCGACTTCAGTATGCTTGCTGGAGAATTCCATGGACAGAGGAGCCTGGAGGGCTACAGTCCATGGGGTTGTAAAAGGTTGGACACAACTCAGTGACTAACACTTTCTTTTCCCCCTATATTAAGTAGCCCCTTTAGGGGGGTAAGTTTCTGTAATAAGGGATGACCCAAGAGTCTTAGATCTTGCAGGTGACCAGCACAAATAGAAGTAAAAAAGCATGCTATGAGAATTCCATACTTTCAGTGAGGTGATGAATACTGGGAGTAGATGGAAGCTGATCCCCGCAAAATGTGTAAGGATCCCTGGGACTGGAACCAGCTTTCATTTTCACAGATGATGTTGTAGAAGCCTGCTCCTATTTCCTGCAGCCAGAGTGTTAAAGTTCTAAGTATTTAAAACTAAGTCGTATTTGTTTTGTCTATAGGCAAAGAGTCGGACATGACTGAGTGACTGAACTGAATGGAACTGAACTGATTACCTATTATACATCAAACCTGAACATCAAAAGAGAATATATGCCATTATAACTAAGTATTGTTAATTACAGGGTCATATTTGCTTTTTTATTTACTTTTTAATGAAGGATAATTACTTTACAGAATCTTGCTTTCTGTTAAACATCAACAAGAATCAGCCATAGATACACCCATTTCCCCTACCTCCTGAAACTCCCTCCCATCTCCCTCCTCATCCCATCCCTCTAAATTGTTACAGAGCCCCTGTTTGATTTCCCTGAATCACGTAGTAATTTCCCATTGGTTATCTATTTTATATATGGTATTGTAAGTTTCCATGTTACTTTCTCCATGCATTTCATCCTGCCTCTCCTTCCCTCCCCATGTCCATTAGTCTGTTTCTCCATTGCTGCCCTGCAAATAAATTCATCAGTACCATCTTTCTAGGTTCCATATATATGCATTAGTATACGATATTGATATTTGTCTTTCTGACTTATTTCACTCTGTATAATAGGTAATCAGTTCAGTTCCATTCAGTTCAGTCACTCAGTCATGTCCGACTCTTTGCGACCCCATGAATCACAGCACGCCAGGCCTCCCTGTCCATCACCAACTCCTGGAGTTCACCCATACTCATGTCCATCAAGTCGGTGATGCCATCTAGCCATCTCATCCTCTGTCGTCCCCTTCTCCTCCTGCCCCCAATCCCTCCCAGCATCAGGGTCTTTTCCAGTGAGTCAGCTCTTCACACGAGGTGCCCAAAGTATTGGAGTTTCAGCATCAGCCCTTCCAATGAACATCCAAGACTGATCTACTTTAGGATGGACTGGTTGGATCTCCTCTCAATCCAAGTGACTCTCAAGAGACTTCTCCAACACCACAGTTCAAAAGCATCAATTTTTCAGCTTTCAGTTTTCTTCACAGTCCAATTCTCACATCCATATATGACCACTGGAAAAACCATAGCCTTGACTAGACGGACCTTGTTGGCAAAGTAATGTCTCTGCTTTTGAATATGCTATCTAGGTTGGTCATAACTTTCCTTCCAAGGAATAAGCATCTTTTAATAATAGCGGCTGCTGCTGCTGCTAAGTTGCTTCAGTCGTGTCCAGCTCTTAGCAACACCATGGACTGCAGCCTACCAGGCTCCTCCACCCATGGGATTTTCCAGGCAAGAGTACTGGAGTGGGTTGCCATTGCTGTCTCCAAATAACAGGTGCTAGCCCCTCTAAAAGATGAATTTTGGATTTCAACACTGGGAAACGTTTACAGTTGCTTGTGTTTTTTGCTAAATTGATTCTCTGGGTTGTTCTTCTTCTTCTTCTTTTTTTTTTTTTTTTCCTTGTATTTTTAAGATACTTTGCTCTACAATTTGAAATCACTTTTAATATTTTTTAATTTTTTTAGAGCTTCTATAGGGCTTTTTTTTGTTGTTGTTGTTGTTGTTTTTTGGCAATTTCTTTGTTTTCATTTAAACTCCAAATATGTGGTCTTAGTCTGTTAAGGTTACTACAACAAAATACTGAAAGGTTGTTGTTGAGCCATGAAAGATGCTGGGATTCTTGGCCTCTGGAGGAGAGGAATTTAATCCAAGGCCAGAGTCAAGGCTTGATTGCTCAGAGTTTTTGCATGATAAAGTTTTATTAAAGTATAAAAGACATAGAGAAAGCTTCTGACATAGACATGAGAAGGGGGCAGAAAGAGTGCTCCCTGCCAGTCTTTAGCAGGAAGGTATATACCAACTAGCAGCCTGCTAATTAGAGAAAGGATGTCTCAAAACACAGAGAGTGGCACCAGGCCCTTCACCCACAACATGCATTTTGAGATAACATTGGCACAAGGTAAGTCATCCCAGGCCATAAAATGATTGACATGAACCTTGAAGAAAGGAAGGTATCCAAGCAAATACATAGTCTCCTTTACTATACATTAGGAGAATAATTGTATGAGTAAAACATACTGGTTTCTTGAGCCATTATTGGTTCTGAATCTTAGGCAGAACCAACTTGAAGAAACACAGAGTCTAGGATAAATACATAGTTTATTATCATAGCTTAAGTAAATCATTTCCATAAGAAAAACACATTAGTTAGATCAAGGTTTGAGAAAAGTTAAGAAAAGGTGGCACCAGGTGTCATCATGGCAACACAGTATTTTAAAAGAAACCTCTTTTCAATTTTGTATAGAGAAGGGGAAAAAAAAATCTGACACTTGTAGTTTGTTTCTTCCTTCTGCTTAGTTCAGTTCTGTTGCTCAGTCGTCTCTAAACTTTTGCTACCCCATGGACTGCAGCATGCCAGGCTTCCCTGTCCATCATAAACTACCAAAGACTGCTCAAACTCATGTCCATCAAGTTGGTAATGCCATCCAACAATCTCATCTTCTGCCATCCCCTTCTTATCTGGCCTTCAATCTTTCCCAGCATCAGGGTCATTTCAGATAAATCAGTACTTCACACAAGGTGGCCAAAGTATTGGAGCTTCAGCTTCAGCATCAGTCCTTCTAATGAATATTCAGGACTGATTTCCTTTAGGATTGACAGGTTTTATCTCCTTGCAGTCTCTTGGGACTCTCAAGAGTCTTCCCCAATACCACAGTCCAAAAGCATCAATTCTTCAGTGCTCAGCTTTCTTTATAGTCCAACTCTCACATCCATACACGACTATTGGACTGCAAGGAGATCCAACCAGTCCATCCTAAAGGAAATCAGTCCTGAACATTCATTGGAAGGACTGATGCTGAAGCTTAAACTCCAATACTTTCGCCACCTGATGCGAAGAACTGACTTATTTGAAAAGACCCTGATGCTGGGAAAGATTGAAGGTGGGAGGAGAAGGGGACGACAGAGGATGAGATGGTTGGAAGGCATCACCGACTCAATGGACATGAGTTTGAGTAAACTCCAGGAGCTGGAGATGGACAGAGAGGTCTGGCATGATGCATTCCATGGGGACACAAAGAGTCAGACACGACTCAGAGACTAAACTGAACTGAACTGAACTGTGGAAATAACTCTGACTTCAGACACATTGTTATCTCACCTAGCATGCTATTCCATCATTGTACCAAGCTAGTTACTTCTTGTTGATAGGCACATATTAATCTTTATAAATTCCATATGATTATACATTGTCATAAAATGAGTTTGTTGGTCAAAGTTACTATTACATAGAATATGAAACAAGTGTGGTAAGAGAGACAAAGGGAATTGATATATAAAAGTGTTTTTTGCCACATAAATATATATTGCTTCTGATTACGTTTGCTGATGTAACTTGAATTCATTCACTAGCTTAAGAGGTACGTGCCAGATGTCTGGGTCTATTCTGATTTGTTCCTGCAGTATATTACCTAGATAGAAACTATGGTTGGAATTAGTTTCAGATTTAGTATATAATAATAGTCATCTTCCACAACCTGTTTTACTTTACATGGGCAAAAGGTGAACCAATATGAGATATAAATTATTAATCTTGCATCTTTAAAATCCTTGATTTTTGCATTGATTTCTGAAATCTCTCTATTGCATTTTCTTCCCTTTAGAATATAAAAGGATATAGATGACAGACCCTCAATGGACATGAGTTTGAGCAAACTCCAGGAGATAGTGAAGGGCAGGGAAGCCTGGCACACTGCAGTCCATGGGATCACAGAGTTGGACACGACTTAACAACTGAACAAAAACAATAAAGATGAGAGACAGTTCTAAGGACTTACTATTTGGTTCTTCCTTTCATAATATCACTCTGTGGATCAAGGATCATTGTTGGAATTTTTCCAGTTTTTAAATTATACCTTTGTTGACCATACAGTCTGGAACTTAAAAACAGTCTTAGAAGTGGTACAGGTTCCAGCCCCACTGGACCATCTGGGAAGCAGTCTCACAGCAACAGTCCATAAATCAAGAAACTTCACTTGTGGCTGGTGTTAATGGTTTTCAGGAATTGGCATCAGTAATACTTTATAACTGTGTGAAAATTAAAAATATTTTCCTTTTCTTAATAAATAGTCACTGTGTAAATGACTGTAAAACACTTGAAGAAAGATTCACTGTGGCTATATTACAGAGTCCTTCAAAGAGACGAATCAATCAAGAGGATGCAAACTAACTTTAATTTGGCAATGGAATTAAAAAAACATGAAACACCTGTTTAGTCAACTGAATCAATTCCCCCCAACAGACTTAGAATAATTTTCTACTTATGTATGTTACATAGCACTTTCACATATCACCCTATGATATACGGACCATATAACAAATCATACACAAGAGTCTATTAACAGTACCCACTCCATCAGTGTATCTTATCAGTAACTAACCTAACTCCTCTTAGTCTCTCAGACCCTCAGTGCTCACATTGACCAAACCAACCACAAGGCACAGAAGTCAGCTTGATACAGAATAAAGAGATTTATTTCTCAGGCTAGATAACATCGAATAATGGAATACAAAATTGCAAAAAATACTATCCAGCTCAGATGTAAGAATTATCTTGATAACTGCATTTTCCACTTTAATTAAACATCTCTTCAGTGACCCTTTTATACTTTATTCATTACAATGCTTTGATTATGATAGAAGTTAAAATATATCATTTGTTTCATGTTCTACACTGTAAAGGATTATCAGATCTGTTTGATAGGAATAAATGTTGCACAAAATACCAATATCATCAGTTCAGTTCAGTTCAGTTCAGTTCATTTCAGTCGCTCAGTCGTGTCCGACTCTTTGTGACCCCATGAATTGCAGCATGCCAGGCCTCCCTGTTCATCACCATCTCCCGAAATTCACTCAGACTTATGTCCATCGAGTCAGTGATGCCATCCAGCCATCTCATCCTCGGTCATCCCCTTCTCCTCCTGCCCCCAATCCCTCCCAGCATCAGAGTTTTTTCCAATGAGTCAACTCTTCTCATGAGGTGGCCAAAGTACTGGAGTTTCAGCTTTAGCATCATTCCTTCCAAAGAAATCCCAGGGTTGATCTCCTTCAGAATGGACTGGTTGGATCTCCTTGCAGTCCAAGGGACTCTCAAGAGTCTTCTCCAACACCACAGTTCAAAAGCATCAATTCTTCGGCGCTCAGCCTTCTTCACAGTCCTCCTGAAATGAATAGCCAGTCTAGGTTCGATGCAGGATACAGGATGCTTGGGGCTGGTCTCTCTGGATGACCCAGAGAGATGATATGGGGAGAGAGGTGGGAGGTGGGTTCAGGATTGGGAACTCATGGACACCTGTGGCGGATTCATGTCAATGTATGGCAAAACCAATACAGTATTGTAAAGTAAAATTAAAAAAAAAACATTAAAAAAAAAATAAGTTACATAGAGGCAGCAAGATCTTTTTTGACTCATCTCCTAGAGTAATGAAAATAAAAACAAAAATAAACAAATGGGTCCTAAATTAACTTTGAAAGCTTTTGTACAGCAAAGGAAACCATAAATAAGATGAAAAAAACAACAGTTGGAATGGGAGAAAATATTTGAAAATTAAACCACTGACAAGGAATTAATTTCCAAAATATACAAACAGCTCATGCAGCTTAGTTTGAAAACATAAAAAAATTAAAAAATGGGCAAAATATGTAACCAGACATTTCTCCAAAGAAGACATACAGATGGCCAACAAAAACATGAAAAGATACTTTAATATCACTAGTTATTAGAGAAATGCAAATCAAAATAACAATGAGGTAAGTCGCTTCAGTCTTGTCTGACTCTGTGTGACCCCATAGATGGTAGCCCACCATCCCGCTCCGCCATCTCTGGGATTCTCCAGGCAAGAGTACTGGAGTGGGGTGCCATTGACTCCTCTGAGTGAGTTCTGAGTCCTGAAGAAAAGTTATGTTACACTCATTAAAACTGTAAGTATTTTTCTTGTGTGCCCTTGTCAGAATTGCCATCATCAAAATAATCTATAAACTACATGCTGGAGAGGGTGTAGAGAAAAGGGCACCTTCCCACACTGGTGAGCATATAAAGTGATACAGCCACTATGGAGAACAATATGGAAATTCCTCAAAAAAAAAAAAAAACCCGCTAAAAATAGAATTATGAGAAGATCCAGCAATCCTACTTCTAGGACACATGCAGAGAAAGCATCCTAAACATCCATCAACAGATGAAAGGATAAAGAAGATGTGGTATATACAATGAAACATTACTCATCCAAAAGAACAAAACTGTGTTATTTACAGAAACATGGATGGACCTAGAGACTGTCACACAGGGTGAGGTATAGTCAGAGAATAATAATATCTGGGACATGTGTAAAATTGAATTTGAGAGGGAAGTAAATGTATGGGAATGTATGTCTCTATGCACACATGTTCATGTACTAATATATTAATGAACAAGGGGTAAACAGAGGTAGACATCTCTAATTTTATTTGTTTTTAGCAATCCAAACATACACAAAATGAGGAATGCTGATCTGATGATAAAAACATGGAAATCTGAGCCTAAGCACTGTTGGTAGTATGGCTTCCACCATATTGATTCTCAGTTGATGAACTGAGTGAAGTCACCATATAAATGGGGGGAATAAAACAGATAGACAGCATATGCTTCTCTCCCTATTCTCCCAAGTGCCTGCTTCCAGTAATCACTGTGACCAAATGTTCCCATACAGTTGCCTGGGATCAATATTCACTCTAATTAAATCCACTTAACTAAGCTAAACATGAATATATGCCATTTATATACAGAGAGTAACAAGTTACTTTAGGGGATAATTTAATCAATATTCATAATTATAATCACTCAACATTATTTTTACACTTTTAGGGAATTGACAGATGTATTCTATTCCTTCTAAAAGATCACCAAGAAGAGAAGTGGCAATAAGACCCTGTCTCTGACTCTTAAATAACTATTTTTAGTCTTTGACTTGGTATGTTTTGTTAATTGCTACTTCTAATTAAAATGAAAGATTATATTATTTTGTTAATCCTGAGTAATCAAAACGTATTTACAGAGAAAGTATTAGTCTCTATAGAACTGAGTTTCACAAAGAAGCCTTCTTTTTTTCCTTTTCTTAAATTACATGAATAAATGTCATCTTCACAATAGAAATGCAGACACAACAGGAGGAAAAGCACAACTTCTGCCACTTTTGTATGTAGAAAATGATTTGTTTACCTCATTAGTAAAATCAAATGAGTGAAACTAAACTGCATGTGTCTGAAAGATTCTGTTGGTGCAGTGCTCATGGATAGTACATATGTGGCAGTACAGTAGATGAAACAATTATTTTATTTGTATCAGACTTTCTTAACATGCATTAAGAACTGCGTATAAATCTAAATAAAGTATATCATTCATTTGGGCCTCATGAAATCCTTCCTAAGTTCTGAAAATGTATTCAAATACATTATAGATTCTACTGGGAAACAAAAAAGACTATATGTGAAATAAAAAGTATTATGGTTATTAAACAAAATGTATCAGGAATGTATGTCTTGAATATTTACAAATTTTGCAAATTTTGACAATTTTATCTACTTTTCAAATAGCAATGGGTAACAGAATTGCTATGTTCTCCATAATTAAATGAGATATAATGTTTTTATGTACAGTCTTAATATTAAATTGTTATAAATTATGATAAATATACATATCTATGCATTTATATACACATATATTTACACTGATATATGTATGTGTTTTTAATAGTAATTTAATCAGTTCAGTTCAGTTTAGTCACTCAGTCGTGTCTGACTCTGTGACCACATGGACTGCAGCATGCCAGGCTTCCCTATTCATCACCAACTGCCAGAGCTTGCTCAAATTCATGTCCATTGAGTCAGTGATGCCATCCAACCACCTCATCCTCTTCCACTCATCCCCTTCCCCCCCTGCCTTCAATCTTTCCCAGCATCAGTGTATTTTCCAATGAGTCAGTTCTTCGCATCAGGTGACCAAAGTATTGGAACTTCAGCTTCAGCATCAGTGATTCCAATGAGTATTCAGGACTGATTTCCTTTGGAATTGACTGGTTTGACCTCCTTTCAGTCCAAGGAACTCTCAAGAGTCTTCTCCAATGCCACAGTTCAAAATTTAATAGGCAATTATATTATTTACATTGCTTTTGTAATTTTTAATTCTAGAAGGGAATATCACTTAATACAAGTCTTCTAATGAACACAACAACAACAAAAAAACTAATATCTTGATTGTTTTAATTTCTAAAGGATCATCCTGAGATGACTGTGAAAACAATTTGCCCAAAATCCATCAGTGCTGTCCAGGGTGGGCAGGAGGTGTCATGGATGTGGGAGAGGTCAGGACATGATGTCTGTCACAATCATAACTGTATCATCATCCCTAAATATCTATATATTATTTTTGAAATTTGCAAAGAAATACCAGTCATCCTTACCAACATTAGGACAGTGGATTCATGATTGTGAGAATTTAAGAATTTCTGACATCATTTAGAGACATGTTTCAGAAGTGGAGTAGATATTTAAAGACTTGATAAGACAACAGTTAATGGACTTTATATGAATTAATATTGGTTATGAGGTGATTATGAGTCACATAAGGGCTTATGTGTATCACAAAGTATGTATGCTGAAAGTGCAGAACTGACCTGCTAATCAGGGGTCAAGTATGGAAATTGTCAGAATCAAATAAAATAAAATAGAATAATCACAGATTAAGAATAAAGTATAGGTCCATGAATAAGTAAAACCAAACGAAATAGATTCAAGGAGCACTGGCTTAAGTGTGCAATAATATAAATAATTTTATAAAAAAAATTTAAAAATGGCATTGCATTTAGGAAGTGTCACATAAACTGAGTGAGAGACGGACTTTTTTTTCCTGTAAAATGATAACAGTTGTTGTTGTAACTCAGCATCTTGTGTAGTTTTGTGGCTGAAGTGTAGAGACAGTAGATATGCAAAACGAGGTACAAAAGAAAAGAGAGTCTTTAGAAATCTCACACTAAAATCTTGTTTTAGAGATAACTTGGGGATGAGAACACACAGGTAATGTGGGGAAAGTAAATGAAAGTATGGAAAGAGGATTCAAAATGTGATACTTGTCCCAGAGTAACAGAAGAAGCTTACATAGGATAAATCAGATTATTCCAACTGGTAAATGAAACGTCAATAAAAAATGTGTTGGTAAGTTACTTTCAGAATATAAGGTAAGCAGTAGGAAATCTATATACCAACAAGATTTAAAAAACGGGTAGATATCAGGGTTTTGAACAGAGAGCTAGGCATCTAGCAAAGATACAGTCCTGAAAAACGAATATTGTATACTAAATAATACTTCGTTTAAGTTCAGTTGCTCAGTCATGTCCGATTCTTTGTGACCCCATGGACTGCAGCATGCCAGGCTTCCCTGTCCATCACCAACTCTCAGAACCTATTCAAACTCATGTCCATCAAGTCCATGATGCCACACAACCACCTCATCCTCTGTTGTCGCCTTGTCCTCCTCCCTTCAATCTATCCCAGCTCTATCTCTTTTTCAATGAGTCAGTTCTTCGCATCAGGTGGTCAAAGTATTGGGTTTCAGCTTCAGCATCAGTCCTTGCAATGAATATTTAGGACCGATTTCCTTTAGGATGGACAGGCTGGATCTCCTTGAAGTCCAAGGGACTCTCAAGAGTCTTCTTCAACACCACGGTTCAAAAGCATCAGTTCTTTGGTTCTCATATTTCTTTATAGTCCAACTCTCACATCCATATATGACTAATGGAAAAACCAAAGCTTTGACTAGATGGACCTTTTTTGGCACAGTAATGTCTCTGCTTTTTAGTATGCTGTCTAGGTTGATCATAGATTTTCTTCCAAGGAGCATGTAACTTTTAATTTCATGGCTGCAGTCACCATCTGCTGTGATTTTCGAGACCAAAAATATAAAATCTGTCTTGATCGCCAAACTTTCCCCATCTATTTCCCATGAGGTGTTGGGATGGGATGGCATAACATTAATTTTCTGAATGTTGAGTTTTAAGCCAACTTTTTCACTCTTCTCTTTCCTTTTCATCAGGAGTCTCTTTAGTTCTTCTTCACTTTCTGCCATAAGGGTGGGGTCATCTGCATATCTGAGGTTATTGATATTTCTCCCCACACTCTTAATTCCAGGTTGTGCTTCTATCAGCCCAGCATTTTGCATGATGTATTCTATATATAAGTTAAATAAGCAGGGTGACAATATACAGCCTTGATGTACTCCTCTCCTGATTTGGAGCCAGTCTGTTGTTCCATGTCCAGTTCCCACTGTTGCTTCTTGAACTTCACACAGATTTCTCAGGAGGCTGGTAAGGCGGTCTGTAATTCCCATCTCTTGAATAATTTTCCACAGCTTGTTGTGATCCACACAGTCAAAGGCTTTGGCATAATCAATAAAGCAGAAGTAGATGTTTTCTTGGAACTCGCTTGCTTATTCCATGATCCAACAGATGTTGGCAATTTGACTATGGTTCCTCTACCTTTGCAAAATCCAGCTTGAACATCTGGAATTTCACAGTTCATGTACTACTGAAGCCTGTCTTGGAGAATTTTGAGAATTATTTTGCTAGTGTGTGAGATGAGTGCAACTGTGTGGTAGTCTGAACACTTTTTGGCATTGCCTTTCTTTGGGATTGCAATGAGAACTGACCTTTTCCAGTCCTGTGGCCTCTGCTGAGTCTTCCAAATTTGCTGGCATATTGAGAGTAGTACTTTCACAGCAGCATCTTTTAGGATTTGAAATAGCTCAACTGGAATTCCATCACTTCCCCCAGCTTTGTTCACAGTGATCCTTCATAAGGCCCACTTGAGTTCACATTCCTGGATGTCTGGCTCTAGTTGAGTGATCACAACATTGTGGTTATTTGGGTGGTGAAGATTTTTTTTTTTTTTAATAGTTCTTCTATGTATCCTTGCCACTTTTTCTTAATCTGCTTCTGTTAGATCCATACCATTTCTCTCCTTTTTTGTGACCATTTTTTGCATGAAAATTTCCCTTGGTATCTCTGATTTTCTTGAAAAGATCTCTAGTCTTTCCCATTCAGTTGTTTTCCTTTATTTCTTTGTATTGATCACTGAGGAAGGCTTTCTTATCTCCTTGCTATTCTTTGGAACTCTATTCAAACGGATATACCTTTCCTTTTCTCCTTTGCCTTTCACTTCTCTTCTTTCCTCAGCTATTTGTAAGGCCTCCTTAGACAACCATTATGCCTTTTTGCATTTATTTTTCTTGGGGAAAGTCTTGATCATTGCCTCCTGTACAATGACAAGAGTCTCTGTCCATAGTTTTTCAGGCACTCTGTCTATCAGATCTAATCCCTTGAATCTATTTGCCACTTCCACTGTATAATCATAAAGGGTTTGATTTAGGTCATACCTGAATGGTCTAGGTGTTCCGTACTTTCTTCAATTTAAGTCTGAATTTGGCAATAAAGAGTTCATGATCTGAGCCACAGTAAGCTCCTGGTCTTGTTTTTGCTGACTTTATCAAGTTTCTCCATCTTTGGCTCCAAAGAATATAATCAGTCTGATTTTGGTATTAACCATCTGGTGATGTCCATTTGTGTCCGGAGCTGTGTTAGCCATTACTGACAAAATGGAGGCCCGACCCCAGCCCCCTCTCCTCATTCTGCAGGCACGGACCTGGGATGAAGGAGTTAGGCCTTGACTTGTCTTTTTTCCTTTCCTTGGCTGAGTTGACTGAAAAGGAATATTAAGGTGCTTATTGTTCTTGAGAGGATCATGAGAAGGCACAAAGCCTTCTGCAGCTGTGCTCAGAGAATAATTCATAAAGTTAATCATTGACATTTGTTAAAGGACTTTTACAAAAGAGTGTTCCAGGATGAGCACATAGGCCGCAGGAGGGATTGGGAATGAGGCCATGGGAGAGATTGCTATCTGAAGCCTATTTGTGAGGAAAATGTTTATGGCAAAGGAGTTTACTGAATTTAGGGCTTAGAAATAATTTAAATAGTTAGAAGTTAAAGATTTAAGAAATGTTGTAAAGTTAGCACATTTTATTATAGCTTATGTAAGTTAGGAATTTTTAGAGACACTATAGCTAGAAGACTTTTTAAGAGATAATGAGCTCAGGATGTTAGAGGCAAACAGGATTTAGGAAGATAAGTAGTAAACTGAGGAATGTAGCATGAGTTACAGTGTAATCACAAGTTAACTATAGGACACATTAGAGGAAGTAGATAACAGATAATAAGGCTGATTCCCAGAGAATCACTGAAGCAGGAACTCTGTTTGAAGAGCAACAGTGATTTATGGACATAATAAATCTGGGTGACAGGGAACTGAAAATGTCAAACCTCTGACTTAATGGTTTTGTAAAAATATAAAAGAAAATCTTAAAATTGAAATAAATAGGCAGTCCAAGAAAACTGAGAGGCTGTCTCATCACCAACACTGTTCATCTCTTCAGGTTGAATCCCTGGCTGCTGGAGCTGGACTCTGGCATATTTGTAGAGTCTTTTCCTCTATTGTTGGAAAAGGGTGTTTTCTATGACCAGTGTGTTCTCTTGGTAACACTCTGCTAGCCTTTGCCCTGCTTTTTTTTTTTTGTACTGTAATCCCAAATTTGCCTGTTACTCTAGGTATCTCTTGACTTCCTATTTTTTTTCATTGCTGCTGCTGCTGCTGCTAAGTCACTTCAGTCATGTCTGACTCTTAGTGACCCAATGGACTGCAGCCCACAGGCTCATACATCCATGGGATTCTCCAGGCAAGAGTACTGCAGTGGGGTGCCATTGCCTTCTCTGATTTTTTAATTGCAGTCCCCTATAATTAAAGGGACATCTTTTCTGGGTGTTAGGTTTTTTCTGCTGCTGCTGCTAAGTTGCTTCAGTTGTGTCCAACTCTGTGTGACCCCATAGATGGCAGCCCACTAGGCTCTCCATGCCTTGGATTCTCCAGGCAAGAACACTTTCTGATTACTACATTAAAATATGCAAACAGTTAGGTAGAAAAGATCAAACTCCCCTGGGCAACATCTTCAGTAACCACTAACAGCTAGGAGACTTGGCGCTGTTCTTGTTGGTTTTGGGAAAGCAGACACAAAACAGACATCTGATGAGAACTGGTGTTGTTCAGTTTCTCAGTTGTTTCTGACTCTGCAATCCCATGGGCTGCAGTACACCAGGCTTCCCTCTCCTTCACTATCTCTCAGAGTTTGCTTATACTCATGTCCATTGAGTCTGTGATGGTATACAACCATCTCATCTTCTGTCACCCCCTTTACCTTCTGCCCTCAGTCTTTACTGGCCTCAAAGTCTTTTCCAATGAGTTGGCTCTTTGCATCAGGTGGCCAAAATATTGGAGCTTCAGCTTCAGCATCAGTCCTTCCAATGTATAATCAGGGTTGATTTCCTTTAGGATTGACTGGTAAAATAGGAAAACTAGAAAATAGCTAAAAGATAATCAAAGGCAGGCCCATGATCTCAAGAAAAATAGCAGCTGAAATCAGAAAAGTCCTACAAGAGAAATAGTCAAATATTTTAAAAGTACAGATAAAAGTGGTAGACAGATGCTTTCACACTTCAGAAAGCAATTCACCTAAGAATGACTGACTAAATTCATGTAAGATTGAGAAATATAAGTGCATCAAGGTCAAATCCATTTGCCCATAAGAAAAAGGGGAAAAATAACATCTCTACATACAAAGAACTTGTTTCTTGTGTCAGAAAAACATACTCAAAGAGATTGAATGTGTAAGATTCAGAGTAGAAAAGTGAGTTAAAGTTGTTAATAAAATTATACAATCCAAAAAATATATATAATTAATCAGTGTAAGTAAACAGTGTAAGAAAAGGCATAGGGAAAATGTTACATTAGAGTTAAAAATAATTTAGCTATGAAGACTAAATTAGAAGCATGCCAGTCATCAGTTGCTCAGCCCTTTCCAGCTCTTCATGAACCCAAAGACTGCATCAGGCCATGCCAGGCTTCCCTGTCCATCACCAACTCCCAGAGCTTGCTCAAGCTCATGTCCACCAAGTCGGTGATGCCATCCAACCATCTCATTCTTTGCCGTCCCCTTGTCCTCCTGACCTCAGCCTTTCCCAGCAAGAGGGTCTTTTTCAATGGGTCAGTTATTTGCATCAGGTGGCCAAAATATTGGAGTTTTAGCTTAAGCATCAGTCTTTCCACTGAATATTCAGGACTGATTTCCTTTAGGATTGACTGGTTGGATCTCACTGCAGTCCAAGGGACTTTCAAGAGTCTTCTCCAACACCACAGTTTGAAAGCATCACTTCTCCAGTGCTCAGATTTCCTTATGGTTCAACTCTCACATCCATACATGACTACTGGAAAAACCATAGCTTTGACTATATGGACCTTTGTCAGCAAAGTAATCTATATGCTTTTTAATATGCTGTTCAGGCATGCCAGTACAAAAGAAAATACATTGTAAACAGTAAAGGTAAAAGGGAGAAAAAATTTAAATACTGAAAAATGAAAAAAAAAAAAAACTAAATTATGTAGGAGATGGAGATGACAACAGAAAAGATAGGAACAGAAGATCCTGCATAAATATAGTAGGATGCTTGAAAAGAGAAAAATGCCAAAGGAACAGAACAGATACTAAAACTAATTCTGTAGAACTTTCTAAAATGAAACAAGATTTTTAAATTGCATATTGAAAGAGCAGTATTTACATGATCATATTGAGCAAGAACAGCAGACACTAAGACATTCTAGACAAATTATTGGATTCATGAAAAAAAAAAAAAATACTTTGGGTATTTAGGCAAAAATCTCAGGTGCCAAATTGTAGAGGTTCCCGCTGCTAAAATTGGAACACCATCAAATTTAATAAACATAAAAATTATAATAGTTTAAATTTGTGAATTAAAATATACGTTAGAAAAATAAACAAGTGAGTAACCTTCTAGCTTCATTGGAAGGACTAATTCAACAGAGCATGAGATAGTTGGATGACATCATCGACTCAATGAGAGTTTGAGCAAGCTCCAGGAGATGAAGGACAGGAGATGATGAAGCCTGACATGCTACAATCCATAGGCTCACAAAGAGTTGGATACAAATGCTGAAGATCCAAAAACCTTGGCCACCTGATGCAAAAAGAAGATTCATTGGAAAGACCGTGATGCTGGGAATGATTGAAGTCAGGAGGAGAAGGAGATAACAGAGGACGAGAGATAGGTGGATGGCATCACCAAGTTAAAGAACATGAGTTTGAGCAAGCTTTGGGAGATGCTTAAGGACAGGGAATCCCGTGGAGCTGCAGTTCATGTAGTTGCAAAAAGTCGGACACAATTTATCGACTGAACCACAACAAAACTTCTCCAATGATAGAGAATCAATTCCTTATTTTGAAAGCTGGGTAAATCCAGAAAAGAAACCAGCATTTATCCTGCCATTTGTGTATTTGTTATATTGTTGCATAGCCAATAGCCAAAGAGTGGATGAAGAAAGCATATCCTTGTTATTGTAGCTAATAAATAAAATCACAGAATTTGAATATAATAATTTTTACCTCTTACATAAATTAATCGATAGGGCACTGAGCATCAGTAACTGGGCACAAAGAGAAAAATCCGAGTATCACCCACCTTGTGATGAAAGAACATTGCAAAACCGCCCATCTGGCCACGGGGCTGCAAGTTAGACAGAAAACAGGGCTGACAGCCTGCAAGTGATACAGAAAACACAAGGATGTGTTGGACTGCACATCGGCTACAGAATCTGCAAAATCAAGAGCACAGGAAACTGCAATATCACATGTCCCCATTTCTTCTTCAGAAACATTTAAGGAAACACCAGGCATGAGTAAGAGGAAATTCTTTAATAGAAACCATAGCATGGGAGTAAAACAATAATAATAATAGAAAGCCCAGAGATAAATCCATGCCCCTATAGACAGCTTATATTTGACAAAGGAGGCAAGAATATACAATGGAGAAAAGACAATTTCTGTAACAAGTGGTGCTGGGAAAACTGGTCAACCACTTGTAAAAGAATGACACTAGAACACTTTCTAACACCATACACAAAAACAAACTCAAAATGGATTAAAGATCTAAAGACCAGAAACTATAAAACTCCTAGAGGAAAACAGACAAAACACTCTGACATAAATCTCAGCAGGATCCTCTGTGACTCACCTCCCAGAGTAATGGAAATAAAAACAAAAATAAACAAGTGGGATTTAATTAAACTTAAAAGCATTTGCACAACAAAGAAAGCTATAAGCAAGGTGAAAAGACAGCCTTCAGAATGGGAGAAAACAATAGTAAACAAAGCAACTGACAAAGAATTAATCTCAAAAATATACAAGCTCAATTCCAGAAAAATAAATGACCCAATCAAACAATGGGCCAAAGAACTAAACAGACATTTCTTCAAAGAAGACATAATGGCTAAAAAACACATGAAAATATGCTAAACATCACTCATTATCAGAGAAATGCTAATCAAAACCACAATAAGGTACCATCTCATGCTGATCAGAATGGCTGCTATCAAAATGCCTACAAACAATAAATGCTGGAGAGGGTGTGGAAAAAAGAGACCCCTCTTACACTGTTGGTTGGAATACAAACTAGTACAGCCACTATGGAGAACAATGTGGAGATTCCTTTAAAAACTGGAGATAGAACTTTCACATGACCCAGCAATTCCACTGCTGGGCATACACACCAAGGAAACCAGAATTGAAAGAGACATGTGTACCCCAGTGTTCATCGCAGCACTGTTTACAATAGTCAGGACATGGAAGCAACCTAGATGTCCATCGGCAGATGAATGGATAAGAAAGCTATGGTACATGTACACAATGGAACCACGATGGTGTGATCACTCACCTAGAGCCAGACATCCTGGAAGGTGAAGTCAAATGGGCCTTAGGAAGCATCACTATGAACAAAGGTAGTGGAGGTGACGGAATTCCAGTTGAGCTATTTCAAATCCTAAAAGATGATGCTATGAAATTGCTACAATCAATATACCAGCAAATTTGGAAAATTCAGCAGGAGCCACAGGACTGGAAAAGATAAGTTTTCATTCCAACTCCAAAGAAACACAGTGTAAAAGAATGTTCAAACTACCACACAATTGCACTCATCTCACACACTAGCAAAATAATGCTCAAAATTCTCCAAGCAAGGCTTCAGCAGTACATGAACTATGAACTTCCAGCTGTTCAAGCTGGATTTACAAAAGGCAGAGGAACCAGATATCAAATTGCCAACATCCTTTGGATCATCAAAAAAAGCAAGAAAGTTTGAAAAAAAATTCTGCATTATTGATTATACCAAAGCCATTGACTGTGTGGATCACAATAAATTTTGGAATATTCTTCAAGAGATGGGAATACCAGACTACCTGACCTGCCTCCTGAGAAACCTGTATGCAGGTCAAGAAGCAACAGAACTAGACATGAAACAACAGACTGGTTGTTGTATGTCAAGGCTGTATATTGTGACCCTGCTTACTTAAATTATATACAGAGTACAACATGCAAAATGCCAGGCTTGATCAAGCACAAACTGGATGAAGATTGCCTGGAGAAATATCAATAACCTCAGATAAGAGATGATACCACTCTTATGACAGAAAGTGAAAAAGGAACTAAAAAGCCTTCTGATGAAAGTGAAAGCAAGAGTGAAAAATTTGGCTTAATACTCAACCTTCAGAAAACTAAGATCACGGAATCTGGTCCCACCCTTTCATGGCAAGTAGATGTGGAAACAACAAAAACTGTGGCAGACTTTATTTTGGGGGCCCCCAAATCACTGCAGATGTTGACTGCAGCCATGGAATTAAAAGATGCTTGCTCCTTGGAAGAAAAGCTATGACCAGTCTAGACAGTATATTAAAAAGCAGAGACAGTACTTAGCCAACAAAGGTCCATCTTGTCAAAGCTATGGTCTTTCCAGTAGTCATGTATGGATGTGAAAGTTGGACTATAAAGAAAGCTGAGCACCAAAAAATTGATGATTTTGAACTGTCATTTTGGAAAAGACTCTTGAGACTCCCTTGGACTGCAAGGAGATCCAACCAGTCCATCCTAAGGAAATCAATCCTGAAGATTCATTGGAAGGACTGATGTTGAAGCTGTAACTCCAATAATTTAGCCACCTGATGTGAAGAATCACTTGAATAAACCCTGATGCCGGGAATTATTGAAGGTGGGAAGAGAAGGGGTGACAGAGGATGAGATGGTTGGATGGCATCACTGACTCAATGGAAATGAGTTTGAGCAAACTCTGGGAGTTGGTGATGTACAGGGAATCCTGGTGTGCTGCTGTCCATGGAGTCACAATGAGTCAGACACGATTGAGCGAAAGAACTAAACTGAACTGATTTCCATGTGCCTCTCATTTCTGATCACTTAACTTGCATCTAAAAATTTGGACCATGTTTTTCCCACGTCTCTGAAAATAATTGCCCCAAAGTCAAAGAAATTAGCATTCTCTGGTCTGACTTTAGTACTCAGAAGACCCAGCAGCCAATCAGCCTTTCCCCAAACTCTGTTGTGAATATGTACTTTCATTTGGTGAATTATGCCCTTCCCCTAAGTGCATCTAGTCATTGGGTCTGTGTCTGGAAATCCTAATTTGTACTAGAGTTGTCTGGGCTCTTAATTTTCTTCCCGAGGCTGCTTCTTTAGATGTATGGCTCCATTTTTACCAAGAAAATGTGATTAAGATACTGCTACTGGTTGCTTGGGGTCTCCCTGATGGCTCAGTGATAAAGAATCTGCCTGGTAGTGCAGGAGACACAAATTTGATCCCTGTGTCAGGAAGATCCCCTGGAGAAGTAAAAGGCAACCCACTTCTGTATTCTAGCCTGGGAAATCCCATGAACAGAGGAGTCTGGCAGGTCCAGAGTGTTGCAAAAGAGTCAGATATGACTTAGCAACTAAAAACCAACAACTAGTTGCTTCAGTTGTTTACCTGCCAACCAGTCTTCATCTCTACTGTATTACCTTCAAATAAACAAAGTAACCACTAACAACGTGCATGAAAAGCTTCCTATGGCCTGGTGTCTTACTTTCCAACAGACTCTCTTGACCCTAAACACATTATTCCCCCATAACCTGAGACTGGTCTGATTTTCAGGACATGAAGCTATTTTTGCTCTTCTTAGGTCATATACAAGATATTATATACTATATGGCTTAAAACTCAACATTCAGAAAACTAAGATCATGGTATCTGGTCCCATCACTTCATGGCAAATAAATGGGGAAGCAATGGAAACCATGACAGACTTTGTTTTCTTGGGTTCCAAAATCACTGAAGATAGTGACTGCAGCCGTGTAATTAAAAGTCCTGCTCCTTAGAAGAAGAGCTATGACAAACCTAGACAGCATAATTAAAAGTAGAGACATTACTTTGCTGACAAATGTCCATCTAATAAAATATATGGTTTTTTCAGTAGTCATGTATGGATGTAGGAGTTGGACCATAAACTTTTTTTTTTCTCTCAATGTTCTTTTTTTTTTTAATTAAATTTTTATTTTTACTTTATTTTACAATACTGTATTGGTTTTGCCATACATTGCCATGAATCCACCACGGGTGTACATGCGTTCCCAAATATGAACCCCCCTCCCCATAACATCTCTCTGGGTCATCCCCGTGCACCAGCCCCAAGCATCCTGTATCCTGCATCGGACATAGACTGGCGATTCGTTTCTTACATGATAGTACACATATTTCAATGCCATTCTCCCAAATCATCCCACCCTCTCCCTCTCCCTCAGAGTCCAAAAGTCCGCTCTGCTGAGCACCAAAGAATTGGCGCTTTTGAACTGTGGTGTTGGAGAAGACTCTTGAGAGTCCCTTGGACTACAAGTATATCAAACCAGTTAATCCTAAAGGAAATCAATCCTTTAGGTTGGGGGGTGGAGTGGAGGTGGGGGGGTGGGGTAGGAGTCAGTGAGTCAGTCTTTAGACGGGCACCCTCCCTCCCCTCCTGGTTGCCAGCATTCAGAAAAAAAAAAAAGAAAAAGAAATCTTTCTTATCCACCAACCTGGCCTCTTTATTGGCTTTTCAGAGGCAACAGCCAGACCTGGTTTGGTTACATTGCTGCTGCTACTAAGTCGCTTCAGTCGTGTCCGACTCTGTGTGAACCCATAGACAGCAGCCCGCCAGGCTCCCCCGTCCCTGGGATTCTCCAGCCAAGAACACTGGAGTGGGTTGCCATTTCCTTCTCCAACGCGTGAAAGTGAAGTCGTTCAGTTGTGTCTGATTCTTAGCGACCCTGTGGACTGCAGCCCACCAGGTTCCTCCGTCCATGGGATTTTCCAGGCAAGAGTACTGGACTGTGTTGCCATCACCATCTCCGTTGGATACATTAGGACTCATGAAATGAACTGTAGCCTCTATCTTGACCTTAGATAACCTGACATAACTATATTCAACAAAGCCACTCTACTGACCATGGGGTTGTGATGAAGGCAAGAGCAGTTCTATTTTGGGGCACCAAGCAAGAAGTGCAAAGCAGCAAGCTCTGAGTGGGGGGAGGGGAACAGACTTGCCCAAAGCATTTCAGCCAAGCATTTGTTTTTAAAGGCCAGGAGGAAGGAACCTTTCCAGAGCACAGGATCAGCTAGCCTGCGCTTCTCTGATTGGTTGATGGTGAGCCAACAGGGTGGCGTCAACAGGTGTTAACAGATAAATCCTTAGGAGAGGCCCCTAGGTCTAGGGGCTTCTGATCATCAAGTAGGTAATTTCTTCCACCTGATGATAGTTTTAGCATCTGTAACACAGATACTGTTATCTGGGTACTTCAGAGAGAAAATAAAGCAGAGGATATGGGGGAGGGTCTGTCTCCAGAAGCCCCGATAGGGTACTGCTCTGTTAAAAAATCACTTATTACTCCTTAATACATTTATATTTAATCCTTTGACAGAAAACAACACAATTCTATAAAGAAATTATCCTTCAATAAAAAAATAAAAGGAAAAAATTATGGTATATACTCGATATAAAGTATGCCATACAAAAGCAAAAATAACACTTGCTCAATCAATGATACAATAAGATTTGTTAGTGCCATTTTGAGAAATTTTTTTATTATAGATTTTTAAATTATCAATACAACTGTCTGTAAACAGGTTCAAACAGTGTAATTAGTTAACTTACATTAGATGGAGCACATATTCAATACCATTTTTCCAGTACTTCTTCAGATTACTTTTCCTTACACTGAAGCAGGTTGGTAATTCAAATCAGCTTTTTATTGCTGCCTTATTTCCAATAAAATTCTAGAGGTCACATGAATATAGATTGAATGAATGTAATTTTAAACCATTATGTGTATTCATACTAAAAGGCAATGGATAAGAAGGAAATTTTTAATAATTGTACTCCACTCATTACAAAATTTAAATTAATGTGACTTCAGGGTGAGGGTTAAAAGCATATTCGATGTATAAAAAAGCACAAATTTACACTCTATTGTTCAACACAATTTTATTTCTCCTAACACACTATTTTCCCTTCAGACTTTCACTGCAGAAACTTATAAGAAAATGATAGCAATCAATCCTTTAATAACCTGAGTGCAGTTCTTTTAAAGTCTAATATCTATACCTGAGGGAGTTTTAGTCATTCTTTACCTCAGTTTTCTTATGCAAATAGATAACAATTTTAACTAAACCACAAGTTCAAAGTCTGTTTTTTTTCCCCCCAGAGTTATACCCTGACCCCCAGAACAACAGTAGTAAAGAAGAAAGCAGAGTCAGAATGGTAATAATTTACTAACCTCCTGGCTTTGATATTTTTATTTCATTGTCAGTCTGGGTAACATTTATTGTGAGTACTGGTTCCTGTGAAAAGAAAGAAAAAGAGGAAAGGAGAAAAGGAGGACAGTAATTTAAACCACTAAAACGAATCATATCTTACATTTAAGATTGTTATTTAATTAATAACAAATAGCAGATTTAGTTTTACTGCTAGTTCCCAAGCAAATGCTTTCACTGAGAAACTACTCATGTTTCTCTTCTTTTTTAAATCATTTTTTTAATTGACATACAGTTAATTTACAATATAATTAGTTTCAGGTATACAATAAAGTGATTCAAATGTATATATATATATATATGCACATATATATATGAATATATATATTCCTTTTCAGATTCTTTTCCTTTTTATGTTATTGCAAGATACTAAATATAGCTCCCTACGCTATACAGTAGGTCCTCTCTGTTTTTTTTTTTTTTAATAAATGATATCATACTGCATGTACCATTCTGGAACTTGCCTTTCTGTGTTGCTGCTTTGGCTATACCGCATAGCACTGTGGAATCTTAGTTCTCTGGATCAGGGATTGATCTCTCTGGACCTCTCCATTGGAAGCACAGATTCTTAACCACTGGACCATCAGGGAAGTCCGTGTTTATCCATTTTATTTAGAGTAGTGGGTATCTGTCAATCCTGAACTCCTAATTTATTCCGCTGCCCCTGCTATCCCCTTTGGTAATCATCAGTTTGCTTTCTGTGTCTGAGTCTATTTTTGTTCTGTAAGTCACTTAATTTTTATCATTATTGTATATTTTTACATACAAGTGACATCATAAAATATTTCACTTAATATCACATCGTATGTCTGACTTAAAATGATAATCTTTAGGTTCGTCCATGTTGCTGCAAATGGCATTATTTCATTTGTTTTATGACTAACTTAATACTCATTTTTATACATAACTAGACTTCACTTTCACTTTTCACTTTCATGCATTGGAGCAGGAAATGGCAACCCACTCCAGTGTTCTTGCCTGGAGAATCCCAGGGACGGGGGAGCCTGGTGGGCTGCCGTCTCGGGTTGCACAGAGTCGGACACAACTGAAGCGACTTAGCAGCAGCAGAGAATTTTTAAATGATAAAATATATTTTATGTTTTAGTAATTTATACTGTTTTCAACAGTAATTTATACTGTTTTCAATAGTTCAATAATATTTTATTAAAGAAAAGAGTAAACCAATATGCATCATCTTTGTCATAGGTTTTTATATATTGTGCATGAGCATAGCACTTTCTGAGAAGTTTTTTGAATCTTAGAGTAATAAATTGATCCCTTTCAACCCCATTATCTGGTATGATCAGTAGACCAAGTGGAAGATGTGAAATTATCTGAGAATATAAAACTGACTACTTCTTACCTTCAAAAAGTGACTGCAATTGTAAGATACTAGATGTTGAAGATATCTGAGACATTAAAACAATCTAACAAAAACAAAACAACAATTCCAGCCCTAAATATTTTTTATGAATGTCTCTGGACCCTTCAGAGGTGCTGCAATAACCAACCTAGTCTAAGAGTTATTTTTTTCCTCTACTTTTTATGTCATTGCTAATTAGATTGAACTATTTTTCAAAAGTCTCTTAGGGCTTAAATATAGGACAAAATAACTTGTTCTCTATATTTAGAAATAAAATACCCAATGACAATTCCAAAATCATAAACACATTCTGAATGGCAGATTCAAATACTTCAGTATTTGAATGACATGCATATATAAAGATATATCTAAATATGTCTGAAAAAATATATATGTTTATATATATACTAACTTAGTACTTTTTGTTGTTCAGTCCCCTAGTTGTGCCCAACTCTTTGCAACCCCGTGGACTACAGCACACAAGGCCTCCCTGTCCCTCACCATCTCCCAGAATTTGCCCAAGTTCATGGTCATTGCATCAGTGATGCTGTCCAGGCATCTCATCCTCTGATGCCCTATTCTCTTTCTGCCCTCAATCTTTCCCAGCATCAGGGACTTTCCTAATGAGTCATCTGTTTGCATTCAATGACGTAAATACTGGGGTTTCAGCTTCAGCATCAGTCCTTCAAGTGACTATTCAGGGTTGATCTCCCTTAAGATTGACTGGTTTGATCTCTTTGCTGTTAAAGGGACTTTCTTGTGTCTTCTCTTGCACCACAATTCAAAGTCATCAATTCTTTGGCATTCTGCCCTTGTTATGGTCCAGCTGTCAAAACAGTATGTGACCACTGGGAAGACCAAAGCCTGGACTATATGGACTTTTGTCAGTAGAGTAATGTAAGCTTTTCAACATACTATCTAAGTTTGTCACAGCTTTCCTGCCAAGAAGCAACTGTCTTCTGATTTCATGAATGCAGTCACCATCTGCAGTGATTTTGGAGCCCAAGAAGAGGAAATTTATCACTACTTCCACATTTTCCCCTTGTGTTTGATATACTACCCAGATGCGATGATCTTAATTTTTTTAAGTATTTTGTCTTAAGATGGCTTGTCCACTCTCCTCTTACACCCTCATCAAGAGGCTTTTGATTTCTTCCAAGACAATGAACTAGTCATAGCAAATATCCTTTTTTCAACAACACAAGAAATGACTCTACACATGGACATCACCAAATGGTCAATACCAAAATCAAATTGATTGCATTCTTTGTAGCTGAAGATGGAGAAGCTGTATACAGTCAACACAAACAAGACCCAGAGATGACTAGCTCAGATCATCAGCAGCTCATAGCAAAATTCAGGCTTAAACTAAAGAAAACCAGGAAAAAACACTAGGCCAGCCAGAATCAAATTCTGTATGAATTAGCAGTAGAGGTAACGAATAGAGACAAGGGACTAGCTCTACTTAACAATATGCCTGAAAAACTATGGACAGAGGTCTGTAATATTGTACAGGAGGTAGCAAACAAAATCATCTCAAAGGAAGGGAAAAGAAAAGCAAGAAGGCAAAGTAGTTATCTGAGGAGGCTTTACAAATAGTGGAAGAATGAAGAGAACTGAAAAGCAAGGAAAAGAGGGAAAGATAAATCTAATTAAATGCAGAGTTTCAAAGAATAGCTAGGAGAGACAAGAAGGCCTTCTTCAATGAAGTGCTTAATAATAGAAAAAAACAACAAAAAGGGAAAGACTAGAGATGTCTTCAGGAAAATTGGAGACATCCAAGGAGTAATATGTCCAAAGATGGGCACAATAAAGGATAAAAATGGTAGAGACCTAGTAGGCACTGAAGAGATCAAGAAGAGATGGAAAGAATACATGGAAGAACTATATAAAAAAGATCTTAATGGATCAGATTACTATGGTTAGTGACCCAGAGCCAGAATTTCTGGAGTTCAAAGTAAAATGGACCTTAAGAAGCATTGCTGTTAATAAAGCTAGTAGATGTAATGAAATTCCAGTAGAACTATTCAAATCCCTAAAGGATGATGCCATCAAGATTTTACATTCATTACATCAGCAGATCTGGAAAAGCCAGCAGTGGCCACAGGTTTGGAAAAAGTCCATCTTCATCCCAATTCCCAAGAAGAATAGTACCAAAGAACATGCTAACCATTGCACAATTGGTCTCATCTCCCATGCTAGTAAGGTCATGCTTAAAATCTTGCAGGCTAGGCTTCAGCATTATGCAAACCAAGAAATTCCAGATGTCCAAGCTGGGTTTAGAAAAGGAAGAGGAACTAGGAATAAATTGCCAACATTCACTGAATTATAGCAAAAGCAAGGGAATTTCAGTAAAACATCTATCTCTGTTTCATCAACTACCCTAAAGCCTTTGACTGCGTGGATCATGACAAACTGTGGAAATCTCTTAGAGAGATGGGAATACCAGACCATCATAGCTGTCTCCTGAGAAACCTGTATGCAGGTCAAGAAACAACAGTTAGAACCCTGCATGGAATAACTGATTGGTTCAAGATTGAGAAAGGAGTACGACATGGCTGTCTGCTGTCACCCTGTTTGTGTAACCTATATGCTGGGCACATCATTAGAAATGCCTGGATGGGTGATTTACAATCTGGAACATAGTATCATATACACATAAATATTACTATCTTCTTTCCCAGACACATACACCATGTGTTTTATTTTTACATTTTCTATGGGTTGATCTTACAATTTTAACAGATGCACTAACCCTCTAGGGTAAACCATCCAGTTTAGACTTTAAACATTTATTAAGAATCACTCAGTCATGTCTGATCCTTTGTGAGCCATGGACTGTAGCCCACTAGGCTCCTCTGTCCATGGAATTCTCCAGCCAAGAATACTGGAATGGGCTTCCATTCCTTTCTCCAGGGAATCTATCCAACCAAGGGATGGAACATGGGTCTCCTGCACTGCAGGCAGATTCTTTACCATCTGAGCCACCAGGGACGCCCAGTCTAAGATTAAAAAGTTGAATGTCTATATTTTTCATCTCCCTTTTCCCACTTCTTCTGGGTTACAATGTGACATAATTTCCCTTATGATGATTTTTTTAAGTCCAACCTCTTATCAAGGCCTTAATTAACTGAAGAATTGCATAGAGGAAAAATTATGATTTGTATTTCCTAAACTTAGTCCTTTAAAACCATCATTTTGTTTCTTCAAACTCCTTGGCCATGAACAACCAGTATATTTGAAGCCAGGGGTTGAATGAAATATAATTTGAGGTGGGGAAGCATATAAGTAGAATATATTAATTATTCCTTATATCAAAGTTATTTATCTACTTCCATCAATATTAGTCCTCCTTTAGATTTGTGAAGCTGTTTTGTGATGAGAATGGGAAGGAGGGGAGATAGCATAAATTGAAGCGAGCTTGAACTGTTTCCAGGTCTTGTTTCAGTGCAGACTTAAGAGCAACATATTGGTGCTTTCAGCAAAAATTTTAACTTCCCATCACATCTGTGGTAAAGAGACCTATAGCTTTTAAAGTATTGAATTAGAAAATGTGTTTTCCATGATTATAACTAATATATAGTGAAATATAAATCATGGTTAAGGAGCTAAAGTATTTTAATGGATTTAGTGACAATGTCTACTTCTTACAAGTTTAAATTAAGAAATGGGAAAGATTTTTCAACAAACATATCTGTACTTCAGTAACATCAGTTCTAATATTGAGCCTTGAGTGCTATGTTTATTTTCATTTCTACTAGTAAATTGTTCTTTATAGTCCTTATCAAGATTAATTTTCTTAAATCAAAATATAAAATTTTATATTAGTATATTCTTAATATAAAATGTTGAATAATAAATCTTTAATAACCCATAGATTTTCATTGTAAGTGTTAAATTTATCTATATACTTCATGAAAAAATTTACTATGAATAGACTATAATCAATCAATACTGCATTATGTAATTTTAGAATATACCCTTTCATATTTATTTTTTGTAAGCTCCCCAGCTGATTTTTAATTAATTTATTTTAATTAGAGTCTAATTAATTTACAATATTGTGGTGGGTTTTGCCATACATTCACATGAATCAGCCATGGGTGGACATGTGTCCCCCATCCTGAACCCTCGTCCCAGTGCACCAGCTCTGAGCACCCTGTCTCATGCATTGAACCTGGACTGGTGATCTGTTTCACATATGGTAATATACATGTTTCAATGCTATTCTCTCAAATCATCCCATCCTCGCCTTTTCCCACAGAGCCCAAAAGTCTGTTCTTTACAGATTTTTAACTAAACATTAAGGAACATTTTTGCAGTATAATTATGCATATAAATTTATTACACATTTCAACCATTTACAAATTATTATAAACATGCACATTTCCATTTATGATGTTACTGCCTTTTACCTGTTTGAGAGCAAAAATTTTTTTTTAATTTGCAAAATGAAGGTGTAGCCCTTGGTGTGTGGTCAGTGATGGTATGGATGAATAAATATTTCTCAAACTTCATTAATAAAAAAATGTAAACAGAGCTCTTGTCTTCTACAATTATAAAATGCTCTCAAATATAATTTTGCATGAACGTTTTAAAACAATAAAGTGAAAGTGAAAATCTCTCAATCATGTCCGACTCTTTGTGATTCCATGGACTGTATATTCTCTAGGCTAGAATACTGGAGTGGGTGGCCGTTCTTTTCTACAGGGGATCTTCCCAACCCAGGGATCAAACCCAGGTATCCTGAATTACAGGCGGTTTCTTTACTAGCTAAGCCACCAGGGAAGCTCTGTTATTCAAAATTATTTATAGCATTTTGAATTTTAAAATGCTTTTGATTAGTTTCATAGGGAGGAAAACAAGTCACAGTGATAAATCTCACTGTTCTCTAAAATACAAATATTTGCTGGAAAGCAGATGTTCCCAGATTAGGGTCATTGAATGAGCCTCTCAGATAAATTTATTTTAGAGACCTGGGTTACTAGAATTGTTGAAGTGGCATCATTAAGAGAATTCTCAGTGAGAGAAATCTTCTCTGCCATATTTCAAATAACTTTAGAAAGAAGAAACAAGCATTTCAAAGTGCATTTTCTTCTAGGAAATTCAAAGTTCTTCTAAGAATGGGCTAATTTATTTTTGCATGAGAAGAAAATGAATTTTCCTTTAATAACAGAATCATTGAACAACAGTGCCTAAAGATAATAAAAATCAGCATTTTAAATCTTTTTAGTGTCCCTAGGCAGATGGCTACTAAAAAGAAAATGGAACTCGGTAATTAATAAGCATTTTGTTCTGGTCAGACTGTATGTTTAATAATGCCAATCTTTCATTTACTCATATCTATTTAGTTCCTAATCTTTGTCAGGCAGTATGCTAGTTACTAAAAAGGAATAAATACAGAGATATACAGTATGGTGAGAAGACAGATATATATTAATAATTATACACATAAATGCAAAATAAATATCTGAACAGAGTGACAGATGACAGTAATAAGCCATCATGAAAATTTAACAAATGAAAAATACGATATTATATGATTTACTTAGTCAAAGGTGTCAGAACTATCTCTGTAAAACCTGATAGCAAAGTATGTTTCATTTCTTAAATAGCTAATGAGTGAAGTCACTCAGTCGTGTCCAACTCTTTGTGACCCCATGGACTGTAGCTTACCAGGCTCCTCTGTCCAAGGGATTTTCCAGGCAAGAATACTGGAGTGGGTTACCATTTCCTTCTCCAGGGGATCTTCCCAACCCAGGGATTGAACCTGGGTCTCTTGCATTAGAGGCAGACAATTTAACCTCTGAGCCACAGGGAAGCCCTAATAGCTATGTTTATTTGCATGTTAATTTGTTGCTTATCCATCACCAAGTACATCTGAGAAATAAAGATAATTTGAAATTCAGTGCATCAGGTATCACACTAGAGATAAACTTCACTGATGGAGTTCAGACATGTGAGTACTAACTGCAAACTGGCATCTTGGTAGAAACCTATCTTTATAAAACATATTTTGATCTCCAAAAAGAGGATTTTGTATTTTTCAGGATAATAATGATTCTAAATGCAATGTCATTCAAATTTATCTTCAGGCTAAATCTTTAAAATTATACACAGGATTGCTGGGAGGCAGTGGAGTATGAGAAACAGAAAGAAATTCTCTGTTAATAACTAGTGAAACACCTCAGGCTAAGTGACATTTTATGATCCAAACTCACAGGAAGGAAAAGATGCCATGATTTTTCAGTTATCTCTGAAAATTTTAACTATGATGTAAATACAGTAAAAATCTGTTAAACACATTAAATATTTACAAACTATCTTGCTAGCTCCTTGTCCCTTTTCCAAACTTGTGTCTTCTCCTGAATTTCCCAGAAAATTGGGTGTCCCAATATTCACTCAACTACAGCAATTCAAAACTTGAACTTAGTTTATACTTTTCTTTTGTTAGTTAAATATTGATTAAGTCACTAGTTAAGTTACTACATACTAATACCACTCCAAATACCGTACTATATTTTAAAGGATATTCTATTTGTCTTCTGAAATTTTCACAAGGCTCAATACTTCCCAGCTTATCTAGAATCAGTCACCATCTACTGCACAATTTAATGTGGAAAAAAAATTTTTAATGTAATGTATATAAAGTACTAGATAAATATCTGCAATGGAGATATATAAAACACAAAATCTATTTTATTAGAAGCAAGAAAGAAAATCACATTAAACAAATAATTCAGGATAAATATGATAGGACCAAATCATAAACATTTTATACATTGTTATGGAAACTATGCAAGGGAATTGATATAGATAATTGCTTTTACAACTGCTATATATTGCCCCCTGCAGTATTAAATGAAGAAAACAGTGATTCCTCATATTAACTACCTACATGCAAACATTAAACAAGCCCATTTGTCATATTAAAACTCAAAATATTGATAAACAGAGTGTCTGTCCAATGTGTGCAAATACTTTGACAACTGTAACTCAAAAATGTATAAAGCCTTGCTTGTTATCTGTTACATTAAAGACATTATTCCCAGAAAAATAAGCCTATTCATCCTCTAGCTATGTTTTATTTTAGTAACATACTGCAACGATCAGTCTAACAGAAAAGTGTTGATAAGTCATGAGACTGGCTTTACAGCACCTTCAGTGAAATTCTGATGTTCATTTTTAAAGCTGTATGCTCAGCAGTTCAGTTCATTCTCTCAGTCTTGTTTGACTCTTTACGACCCCATGAATCGCAGCACGCCAGGCCTCCCGGTCCATCACCAACTCCCAGAGTTCACTCAGACTCACGTCCATCGAGTCCGTGATGCCATCCAGTCATCTCATCCTCGGTCGCCCCCTTCTCCTCCTGCCCCCAATCCCTCCCAGCATCACAATCTTTTCCAATGAGTCAACTCTTCACATGAGGTGGCCAAACTACTGGATTTTCAGCTTTAGCATCATTCTTTCCAAAGAAATCAGAAGGCTGATCTCCTTCAGAATGGACTGGTTGGATCTCCTTGCAGTCCAAGGGACTCTCAAGAGTCTTCTCCAACACTCAAAAGCATCAATTCTTCGGTGCTCAGCCTTCTTCACAGTCCAGCTCTCACATCCATACATGACCACTGGAAAAACCATAGCCTTGACTAGTCGGACCTCAGTCGGCAAAGTAATGTCTCTGCTTTTGAGTATGCTATCTAGGTTGGTCATAACTTTTCTTCCAAGGAGTAAGCGTCTTTTAATTTCATGGTTGCAATCACCATCTGCAGTGATTTTGGAGCCCAAAACAATAAAGTCTGACACTGTTTCTACTGTTTCCTCATCTATTTCCCATGAAGTGATGGGACCAGATGCCATGAGCTTTGTTTTCTGAATGTTGAGCTTTAAGCCAACTTTTTCACTCTGCTCTTTCACTTTCATCAAGAGGCTCTTTAGTTCTTCTTCACTTTCTGCCATAAGGGTGGTGTCATCTGCATATCTGAGGTTATTGATATTTCTCCCAGCACTGTTGATTCCAGCTTGTGCTTCTTCCAGCCCAGTGTTTCTCATGATGTACTCTGTATATAATTTAAATAAGCAGAGTGACAATATACAGCCTTGGCGTACTGCTTTTCCTATTTGGAACTAGTCTGTTGTTCCATGTCCAGTTCTAACTGTTGCTTCCTGACCTGCATACAGGTTTCTCAAGAGGCAGGTCAGGTGGTCTGGTATTCCCATCTCTTTCAGAACTTTCCACAGTTTATTGTGATCCACAAAGTCAAAGGCTTTGGTATAGTCAAGAAAGCAGAAATAGATGTTTTTTCTGGAACTTTCTTCCTTTTTCCATGATCCAGCAGATGTTGGCATTTTGATCTCTGGTTCCTCTGCCTTTTCTAAAACCAGCTTGAAGACCTGGAACTTCACAGTTGATGTATTGCTGAAGCCTGACTTGGAGAATTTTGAGCATTACTTTACTAGCGTGTGAGATGAGTGCAATTGGGTGGTAGTTTGAGCATTCTTTGTCATTGCCTTTCTTTGTAATTGGAATGAAAATTATCCCCAAGACTCTAAAACCATTTTCAGTCTTGGGGCCACTGATGAGTTTTCCAAGTTTGCTGGCATATTCAGTGCAGCACTTTCACAGCATCATCTTTCAAGATTTGAAATAGCTCAACTGGAGTTCCATCACCTCCACCAGCTTGGTTCGTAGAGATGCTTTCTAAGGCCCACTTGACTTCACATTCCAGGATGTCTGGCTCTAGATGAGTGATTACACCGTTGTGATTATCCTGGTCATGAAGATCTTTTTTGTACAGTTCTTCTGTGTATTCTTGCCACCTCTTCTTAATATCTTATGCTTCTGTTATGGCTGTACCATTTCTCTCTTTTATCAAGCCCATCTTTGCATGAAATGTTCCCTTGGTATCTCTAATTTTCTTGAAGAGATCTCTAGTCTTTCCTATTCTGTTTTTTTCCTCTATTTGTTTGCATTGATCACTGAGGAAGGCATTCTTATCTCTTCTTGCTATTCTTTGGAACTCTGCATTCAGATGCTTATATCTTTCCTTTTCCCTTTTGCTTTTCACTTCACTTCTTTTCACAGCTATTTGTAAGGCCTCCCCAGATGGCCATTTTGCTTTTTTGCATTTCTTTTCCATGGGGATGGTCTTGATCCCTCTCTCCTGTACAATGTCATAAACCTCAGTCTAGAGTTCATCAGGCACTCTATCTATCAGATCTAGGCCCTTAAATCTATTTCTCACTTCCAATGTATAATCATAAGGGATTTGATTTAGGTCATATCTGAATGATCTAGTGGTTTTCCCTACTTTCTTCAATTTAAGTTTGAATTTGGCAATAAGGTGTTTATGATCTGAGACTCAGTCAGCTCCTGCTCTTGTTTTTGTTGACTGTCTAGAGCTTCTCCATCTTTGGCTGCAAAGAATATAAGCAATCTGATTTTGGTGTTTACCATCTGGTGATGTCCATGTGTAGAGTCTTCTCTTGTGTTGTTGGAAGAAGGTGTTTGCTATGACCAGTGCATTTTCTTGGTAACATTCTCTTAGTCTTTGCCCTGGTTCATTCCATATTCCAAGGCCAGATTTACCTGTTACTCCAGGTGTTTCTTGACTTCCTACTTTTGCATTCCAGTCCCCTATAATGAAAAGGACATCTTTTTGGGGTGTTAGTTCTGAAAGGTCTTGTAGGTCTTCATAGAACTGTTCAACTTCAGCATCTTCAGTGTTACTGGTTGGGACATAGACTTGGATTACTGTGATATTTAATTGTTTGCCTTGGAAACGAACAGAGTTCATTCTGTCTTTTTTGAGATTGTATCCAAGTACTGCATTTCAGACTCTTTTGTTGACAATGATAGCTAGGATATATTATAATAATAAAAAATATCATTTAAATATACTGCATAATTAACAATTTTATAGAGGAAAATTCTGATTTATAATCATCCAAGATTGATGCATTATATTTTCTTTTCCAGTGTTTTATACAAGCTTAAGGGCTTCACTAGTGCCTTAGGGGTAAAGAATCCACCTGCTAATGTAGGAGACATAATATGAGATGTGGGTTTGGTCCCCGGGTAAGGAAAATCACTTCAAGAAGGAAATGGCAATCCACTCCAGTATTCTTGCCTGGGAAATCCCATGAACAGAGGAGCTTGGAGGGCTACAGTCCATGGAGTTGCAAAAGAGTCAGACCAGACATGAGTTAGCAACTAAACAACAATAATGTTGTCTTAAAGTGATTATAACAACTGCCAAGGTTGTTCATCTACATAAAAAAACACCAACACCACAATCCAAATATGAACATACCATCACCCTCCAAAGTTTCCTGTACTCCTTGGTAATCCTCTTTCTTGTCTTTCCCTACCCTCCCTGTCCCACCCAGGACATCAATGTTCTGCCTTCTGTCACTGTCAATTAGTTCGTATTTTCTAGAAGTTTATGGGACTTCCCTGGTGGCTCAGACAATAAAGCGTCTGTTTACAATGTGGGAGACCCGGGTTCGAGCCCTGGGTTGGGAAGATCCCCTGGAGAAGGAAATGGCAATCCACTGCAGTATTATTGCCTAGAAAACCCCATGGACAGAGGAGCCTGGTAGGCCCAAGTCTATGAGGTCGCAAAGAGTCGGACATGACTGAGCGACTTCACTTCGCTTTACTTCACTTCACTATATGAACGAAATTATAGAGGGTGCATTCATTTTTGTCTTTTTCTATTTATTTCTTTGTTTTCCTCTTTGCTTTACTATTTCCTGTTTCCTGCCTTCTTTAGAATTAAAGTTTTTTTTTTTTTTTTTTTACAATTCTACATTATCTTTTTTCACCTTTTGGTGTCAGTTTGGGTTTTGCTATTTCAGTGGTTGTTTTAATTATATATTCAACTTATTACTGTTTAGCTTCAGGTAATTTTATTCTTAACATATAGTGAAAAGAACTTTTTAAAATGTGCCTCCCTGTCCCTTTTCCTGGTCATTTTGCCATCACCTTCACATATTTGTTGGAAGAGGGTGTTTGCTATGACCTGTGCGTTCTCTTGGCAAAACTTTATTAGCCTTTGCCCTGCTTCATTCTGTACTCCAAGGCTGAATTTCCCTGTTACTCCAGGTATCTTTTGACTTCCTACTTTAGCATTCCATTCCCCTATAATGAAAAGGGCATCTTATGAGGTCACTACTCCTTTCTCCTGGGTCCTGGGTTTTGTTTGTGCCCTCCAAGAGTCTATTTTCCAGGCCTAAGTTCCAGTGGCTCTGTGGTGAGGTTAATGGCGACCTCCTCCAAGAGGGCTTATGCTATCCCCAGGTCTGCTGCACCCAGAGCCCCTGCCCCTTCAGGAGTCTACTGATGACACATACCTCCCCAGGAGACACTCAAACACAGTTCTGTATCAGTCTCTGTGGGGTCTCCTGGTCCTGATGCACACAAGATTTGTTTGAGCCCTCTGAGCATCTATGGCGGGTATGGGATTTGATTCTAAACATGATTTCACCCTTCCTACCATCTTACTGGGACTTCTTCTTTGCCCCTGGATGTGACATATCTCCTCAAAGTTGCTCCAGCACCCTGCAGCTGCCCACTCCAATGCCTACCATCTTGCTGCAGCTTCTCTGCCCTTGGACATAGGGTATCCCTCTTCCAACAACACAAGAGAAGACTCCACACATGGACATCACCAGATGGTCAATACTGAAATCAGATTGATTATATTCTTTTCAGCCAAAGATGGAAAGCTCTATACAGTCAACAAAAACAAGACTGGGAGCTGACAGTGGCTCAGATCATGAACTCATTATTGCAAAATTCAGACTTAAACTGAAGAAAGTAAGGAAAACCACGAGGTCATTCAGGTATTAATTAAATCAAATATCTTATGACTATACAGTGAAAATGACAATACATTCAAGGGATTCAATCTGACAGAAACGGTGCCTGAAGAATTATGGGCGGAAGTTCATGATATTGTACAGGAGGCAGGGATCAAGACCACCCTGAGAAAAAGAAATGCAAAAAAGCAAAATGGTTGTCTGAGGCCTTACAAATAGCTGTGAAAAGAAGAGAAGCAAAAGGTAAAGGAGAAAAGGAAAGATATACCCATTTGAATGCAGAGTTCCGAAGAATAACAAGGAGAGAGATGAAAGCCTTCCTCAGTGATCAATGCAAAAAAATAGAGGAAAACAATAGAACGGGAAAGATTAGAGATCTCTTCAAGAAAATTAGAGATCTCTTCAAGAAAATTAGAGATACCAAGGGAACATTTCATGCAAAGATGGGCACAATAAAGGACAGAAGTGGTATTAACCTAGCAGAAGCAGAGGATATTAAGAAGAGGTGGCAAGAATACACAGAAGAACTATACAAAAAAGACCTTCATGATCCAGATAATCATGATGGTATGGTCACTCACCTAGAGCCAGACATCCTGGAATGTGAAGTCAAGTGGGCCTTATGAAACATCACTATGAACAAAGCTAGTGGAAGTGATGGAATTCCAGTTGAGCTATTTCAAATCCTAAAAGATGATGCTGTTGAATGGTTGTTGTTGAGCTGTGAAGGATGCCGGATTCTTGGCCTCCAGAGGAGAGGAATTCAATTAGGGCCAGAGACAAGGCTTGATCACTCAGAGCTTTTGTGTAATAAAGTTTTATTAAAGTATAAAAGAGATAGAGAAAGCTTCTGACTTAGACATCAGAAGGGAGCAGAAAGAGTGCCCCTGTGCTAGACTTTAGCAGTATGTTATATGCCTATCCGCAAGCTGTTAATTAGAGAAAGGAAATGTCTCAAAACTCAGAGTGGCACCAAGCACCTCACCCACAGTATGTATTTTGAGTTAACATTGGCACAAGGTGAGTCATCCCAGGCCATAAAACAATTGACAGGAATCTTGACGAAAGGCATGTTTCCAAGTAAATATATAGTTTCATTAATGTAGATTTAAACAATGTATGAGTAAAACATACTGGTTTGTTGAGCCTTTAATGGTTCTGAGTCTTAAGTAGAACTGACTCTAAGAAAGAATCTTGGGTAAATAGTTCATTAACATAGCTTAAGAAGAACATTTCCATAAGAAAAATGCATTGGTTAGCTCAACATTTGAGAAAAGTTAAGTTCAGGTAGAACCATGTGTCATCATGACAACACAGAATTTTAAGAGAAACCTGTTTTAATTTTGTTTAGAGAAGGGGAAAAAAAAAAACTGACACTTGTAGTTTGTTTTCTCCTGCCACTTAACAGAGAGACAAAAAGCATCTGACACTTGCAGCCTATTTTCTCCATTTGGAGACCTCTAGCCTTCCTGCCTGTTACCCATTTACTGTGAAAGTGTTGTACTCAATATGCCAGCAAATTTGGAAAACTCATCAGTGGCCACAGGACTGGAAAAGGTCAGTTTTCATTCCAATCCCAAAAAAAGCAATGCAAAATAATGCTGAAACTACCACACAAATGCATTCATTTCACACGCTAGCAAAGTAATGATCAAAATTCTCCAAGCCAGGCTTCAACAGTATATGAACCACGAACTTCAAATTCCAGAGGTTCAAGCTTGATTTAGAAAAGGCAGAGGAACCAGAGATCAAATTGCCAACATCCATTGAATCATTGAAAAAGCAAGAGAATACCAGGAAAAAAAAATCTACTTCTGCTTTATTGACTACACAAAGCTTTTGATTGTGTGGATCACAACAAATTGGAAAATTCTTCAAGAGATGGGAATACCAGACCACCTGACCTGCCTCCTGAGAAATCTGTATGCAGGTCAAGAAGCAACAGTTAGAATAGGAAAAGGATTACATCAAGGTTGTATATTATCACCCTACTTATTTAACTTAAATGCAGAGTATATCATGTGAAATGCCAGGCTGGATGAAACACAAGCTGGAATGAAGATTGCCAGGAGAAATATCATTAACCTCAAGTATCCACCTGACACCACCCTTAAGGCAGAAAGCAAAGAAGAACTAAAGAGCCTCTTGCTGAAAATGAAAGAGGAGAATGAAAATTTTGGCTTAAAAGTTAACATTCAGAAAACTAAGATCATGGCATCTGGTTCCATCACTTCATGGCAAATATGTGGGGAAGTAGTGGAAAGAGTGAGAGACTTTATTTTATTGGGCTCCAAAATCACCATATATGGTGACTGCAGCCATGAAATTAAAAGACCCTTGCTTCTTGGAAGAAAAGCTATGACCAACCTAGATAACATGTTAAAAAGGAAAGACATTACTTTGCCGACAAAGGTTTATCTAGTCAACGTTATGGTTTTTCCTGTAGTTATGTATGGATGTGAGAATTGGACGATACTGAAAGCTGAGTGCCAAAGAATTGATGTTTTTGAACTGTGGGGTTGAAGACTCTTGAGAGTCCCTTGGACTGCAAGGAGATCCAACCAGTCCATCCTAAAGGAAATCAATCCTGAATGTTCATTGGAAGGACTGATGATGAATCTGAAACTCCAATACTTTGGCCACCTGATGCAAAGAACTGACTCATTAGGATGCTCAGGGCTGAAACACTAGAAAGACCCAGAGGGATGGTATGGGGAAGGAGGTGGGAGGGGGGTTCAGGATGGGGAACACATGTACAGTCATGGCAGATTCATGTTGATATATGGCAAAACCAACACAATATTGTAAAGTAATTAGCCTCCAATTAAAATAAATAAATTTATATTTAAAAAAAAAAAAGGAAATACCCTCATGCTGGGCAAGATTGAAGGCAGAAGGAGAAGGGGATGACAGAGGATGAGATGATTGGATGGGATCACCGATTCAATGTATATTAATTTGAGCAAGCTCTGGGATTTGGTGATGTACAGGAAGTCTGACATGTTGCAGTCCATGTGGTCACAAAGAGTTGTACATGGCTGAGTGGCTGAACTGGGCTGAGCATGCAATGTGATATATTTACTTTTTTTCCCTGTAAATATCTGTCTTCTCAAAATAATTTTGTACCATGAGATTAAGGGGTGTTTAAGTTTTACTTTTCTAGATTCCAAATGACTAGTGCCTACCATATGCTAGCTGCTAAATAAATATTTGTTGTTGTTGTTCAAACATCCAGTCATGTCCAACTCTTTGCAACCCCATTGACTGTAGCATACCAGGCCTCCTTGTCCCTCACCATCTCCCAGAGTTTGCCCAAGTTCATGTTAATTCCATTGGTGATGCCCTGCAACCATCTTATCCTCTGACACCCTCTTCTCCTTCTGCCCTCAGTCTTTCTCAGCATCAGGAACTTTTCCAGTGATTTGTCTGTTTTCATCAGATGACCAAAATGCTGGAGATTCAGCCTCAACATCAGTCCTTCCAGTGAAAATTAAGGGTTGATCTTCCTTAAGATTGACTGGTTTGATCTCCTTTCTGTCCAAAGGACTTTGAGGAATCTTCTATAGCACCACAGTTCCAAGGCATCAATTCTTTGGTGTGCTGCCTTCTTTACAGTCCAGCTCTCACAACTGCACATGATTGCTGGAAAAGAACATAAGTATTTACTGGATATTTATGAAAAAATCAAATATTTGTATCTGTTATTGTGCAAATAAACATTTAAAGAATAAAGTCAATAAATATCTGGTCATTTCATTGGCCAATTTTATCTTCTTTTGTCTGTCATATTAAGAGCTTTTAATATGTCTTAGCTGATTGATTATTTAACATAGAGGTCAAAATTGCAATTATTCAGTTTCACAGATTGCTTTGGAAGGAAATAAAACAGCATATCAAAACTGTTTTATCTTTTTCACAGTTGCTCCTTTATGGAAAATAAACTTTGAAAATGTCATCGTGGAATATAGTGAAGTGATCTGAACATTTACAATTATAAGAAAATGTTCAAGAATGGTCTGCATGTTGTTTACAATAACCAGGACATGGAAGCAACCTAGATGTCCTTCAGCAGATGAATGGACATGAATGCTGTGGTACATATACACAGTGGAATGTTATGCTCCTCTGTTGAAAAGAATGCAGTTGAATCAGTTATAATGAGGCGGATGAAACTGGAGCCTATTATACAGAGAGAAGTAAGTCAGAAAGAAAAACACCAATACAGTATATTAAGGCATATATATGGAATTTAGAAAGATGGCAACAATGGCCCTATATGTGAGACAGCAAAAGAGACACAGATGTAAAGAAGAGACTTTAGGACTCTGTGGGAGAAGGCGAGGGTGGAACGATTTGAGAGAATAGCATTGAAACATGTATATTACCATATGTGAAATAGCTCGCCAGTCCAGGTTTGATGCATGAGACAGGGTCCTCAGGGCTGGTGCACTGGGATGATCCTGAGGGAGGGGGTGGGAGGTGGGAGGGAGGTTCAGGATGAGGAACACATGTCACCCATGGCTGATTCATGTGAATGTATGGCAAAAATCACAACAATATTGTATTAGCTTCCAATTAAACAAACAAACAAAAAAAGAATGGTATGCATGGCAAGTGTTTCTAAATTGTGTACAATTTATTAAGAAGTTAATAAAAATACCATTTGTTATCATTTAAAAAAGAAAATTGGCAATTTTTCTTAATCTATCTGTTTCAATATTGTTTGAAAACTAGGATTTAAAAATTTAATATGATGAATATAATCATTTAAGGACTGGCTTTCACTTACAAACCACAAAAGTATGTTTCACTATTTTTTATATTAGTTCAATATTTAAAAAAAAAAAAAGAATCACTGGCCCTTTGGCTCTGATCAATTAGATAAAAATTTCTGAATGTTTTTTTATACTCTAATTTTTGTATGGTTGTATGATAAGGCAAGTTTTAGGTCAATATTTATCTTAAAGATATTTGAGTTGTTGAGATTAACTCTTCTCAGAAATGTGCTTTCCACTGCCAAGATAGGAGCACAGAGTAGTACAGGATTTTTATTGTATTATTTTTTCTTTTTTTCCAATGGTATTTCTCAGGATAGTTGGAAATTCCCCAGATTTGTAAAACATCAGAATTACAAAATATAAATATGCTATAAAATCTAATTATGTAGGATTTTAAAATATCCTCTCTTCATTAAAACTTTTTAGGAATGTAGAGTTTATAAGGGATTATCTCTTGAATGCTTGAATGCAGGAGAAAAATTATGCCCCACACTCCATAACCACAAATAACATTTTTGAAGACAAACAGCATTACTCAGTATCATGATAAGGCTGACAATTCACAGGCAAGTTCTATGAAAAAGTTAAGCCATTTCTGATATATATATATACACACATATATATATATATATATATATATAGTAAAATCCAATTAGCTCTATCATTTGGTGGTATCAATGACAATTTTGATGTGAGAGCAAACCTCTTAAACATGATGCCCATGTCAAGCCGAACTTAGTTTTGGGGTTTAATAATATTTTTGGATGGAGGTTTTTTTTTTTTTTTTTTCTTTCTACACCTTGTGACTTGTGGGAGCTTAGTTTCCCAACTGGGGACTGAAATCTGGGCCTGGGCAGTGAAAGTTCAGAGTCCTTACCATTGGACCATCAAGGAAGTCCTAAAAGTCTTAACAATGTTAATATGAAAATGGCCAAATTTAGGACATAAACTACTGACAGTGCTCCCAAAATTGTTAAAGCTGTTAGATCTTTAATTTACACTGAGGTGGCAACATTTTTCAAGGCCATGAAACTTAGGTCAGTTCCTTGCACAAGTGACATAGAGTTACTCTCCATTAGAAAATTAAAGCAGAAGACACATTGTGTGCAATAATTAAGTCTCTGAACTTTGTGCCCTCCTCAGTTCAGTTCAGTTCAGTCGCTCAGTCGTATCCGAATCTTTGCGACCCCATGAATCGCAGCACGCCAGGACTCCCTGTCCACCAACAACTCCCAGAGTTCACTCAGACTCATGTCCATCGAGTCAGTGATGCCATCCAGCCATCTCATGCTCTGTCATCCCCTTTTCCTCCTGTCCCTAATCCCTCCCAGCATCAGAGTCTTTTCCAATGAGTCAACTCTTCGCATGAAGTGGCCAAAGTACTGGAGTTTCAGCTTTAGCATCATTCCTTCCAAAGAAATCCCAGGGCTGATCTCCTTCAGAATGGACGGGCTGGATCTCCTTGCAGTCCAAGGGACTCTCAAGAGTCTTCTCCAATACCACAGTTCAAAAGCATCGATTCTTCAGTGCTCTGCCTTCTTGACAGTCCAACTCTCACATCCATACATGACCACTGGAAAAACCATAGCCTTGACTAGACAGACCTTAGTCTACAAAGTAATGTCTCTGCTTTTGAATATACTATCTAGATTGGTCATAACTTTTCTTCCAAGGAGTAAGTGTCTTTTAATTTCATGGCTGCAGTCACCATCTGCAGTGATTTTGGAGCCCCAAAAAATCAAGTCTGACACTGTTTCCACTGTTTCCCCATCTATTTCCCATGAAGTGATGGGACCAGATGCCATGATCTTCATTTTCTGAATGTTGAGCTTTAAGCCAACTTTTTCACTCTCCTCTTTCACTTTCATCAAGAGGCTTTTTGGTTCCTCTTCACTTTCTTCCATAAGGGTGGTGTCATCTGCATATATGAGGTCATTGATATTTCTCCTGGCAATCTTAATTCCAGCTTGTGTTTCTTCCAGTCCAGCATTTCTCATGATGTACTCTGCAAAGAAGTTAAATAAGCAGGGTGACAATAGACATATCAATAACCTCAGATATGCAGATGACACCACCCTTATGGCAGAAAGTGAAGAACTAAAAAGCCTCTGATGAAAGTGAAAGAGGAGAGTCAAAAAATTAGCTTGAAGCTCAACATTCAGAAAACAAAGATCATGGCATCTGGTCCTATCACTTCATGGGAAATAGATGGGGAAACAGTGGAAACAGTGTCAAATTTTATTTTTGGAGGCTCCAAAATCACTGCAGATGGTGATTGCAGCCATGAAATTAAAAGACTCTTACTCCTTGGAAGAGAAGTTATGACCAACTTAGATAGCATATTCAAAAGCAGAGACATTATTTTGCCAACTAAGGTCTGTCTAGTCAAGGCTATGGTTTTTCCAGTGGTCATGTATGGATATGAGAATTGGACTATGAAGAAGGCTGAGCGCTGAAGAATTGATGCTTTTGAACTGTGGTGTTGGAGAAGACTCTTGAGAGTCCCTTGGACTGCAAGGAGATCCAACCAGTCCATTCTGAAGGAAATCAGCCCTGGGATTTCTTTGGAAGGAATGATGCTAAAGCTGAAACTCCAGTACTTTGGCCACTTCATGCAAAGAGTTGACTCATTGGAAAAGACTGTGATGCTGGGAGGGATTGGGGGCAGGAGGAGAAGGGGATGACAGAGGATGAGATGGCTGGATGGCATCACTGGCTTGAAGGACGTGAATCTGAGTGAACTCTGGGAGTTGGTGATGGACAGGGAGGCCTGGCATGCTGCAGTTTATGGGGTCGCAAAGTGTCAGACATGACTGAGCTACTGAACTGAACTGAACTGAGGGTCAGGCCACAGTCTATTCAGTTGAGGTAGATGAATAACCAATAAGAGTCTGCTTATATATTGAAATTAAGATGCTTAGCTATGGCATCTTCTACAGATAATTGAAATTTTAAGAATTCAGTTTAATGAATTGTTAACAATAAATGTAGGATCAAAGTCTTGAACTTTGCAATTTCATTTATTATACTAAACTCAGTTTCATCAGGTCAAAGTCATGACCAAGCTGAATTACAAATTAGCACTGGTTAAAATGTATCCTTCTCCTTCCCATTAAAGAAATAAATAAAAATAAAATTATTTATGCTGCCTTTCTCAAAACTAAAAGTTTGTGAAAGACATACAACTGTAAAGGCACTGAATCAACAATTTAAGTACTGTACCGATAGCTGAGTATGGTAATGATGCAGACATGGAGGAATACTATTATTATGTGAAAGAGTTTCCCTAAAAGTTAATTTAAACTTAAAATAATTACCATTACTTTATCAGTATTTGAAATTATTTACATTCTGATTTGCTTCCTATTGATAAAAAATGAAGTTATTTTATACAATTAAACAATAAAAGTGTTTACTGTAGGCCAGATACTCGTTTATATTTTCCATAATAGTCTAAACTTAATTACCATAACAACTTTGTGAGGTAGATCTTATCTGTAAGGGTACTGAAAAAAGTTAAAGTCACTCAGTCCTGTCTAACTCTTTGTGACACCAAGGACTGAAACTTGTGTTCATGGAATTCTCCAAAAGAAAATATTGGAGTGGGTTGCCATTCCCTTCTCCAGGGGATCTTTCAAACACAGGGATCAAACCAATGTCTCCTGCAGTACAGGTGTATTCTTTAGCATCTGAGCTCTTTACTGGGTAAGCCTGTAAGGTTACAAAAGCACATGTTGAGTACTTAGCTACGTCACACAAGGAGTAAAAGGTAGAATTGGAATTTGAATCTAAGAAACCTGGTTTTAGGAGTAAAGTTTTCAGGTACTGGACTATAGCTACACTACTAAATAAATATATACAAAAATAAGTTCTAAAGTAAAGTAAAAAAGAATGAAAAAAATTAATTTCTCTTATAAGGAGACACTACTATCTATGCAGTTATCAGAATGGATAAACTCCAAAAAACAGAAAACACCAAATATTGGTGAAGATATAGAGCTACAGGAACTCAATTCATTAACTGCTATTGAAATGTAAAATTGTACAAGCACTTTGTGGGTTTCTTATGAAGCCAAATATAGGTTACTTACCATATGATCTAGCAGTCACATTCCTAATTATCCAAATGCATTGAAAACATGAAAGCCTTCACACAAATGTTTAGAGCAACTTTATTCATAATTGCCAAAAATTGGGAGTAATCAAGTTGTCCTATAATAAGCAAATAATCTGTGATACATCCATATACTAGATTATTGTTTGCCAATAGAAAGAAATGAGTTACTGAGCCTTGAAAGAAATGGAGAAGATTTAAAGATATAATATTATTAAGTGACAGAAGTCATTCTCAAAAGCCTGAATAAATGAGTGCTTTCACCCATATGACATTCTGGAAAAGGCAAAGCTCTACATGTGTTAAAAAGATCAGGGTTGGTCAGAAGTTTGGTGGAAGAATTTGGTAGAAGGTGAGGGGAAACAGGGATGAATAAGTGGAGCCCAGGGCTCTTTAGGGTCCTAAAACTATCCATACAATATTACAATGGTGGACACATGGCATGATGCAATTGTCAAAACCCATAGGACTGTACAACAGAAAAAGTGAATCCTAACATAAATTATGGTGCTTACTTAATAATCATGTGACATCATTGATCCATCAGTTGTAAAAATTATAATCAAAAATAAAGAAATGTAATTAATAAAAAATTATTTTCATGGTGTTAGAAATAATCTCTAATATCATGTATTACTTTTGTGCAGAGAAATTCAAAAAAAGAAGCAATATTTATTACAAGGATTGGTTCACACATTTGTGGTGGTTGATTAAACAAGAAGCTGGCAAGGCATACAGTCAGTAACTAAAAATCATAACGGAAAACTACATGAACTGAAGCCTGGAATCTCTGGACACAGAAAGTCTAGCCTCTTTTAACACGGTCCCCCCCAGTGGCTCAATGGTAAATAACCTGCCTCCCAATGCAGGAGACGTGGGTTCAATCCCTGGGTCGAGAAGATCCTCTGGAGATGGAAATAGCAATTTGCTCCAGTATTCTTGCCTGGGAAATACAGAGAAGCCTGGTAAGCTACCATCCATGAGATCACAAAAGAGTGACTGAGTACACACATACCCTCTTTTAAAGACCTTTTGATTAAGTCAGGCTCACCCAGGATAATATATCTTTTCATAAAATTGACTGCTTAAGACTGATTAATTAAATCAATTTAATTGCAGCTGCAAAAGTCCTACAAAACAGTGCACAGATGAGTGTGTAACTGAGTCATTGGGAGGTGTGTGTGTGTGCACTATAAACTAGTTATTTCAAAGCCTCCTTGAAATTTCAGAGGTATGTAGCTCTTGTTGCCTACCCAATGTAGAAACACACTAGAAAAGGAATTCTGGAGGATTTGGTTCAGAAGCAAAGCTGTGTGGGAAATCATGACAGTGGATATAGCAGTCATGGTAGTCTGGAGAGGGGAAGCACTGTGGACAAGGAAAACAAATTCATTTTCTGAGTAAGTGCATTTTCCAGTAAAAGTAAGATGTTAACCAATTCCATAAAGAAAGGGATTTAATGTAGTCAGCCTGCCACCAGGTAACTGGTTGATTACCTCAGAAAACTCAGGGGCAGTCTGCATTACTGGGCTATGGACACTGTTGAGTGTCCAGGCTTGCGGGTGGAATTTAGCATTGCTAAGCTCATGCTGTTCATGGGGTTCTCAAGGCAAGAATATTGAAGTTTCAAGTGGTCATGTATGGATGTGAGAGTTGGACTGTGAAGAAAACTGAGTGCTGAAGAATTGATGCTTTGAACTGTGGTGTTAGAGGAGACTCTTGAGAGTCCCTTGGACTGCAAGCAGATCCAACCAGTCCATTCTGAAGGAAATCAGCCCTGGGATTTCTTTGGAAGGAATGATGCTAAAGCTGAAACTCCTGTACTTTGGCCACATCATGTGAAGAGTTGACTCACTGGAAAAGACTCTGATGCTAGGAGGGATTCCCGGCAGGAGGAGAAGTCAATGGCATCACTGACTCGATGGACATGAGTCTGAGTGAACTCCAGGAGTTGGCGATGGACAGGGAGGCTTGGCGTGCTGTGATTCATGGGGTCACAAAGAGTCAGACACCACTGAGCGACTGAATTGAACTGAACTGAAGCTCATGCTCATCCTTGTCACTAGGGCTGCTTTGGTCATGAGTCACTGAACAAAGATAGAGGTGGCTGAGCAGGATGCTGATAGACATTCATAGTAGAGGCCGTCTTAGACAGTTGATTGCTAAAGTCCCTCTCTCTCTCTTTTTCTTTTTTACTAATCCATATGAAACACAAATATCTTCCTATCCTGTTTCAAAAGACATCTATCTACATATTATATTCAAGACTGTTTTTTTTTTTTCATGAATCTTACAATTGTGCCCCTGATCATTCCACCAAACCGCTGGCCACATTTCAGAGCTGGTCATCAGTACAGAGCTGCCTCTCCTTCTGGGCAAAAACAAACAGGCAATTACCCTGACTGAAGCTCTGCCTTTCACTGAAAAACAAGTCCATGTGCCCAGCACACAGGGAGGTTAGACAAGAACAAAAGGTCAGGGTGTGGGGCCCAGAAAGCTGTACTGAGGCTCTGCAAGGAGAGGAGTGGCTCATGCCTTAAAAACCCCAAACTCCCTGAAAACTCTCAGTGAAGCCCTTTCCTAGGAAGGTGAGGCAAGGGCATGGTGAGTTGTTTAAACATCTTAGTGTCAGAACCCTTGTTTTGGAGGTCAGGTCATAGTCAGGTAACTGTTCCCCTAAATATCTCATGAGTGTCAGTCTCTGTTCTGACAAGAAAGGACAGGTCCTGAGGCATGGCCTTCCCTCCAGGGTCCAGTCCTGGCTGAGTCAGAGCTCAGCTGGAAGTCGTCAGTGCTGGGTCTGAGGACCCTGCTCAGACATCACCGCTGAGGGAGCCAGGTGCCCTACCCAACTGGCCCTCAGGCTCCTTTGCTGTTGCTGCTAAGTCACTTCAGTCGTGTCTGACTGTGTGCGACCTCATAGACTGAAACCAACCAAGCTCTGCCATCCCTGGGATTCTCCAGGCAAGAACACTGGAGTGGGTTGCCATTTCCTTCTCCAATGCATGAAAGTGAAAAGTGAAAGTGAAGTCACTTAGTTGTATCCAACTATAAGGTGGGGGGCGTGGAAGTTGGTCCTGCAGATGGCATCCCAGGCAGATGGTGCTGCCAGGAGGTGGTAGAGGCGTGGAGAGGGTTACTGCCTCCTCAAGGCCTGGGCCCAGCCAGTGGGGGCCACAGTGAGGGCTCTGGAGGTCAGCAGGACACAGCCCCTCACATGTCCTCTGGGCCCCCAGATCACTGCTGGCCCGATGCTGGATGAACTGGAGCACCCTGGGGAGAAGGTGGGAATCCGACTCTTACTTCACTGTCCTCTTTATGATCGCTGCTCCAGTGACCTTGGCTTAATGTCCCCACTAATGGTCACTCACTGACAGTTGCTTCTTTGAGGGAGGAGCCCATTGCAAATGGCTGAACAAGATCTGTTGCCTGATAACAAGGTGCAGAGTAATAGCTCACCGGTATGGCTGTGCTGAGGTCTGCACTTGGCCGTGCTCTGTTTCAAGCTCCTGGGTGTCTCCACTCAGCCCTGTCCTTCAGAGGAACCCCCAGACAGAAACTAGGTGGCCACAGCTGTGACCTTTGGGTGGTCTCTTTATATCACACACTACTGTCTTTATCGGGCTCGAGTGTGATATATGAGTAGGAGCCATGGACATGTGAGCTTCTTTCTCACACAAGCTACTTTTCCCTCAGCCCTGCTCAGCCCTGTCTCCTTCATCCGGCTTCCATTTGATAATGGAGCACTGTCACAGAGGCCTGACTTTGTGCCTTGGTAGCTCAGAATATCTTGCCTCATGATGGACGGCCCAAGGTAAGCTTTAGTCTTTATCAAGACCCAGAAACAAGACAAAGCTATGTTCAAAAGGACACTCATTTTCCATAGATGATGTCTGGGCTTTGCCCCAGAACCCTAAGAGTGGGAGATGTGATTCACCTATAGGGACCTGCCAGTGGCACCGAACAACCTCTCTATCTGCCAATAATGCTTCAGGCACCATTATATCTGTTGACCCGTATGACTTAAGTGGCAAAGCAGTTTCAGGTAGTGACCCTGGGCTCCCAGTCTGCTTGCAGTCTTCCCGTTCTGACTGCTGCCTGTAGACATTAAGTTTCAGCTCAGTGGTGAATATTCTCTGACTCTTAATGAATATTGCTTTTATATGTGAGTAGAAATAGGGTGTTTAAATTATTTTGCATCTTATTATTATGTAGTTTTCTATTGCTGTCCTCAAGCAACTGCTTCTTTTTCACCCATAGTTTCCCACTATCTAATATTAATCCTGGGCTTCCCTGGAGGCTCAGAGGTAGAGTCCACTTGCTGATTCAGGAGATGTGGTTTGATCCCTGAGTCACAAAGATCCCCTGGAGGAGGAAAATGGCAACCCACTCCAGTATTATTGCCTGGAGAATCCCAGACAGAGGAGCCAGACAGAATGCCAGACAGAGGAGCCTGGCAGGCTGCAGTCCATGGAGTCGCAAAGGAGATGACATGACATTAGCTAAACAACAACAATGTTAATGTCTGGTGTATAACAGGCATTGAATTCATCTGAATTTAATATATGTTGCTGATAAAAATGATTATTCACATACATATGTAACTTCTAAGATGCACATGTATACACATACACATATGCACACGTGCACACATCAATACACATAGAGTTCTGAAGAAAAAATCTCCAAGTAATAACCTCATCATTCATTACCTTGTAATGTAGATATATCTAATACTATTTATTTGGGTCAAGACCTTGATGATTAAATATTTTAAAACTCATTTCATCTCACCAATTTTGGGTCTACGTGTGCTTTAAAAAGTTTATACATGTGCTTTATCTATACATGTGCTTTAAGAAGTCCTATTCTGCCTGATTCAGTGAATCATACATGGATTTCATTTTCTCATTGAACTAAGGTCATTGCAAAGCCACAGGGTTAGACATTATCAGTTTCTCATGAACATATTTTAGATGATTAATATAGTTAGTCTGAGTAATTATAGGGTTGATACATTCTCCGATTGGCCTAATTAGCCTTTGAACAGACTGATGGCTCAATTTAAGAGTTAATAAATTATCTGGCTTATGTTCACACACTTTTTGTACTTAGTTCGGTAAATACATAAGTTTTGGCAAAGTAACTGGGCAAAGGGCTAAAACTTAGACAATTAACTTTCACTAATTTCATTGTTTTAATGGGTATATATCACTCCTGAGTACTTGATTCCTTTGTTTATATAATACACACACACACACACACACACATAGTGATGCTTATGACAATAACCATTGTTTTCAATTTATTTGCATATAGGCTAAGTATTAGAAGGCTTCTGTGAGACTGTCTCAATGATATAAATGAGTAATTTTAGGAAATCTAGAAATACTTTATAAAAATTCATGAAATTAAACTATAAATTTAGTTTTCTTGTCATCTGGTGATTTCCTGCTGCTGCTGCTGCTGCTAAGTCACTTTAGTCGTGTCTGACACTATGCGGCCCCATAGACGACTGCCCACCAGGCTTCCTTGTCCCTGGGATTCTCAAGGCAAGAATACTGGAGTGGGTTGCCATTTTCTTCTCCAATGCATGAAAGTGAAAAGTGAAAGTGAAGTTGCTCAGTCATGTCCGACTCTCAGCGACCCCGTGGACCGCAGCCTACCAGGCAACCCTGCTGTGGGATTTTCCAGGCAAGAATACTAGAGTGGGTTGCCATTGCCTTCTCTGGTGATTTCCTAGAGAATTACAAACAAACTTCCTTTGCTCTTGACAAATAATGTTGACTTCCTCCAAATCTTCATTTTTACCTAATTTTATGTATGCTCTGCTGCATGTTCAGTCACTCAGTCATGTCCAGCTCTTTGCGACCCCATGGACTGTAGCCCACCAGGCTTCTCTGTCTGTGAGGTTTCCCACTGGAGTGGACTGTCATTTCCTCCTCCAGGGAAACCTTCCTGACCCAGGAACTGAAGCTGCCTCTCCTGTGGCCCCTGCATTGGCAGGCAGATTGTTTGTCACTGAGCCACCTGGGAAGCCCAAGTCTATGCATAAGGACCATGATAAATAAAGATTGCTTTGAAAGTTATTTGCATGTCTTTGAATGAAATTAAAAATAATATAATAATATTCATATATGTGTAACTTCTGGTATTTTTTCTATTCCACAGAGTAAATCTACCAAAGCTGTAGACCAGTTTATTATGACTTATTATGACCAGTAATCTTACTTCTAGACTAGACAAATTAGGCTTACTACTGTCATTGTCTTACTACTAAAATATTAACCTCCTAAGAATCTTGTCAGTTCAGTTCAGTTCAGTCGTGTCCGACTCTTTGTGACCCCATGTATAGCAGCATGCCAGGCCTCCTTGTCCATCACCAACTCCCAGAGTCTACCCAAACTCATGTCTATTGAGTCGGTGATGCCATTTACCCATCTCATCTTCTGTCATCCCCTTCTATTCCTGCCCCCTATCCCTCCAAGCATCACGGTCCTTTCCAATGAGTCAACTCTTCACATGAGGTGGCCAAAGTATTGGAGTTTCAGCTTCAACGTCAGTCCTTCCAATGAACACCCAGGACCGATCTCCTTTATGATGGACTGGTTGGATCTCCCTGTAGTCTAAGGGACTCTCAAGAGTCTTCTCCAACACCACAGTTCAAAAGCATCAATTCTTCAGCGCTCAGCTTTCTTCACAGTCCAACTCTCACATCCATACATGACCACTGGAAAAATCAAAGCCTTGGCTAGATGGACCTTTGTTGGCAAAGTAATGTCTTTGCTTTTGAATATGCTGTCTAGGTTGGTCATAACTTCTCTTCCAAGGAGTAAGTGTCTTTTAACTTCATGGCTGCAATCACCATCTGCAGTGATTTTTGGAGCCCCACAAAATAAAGTCTGACACTGTTTCCACTGTTTCCCCATTTATTTCCCATGAAGTGATGGGACCAGATGCCATGATCTTTGTTTTCTGAATGTTGAGCATTAAGCCAACTTTTTCACTCTCCTGTTCACTTTTCATCAAGAGGCTTTTTAGTTCCTCTTCACTTTCTGCCATAAGGGTGGTGTCATTTGTATATCTGCAGTTATTGATATTTCTCCAGGCAATCTTGATTCCAGCTTGTGCTTCTTCCAACCCAGTGTTTCTCATGATGTACTCTGCATATAAGTTAAATAAGCAGGGTGACAATATACAGCCTTAACATACTCCTTTTCCTACTTGGAACCAATCTGTTGTTCAATGTCCAGTTGTAACTGTTGCTTCCTGACCTGCATAGAAGCAACCCCACATTCAAGGGGCGGTGGCTGTGCAGGCACCAGAAGGCCGAGAGGAGCTACTCCACATTCAAGGTCAGGAGAGGTGGCCGTGAAGTGTTACCCCTCATCCAAAGTAAGGAGCAGCGCCTGCACTTTGCTGGAGTAGCCATGAAGAGATACCCCACGTCCAAGGTAAGAGGAACCTAAGTAAGAAGGTAGGTGTTGCGAGAGGGCATCAGAAGGTAGACACACTGAAACCGTAATCTCAGAAAACTAGCCAATCTGATCACATGGACCACAGCCTTGTCTAACTCAATGAAACTACACCATGCCATGTGTGGCCACCCAGGTCGGGCGGGTCATGGTGGAGAGGTCTGACAGAATGTGGTCCACTGGAGAAGGGAATGGCAAACCACTTCAGTATTCTTGCCTTGAAAACCCCATGAATACTATGAAAAGGAAAAATGATAGGATACTGAAAGAGGAACTAAGAATCTTACTGAATATCAAAAGTTGTTGACAGTTGACTTTCCAGTAATGTTGTTGGATCTTGAGTATCTCTGCACCTCATGTAATATCTGAGAATTTTCTAGCTTATACCATCACCCTATCATTTTTTCCTAGTCTCATAAGCTTTCATTGTACATATATGCAATTAAGTATTCTGTGAAGACTCATAGCAATTGTTATGCAGAGTTTTAGTGCTTGTTTTCTACATAGGTTCCTCTTATACTGAACTATGCCTTACAATTTACAGCTATCTCAGTGCACCTAAACTTTAATCTCTATATGCTCCATGCTTGTGCTCAGTCGCTTCAGTCATGTCTAACTCTTTGCAACCCTATGGACCATAGATAGCCAGGCTCCTCTGTACATGTGGTTTTCTAGTTAAGAATACTAGAGTAGGTTTTGATGACCTCTTCCAGTAGATCTTCCTGACCCAGGGATTGAACCCACGCCTCTTGCATCTCCTGAATTGCATGCAGATTCTTCACCTATATGCTTAGCTCAGTGATATTGCTGAGCTCTACCTGGGATCTCTGTCTACGCACTGTAATGTGTCTCTAGGCAATTTTATTTCTCACATTCATTATTTTTCCACTTTGGGTGATCACGGTCTTATGTTATCAATTATCTACAGTCTATTTTTGTTTGGATGTTTTCCCCTATTCTCTCTCTCTCTTTTTAATTAATTAATTAATTAATTAATGTTTTATTTTACTTTACAATTCTGTATTGATTTTGCCATACCTTGACATGAATCCACCACGGGTGTACATGAGTTCCCTATTCTCTAATTGTTCATGGTTGAGGTTGTGTGCTTAGTTGCTCAGTCATGTCCAACTCTTGCGACCACATAGATTGTAGCTTGCCAGGCTCCCCTGTCCCTTGGATTCTCCAGAGAAAAATACTGGAATGGGTTGCCATTTCCTTCTCTGGGAGATCTTCCCAACCCAGGAATGGTTGAGGTTAAGTCTGAACATTTTACTTGATTATTGCCAGAAGCAGAAGTCTAGTTCATAAGTTTTAATTAATATATTAATGAAGAAGTCAATTCCCTCATTCTTCTCTCTTGTAGTTAAAATTAATAAGTAGTTCTTTATTAAAACATGCACATAAAATGCAGTTCAGTTCAGTTCAGTTCCTCAGGTGTGTCCGACTCTTTATGACACCATGGACTGCAGCATGTGAGGCTTCCCTGTCCATCACCAACTCCTGGAGCTTACTCAAACTCATGACCATCGAGTTGGTGATGCCATCCAACCATCTTATCCTCTGTCATCCCCTTCTCCTCCTGCCTTCAATCTTTCCCAGCATCAGGGTATTTTCCAGTGAGTAAGTACTTCACATCAGGTGGCCAAAAGTAATGGAGTTTCAGCTTCAGCATCAGTCCTCCCAATGAATATTGAGGACTGATTTTCTTTAAGATTGACTGGTTAGAACTCCTTGCAGTCCAAAGGACTCTCAAGAGTTTTCTCCAACACCACAGTTCAAAAGCATCAGTTCTTAGGCACTCAGCTTTCTTTATGGTACAACTCTCACATGCACACATGACTACTGGAAAAACTATAGCTTTGACTAGATGTATCTTAGTTGGAAAAGTAGTGTCCCTGCTTTTTAATATGCTGTCTAAGTTGGTCATAACTTTTCTTCCAGGGAGCAAGTATCTTTTAATTTCATGGCAGTCACGTTCTGCAGTGATTTTGGAGCCCCCAAAATACAATCACTTTTTCCATTATTTCCCCATCTATTTGCCATGAAGTGAGGGACCAAATGCCAGAATCATAATTTTCTGAATATTTAGTTTTAAGCCAACTTTTTCATTCTCCTCTTTCACTTTATCAAGAGGCTGTTTAGTTCTTCTTCACTTTCTGCCATAAGACTAAGGTACATAAAATACAGTTAATAAAATTTTTAAAAAAGGATTCCTAAAAGCCCTCATAACTGAACAATGAAAATAAATAAATAAAAAGAATAGAATGGGAAAGACTAGAGATCTCTTCAAGAAAATCATAGATACCAAGGGAACATTTCATGCAAAGATGGGCATGATAAAGGAAAAAAACGGTATGGACCTAACAGAAGCAGAAGATATGAAGAAGAGGGCAAGAGAACACAGAACTATACAGAAAAGATATAAATGACCCAGATAACCACAATGGCATGATCACTCACCTAGAGCTAGACAGCCTGGAGTGCAAAGTCAAGTGGGCCTTAGGAAGCATCACTACAAACAAAGCTAGTGGAGGTGATGGAATTCCATTTGAGCTTTTTCAAATCCTAAGAGATGATGCTGTTAAAGCTCTGCACTCAAAATACCAGCCAAATTTGGAAAACTCAGCAGTGGCCGAAGGACTGGAAAAGGTTAGTTTTCATTCGAATCCCAAAGAAAGGCAGTGTCATGTTCAAACTACCACATAATTACACTCTTTTCATATGTTAGGCCAAGTAATGCTCAAAATTCTCCACACAAGGCTTCAATAGTACATGAACTGAGAGCTTCCATACGTTCAATCTTGATTTAGAAAAGACAGAGGAACTTGAGATCAAATTGTCAACATCTGTTGGATCATCGAAAAAACAAGAGAATTCCAGGAAAATATCTACTTCATCTTCATTGACTACGCTAAAGCCTTTGGCTGTGTGAATCACAACAAACTGTGGAAAATTCTTCAAGAGATGGGAATTCCAGACCACCTTACCTGCCTCCTGAGAAACCTGAGTGCAGATCAAGAAGCAACATTTAGAGCCAGACATGGAACCATGGACAGGTTCCAAACTGGGAAAGGAGTGCATCAAGGCTGTATATTGTCATTCTGGTTATTTAACTTATATGCGGAGTACACCATGCAAAATGCCAGGCTCGATAAAGCACAAGCTGGTTGCTTGGAGAAATATCAATAACCTCAGATAAGCAGATGACACCAGTTAGGGCAGAAAGGGTAGAGGAACTAAAGAGCCTTTTGATGAATGTGAAAGAGGAGAGTGAAAATGCTGGCTTAAAACTCAACATTCTAAACACTAAGATCATGGTATCCAGTCCCATCACTTCATGGCAAATAGATGGGGAAACAGTGAGGAAATGGTGACAGACTATTTTCTTGGGCTTCAAAATCACTGCTGATGGTGACTGCAACCATGAAATTAAAAGACACTTGCTCTTTGGAAAAAAGCTATGACAAACCTAGACAGCATATTAAAAAGTAGAGACATTACATTGCTGACAAAGTCCATCTAGTCAAAGTTATGAGTTTCCCATTAGTCATGTACGGACGTGAGAGCTGGACCAAAAAGATAGCTGAGCACCAAAGAATTGATACTTTTGTACTGTGGTGTTGGACATAATTCTTGAGAGTCCCTTGGGCTACAAGGAAATCAAGCAACCCTGAATATTCATTGTAAGGACTGATGCTGATGCTGAAGGTTCAGTAATTTTGTCACCTGATGTGAAGACCTGACTTATTAGAAAAGACTCTGATGCTCAGAGATATTGAAGGTAGGAGGAGAAGGGATGGCAGAGCATGACCTGGTTGGATGACATCATTGATTCAATTGATATGAGTTTGAGCAAACTCTGGGAGTTGGTGATGGACAGGGAAGCCTGGTGTGCTGCAGTCCATAGGGTCACAAAGAGTTAGACACGACTGAGCAGCTGAACAACAAAAATTCCATATTTAGTGTCCTCTTTTGAATTTGCTTTATATTGTGAAAATCACTTAATTTTGATTCTTTTAATAAAAATTAAGTACACCATCAGTTGTTTGGAAAAATTACTCTGTTTATTTTATGTTATATACAATTTTAATGAAGAAAGTAGTAAAAATGCTATGTGATGTATAAAATAAATTTAAATCTATGAACTCTGAAATTAGACTGCTTGAATATGAATCCCTAATTTACCATTAACTTGGTCTGTAGCCTAAGAATGATTACTTATACTTTTCCTACTTTGTCTTCCTAATCTGAGACATAATAACATGTAGTTCATAGAATTTTTGTGAAGAATAAATTATGTGTGTGTGTGTGTGTGTGTTTAAAACAGTTGGTACATCTAACAACTGTAAATGTAATTATTATTCCTGTAGACAAAGGAAAATATAAAAAAATAAACACTACAGAATTAAATTTAAATACAGAAAATACACAAAAAAGTAAGTTTGTAAGTATAATTAATGCATTTTATGGTAAAAAATAAAATAACTGATAAGGAATAATAAATATCATTTATGTTGATCAGAATATGAACAAAAACATTCTCATAAAAGACAAAAATGTGATCAAGAAGAACAACAGAACATCACTTTTCTTTTTTTAATTATTTTTTAAAAATATAGATTTATTTATTTTAATTGGAAGTTAATTACTTTACAATATTGTATTGGTTTTGCCATACATCGTTTCTTTTCAAAACTAGCTAGACTATATTTTTCTGTAAGATTCCTGTGTCTATACTGACATTATAAAAGATCAGGACTCACAACCAGTCAAGATGAAAAAAAGACACCAAGAGTCCTGAGAAATAATGCAAGGCACAATAATTCTCTGAAAAGGAGTAAGGCTTTTATCAAAGAACTGAAGATTTTAAGATAAGAAATCTCATTTTCATAGAAAGAAATGTAAAAATTGGAGAACACTCACTCTCACTTAAGAAACAAATTTTGTGGAACTAAATTAATATAGTTAATCTTCCACCTTCAGGTGGATTTTTTTTTTTTTTACATTGCATCTTATTATATGTTTAAAAAGTACTGACATAAACCTTTATTCCAGAACATCTATATAATACAGAAAATAACCATTTTATGAGATGTTTTTAAACTTTTGCTTTCTGAAATATCATAGCCTAACCAAAATAAAACAGGCTATTATTTATTGTTTGGTAAGGGAAATCTGCATTGCTGTCTTACCTAATTTCCTTATCAAAGTTAAAAATTGTTCTTCAGGAGACCATGACTGACATTAGTTTAGGTAATGAGAGTATGTAATTTGCTTTGCGTAGACCAACACAGTTGTAAGTAATGAAAATTTATGTTAATAGCAAAGTCAGTCTAATTGACATTGTAGACAAAGAGTAAAGAAATTTATGTACCATCAAGCTATCATTTTGATAAAGTAGGTTTTCCTCTCAGAAACATTTGAATGCCTTAGTAAAATAGTACACTGAAGTTCCCAGGTGGGTCAGTGATAAAGAATCTGCCCCCCAATGTAAGAGACTCAGGTTCCATCCCTGGGTCAGGAAGATCCCCTGGAGGAGGAAATGGCAACTTACTCCAGTATTCTTGTTGGAAACTTCCATGGAGCCTGGCAGGTTGCAGTCACAAAGAACAGTACACAGAAGCAGCCACTATATATTCCAGTCCATTGCTAAATTATGTTTGTTTAAAATTGAATTATCTGATGGAATTAATTCAATTGCAGGGTACTGTATTAGGTAAGAAATAATCAGGTTTAAAAATTATAACTCAGTTCTTAAATTTGAATGTTATTTTAACTTAATGTAGGAGTTTTACATTTTATGCTTAAATTCACATTTTTAGAATACATAACGTCAAAGAACTATATCAATTTACTTATAACTTTTTATTGTCTCAATAATGCATTCCAACTTGCTGTAAATGTCACAAGTTTCCTCCTTCTTTTTCTTAGTCCTAAGGTAAGGCATTTGACTAGGTAGTTCTTACTGTTTAACAAACATCAGAATTCATGAATAATTGAATACACTTATCAGATAAGCAATAATGATAGCTAAAAGCATAAGCAGGATGTCAGTTTCTCATAGCATTTTAGTCTCCAGTAGTGGAACAACAGACTGGTTCCAAATAGGAAGAGGAGTGCGTCAAGGCTGTATATTGTCACCCTGCTGATTTAAACTATATGCAGAGTACATCAGGAGAAATGCTGGACTGGAAGAAACACAAGCTGGAATCAAGATTTCTGGGAGAAATATCAAGAACCTTATATATGCAGATGACACCACCCTTATGGAAGAAAGTGAAGAGGAAGCCTCTTGATGAAAGCAAAAGAGGACAGTGAAAAAGTTGGCTTAAAGTTCCACATTCAGAAAACAAAGATCATGGCATTCAGTCCCATCACTTCATGGGAAATAGATGGGGAAACAGTGGAAACAGTGTCAGACTTGATTTTGGGGGGCTCCAAAATCACTACAGATGGTGACTGCAGCCATGAAATTAAAAGACGCTTACTCCTTGGAAGAAAAGTTATGACTAACCTAGATAGCATACACAAAAGCAGAGACATTACTTTGCCGACTAAGGTCCAACTAGTCAAGGCTATGGTTTTTCCAGTAGTTATGTATGGATGTGAGAGTTGGACTGTGAAGAAGGCTGAGCGCTGAAGAATTGATGCTTTTGAACTGTGGTGTTGGAGAAGACTCTTGAGAGTCCCTTGGACTGCAAGGAGATCCAACCAATCCATTCTGAAGGAGATCAACCCTGGGATTTCTTTGGAAGGAATGACGCTAAAGCTGAAACTCTAGTACTCTGGCCACATCATGCAAAGAGTTGACTCATTGGAAAAGACTCTGATGCTGGGAGGGATTGGGGGCAGGAGGAGAAGGGGACGACAGAGGATGAGATGGCCGGATGGCATCACTGACTCAATGGACGTGAATCTGAGTGAACTCCGGGAGTTGGTGATGGACAGGGAGGCCTGGTGTGCTGCGAATAATGGGGTTGCAAAGAGTCAGACACGACTGAGCAACTGAACTGAACTGAACTGAACTGAGCGTCTATATCTAGGTTGATCATAACTTTTCTTCCAAGGAGTAAGCGTCTTTTAATTTCATGGCTGCAGTCACCATCTACAGTGATTTTGGAGCCCCCAAAAATCAAGTCTGACACTGTTTCCACTGTTTCCCCATCTATTTCCCATGAAGTGATGGGACCGGATGCCATGATCTTCGTTTTCTGAATGTTGAGCTTTAAGTCAACTTTTTCACTCTCCTCTTTCACTTTCATCAAGAGGCTTTTTATTTCCTCTTCACTTTCTGCCATAAGGGTGGTGTCATCTGCATATCTGAGGTTATTGATATTTCTCCCAGCAATCTTGATTCCAGCTTGTGCTTCTTCCAACCCAGTGTTTCTCATGATGTACTCTGCATATAAGTTAAATAAGCAGGGTGACAATATACAGCCTTGACGTACTCTTTTTCCTATTTGGAACCAGTCTGTTGTTTCATGTCCATTTCTAACTGTTGCTTCCCGACCTGCATACAGATTTCTCAAGAGACAAGTCAGGTGGTCTGGTATTCCCATCTCTTTCAGAATTTTCCGCAGTTTATTGTGATCCACAGAGTCAAAGGCTTTGGCATAGTCAAGAAAACAGAAATAGATGTTTTTTCTGGAACTCTCTCACTTTCTTCATGATCCAGCGGATGTTGGCAATTTGATCTCTGGTTCCTCTGCCTTTTCTAAAACCAGCTTGAACATCTGGAAGTTCATGGTTCCCGTATTGCTGAAGCCTGCCTTGGAGAATTTTGAGCATTACTTTACAAGCATGTGAGATGAATGCAATTGTGCGGTACTTAGAGCATTCTTTGGCAATGCTTTTCTTTGGAATTGGAATGAAAACTGACCTTTTCCAGTCCTGTGGCCACTGCTGAGTTTTCCAAATTTGCTGGCATATTCAGTGCACCAGTTTCACAGCATCATCTTTCAGGATTTGAAATACCTCAACTGGAATTCCATCACCTCCACTAGTTTTGTTTGTAGTGATGCTTTCTAAGGCCCACTTTACTTCACATTCCAGAATGTCTGGCTCTAGATGAGTAATCACACCATCATGATTATCTGGGTCGTGAAGGTCTTTTTTGTACAGTTCTTCTGTATATTCTTACCACCTCTTCTTAATATCTTCTGCTTCTGTTAGGTCCATACCATTTCTGTCCTTTATTGAGCCCATCTTTGCATGAAACGTTCCCTTGGTATCTCTAATTTTCTTGAAGAAATCTCTAGTCTTTCCCATTCTGTTGTTTTCCTCTATTTCTTTGCATTGATCACTGAGGAAGGCTTTCTTATCTCTTCTTGCTATTCTTTGGAACTCTGCATTCAGATGCTTATATCTTTCCTTTTCTCCTTTGTTTTTCGCTTCTCTTCTTTTCAAAGCTATTTGTAAGGCCTCTCCAGACAGCCATTTTCTTTTTTGCATTTCTTTTCCATGGGGATGGTCTTGATCCCTGTCTCCTGTACAATGTCATGAACCTCATTCCATAGTTCATCAGGCACTCTTATCTATCAGATCTAGGCCCTTAAATCTATTTCTCACTTCCACTGTATCATCATAAGGGATTTGAGTTAGGTCATACTTGAATGGTCTAGCAGTTTTCCCTACTTTCTTCAATTTAAGTCTGAATTTGGCAATAAGGGGTTCACGATCTGAGCCACAGACAGCTCCTGGGCTTGTTTTTGTTGACTTTATAGAGCTTCTCCATCTTTGGTTGAAAAGAATATAATCAATCTGATTTCAGTTTTGACCATCTGGTGATGTCCATGTGTAGAGTCTTCTCTTGTGTTGTTGGAAGAGAGTGTTTGTTATGACCAGTGTACTTTCTTGGCAAAACTCTATTGGTCTTTGCCCTGCTTCATTCCACATTCCAAGGCCAAATTTGCCTGTTACTCCAGGTGTTTCTTGACTTCCTACTTTTGCATTCCAGTCCTCTATAATGAAAAGGACATCTTTTTTGGGTGTTAGTTCTAAAAGATCTTGTAGGTCTTCATAGAACCGTTCAACTTCAGCTTCTTCAGTGTTACTGGTTGGGGCATAGACTTGGATTACCGTGATATTGAATTGTTTACCTTGGAAACGAACAGAGTTTTTTTGTCGTTTTTGAGATTGTATCCAAGTACTGCATTTCAGACTCTTTTATTGACCATGATGGCTACTACGTTTCTTCTGAGAGATTCCTGCCTGCAGTAGTAAATATAATGGTCATCTGAGTTAAATTCACCCATTCCAGTCCAGTTTAGTTCGCTGATTCCTAGAATGTCGACGTTCACCCTTGCCATCTCTTGTTTGACCACTTCCAATTTGCCTTGATTCATGGACCTGACATTCCAGGTTCCTGTGCACTATTGCTCTTTACAGCATCAGACCTTGCTTCTATCACCAGTCACATCCACAGCTGGGTATTGTTTTTGCTTTTGGTCCATCCCTTCATTCTTTCTGGAGTTATTTCTCCACTGATCTCCAGTAGCATATTGGGCACCTACTGACCTGGCGAGTTCCTCTTTCAGTATCCTATCATTTGCCTTTTCATACTGATCAATGAGTTCTCAAGGCAAGAATACTGAAGTGGTTTACCATTCCCTTCTCCAGTGGACCACATTCTGTCAGACTTCTCCGACTAAGGTACGTCCAGTCAAGGCTATAGTTTTCCCAGTGGTCATGTATGGATTGAGAGTTGGACTGTGAAGAAGGCTTAGCACCGAAGAATTGACACTTTTGAACTGTGGTGTTGGAGAAGATGCTTGAGAGTCCCTTGGACTGCAAGGAGATCCAACCAGTCCATTCTGAAGGAGATCAGCCCTGGGATTTCTTTGGAAGGAATGATGCTATAGCTGAAACCAGTACTTTGGCCACCTCATGAGAAGAATTGACTCATTGGAAAAGACTCTGATGCTGGGAGGGATTGGGGGCAGGAGGGGAAGGGGACGACAGAGGATGAGATGGCTGGATGGCATCACTGACTCGATGGACGTGAATCTGAGTGAACTCCGGGAGTTGGTGATATACAGGGAGGCCTGGCATGGTGCGATTCATGGGGTCACAAAGAGTCGGACACGACTGAGTGCCTGAACTGAGCTGAATGTCTGTATAGGCCGAAGTGAAAGGCACCAGTTTTGTGGTTTCTATAAGGCATATTGTAAATTTGAATAAATTTATTTTTATGTCACTTACTGTAACTTTCCCCAGGAAGAAAAAATAAACAAAATATATAGAACAGAAATAAGTAAAACTAAAAAATGAAGTTGCTGATATAATATACATACTAGCACATATGATTACAGAAATAATATTATTGAGAAAGTTATCCACAAAACTAGAAAGCATATAACCTTCTAATTTAAATAACCAAATCAGCATAGATTAAAATGTTATTAATCCTACATAAAAATTCTCAATTGTTCCTCAAAATTATAAATTTGAAGGCAGTATGACATAGAATGTCCCATTGTATACAGTTTAATTTGCCTACTTTATTGTCAAGATATATTGTACTTTTTTCCAATAATTGAAAATTGCTATTTCTATGTCATTCTGAAGCAACATTGAAACTCAGCCCAAACAACTAGGACAGTATAACAAGTTATTTCAAGCTTTGATGTTGCCTTTTGCTTTAAAATCAGAGCAAGTGTAATTATGAAGAAAACTCAGAAAGACAGTTGGGTTCATATATGAGATAAATCTCTGAGAACAGGGAATTTTTCTATTACATGAATATTGCTCTTTCTAGGTTGGTGCCCTAATTTATATGTTATGATTATGGGGACCCGAGGTTAACTCAGTGCTTGAAGTCAATATTTCACTTCTATCAGTGAATTAAAGAATGGGGGAAAATTAAATACTACTAAACATATCTCCCTGGATTGGGAAGATCTCCTAGAGTAGGAAATATCAGCCCACTCTGCTACTCTTGCCTGGAAATTCCAAGGACAGACCAGCTTGGTGGGCAGAGTCCATGAAGACACAAAGTGTTGGACACGACTGAGTGACTCAGCATTCACTCGCTCAAACATGTCTTAAGGCTGTAATTCTTTATGAGATACAGAATTTCAAAATGCTAAACAAAAGAAAAGAGAGAAAAACCCCAAAACCTCTTGCTGAAAATGAACTCTCAATAAAAGTTAAAAACAAAATATTAAGAAATGTGATACTGAAAATCCCAGTAAAGTTGAAAACTAAAAATTTATTCCGATAAAATTAATCTTTAAAGGGAAACCTTTCAAAGTCTTGAAATAAGTCTGAAAAGATGTTCAAAATTATACCTGAAAGCATAACTTACATTTAAACTATGAAACAAAATAACCTGAAATTAAATTATATTAGAACAGAAACCTCGATTCAATACTAATGATATCTTTGTAGTTCTTGAAATTACTGGTAAAACTTAAAATTTTCTAACTACGCTAATACTTATATAAATATATTACATCAGAATTAATGAAATACTGTGAAAAGAAACTTTGAATAAGTTTTATGAATTATTTTACAGTTATTATTTACTACAAATTAAGTTTATTAAAAACATTCCAGGTTAGGAAAATTGAAAAAGACACATGTATCCCACTGTTTATTGCAGCACTATTTACAAGCGAGAACATGGAAGCAACCTAGATGTCCATCAACAGATGGATGGATAAAGAAGCTGTGGTACATATAGACAATGGAATATTCAGTTCAATTCAGTCACTCAGTTGTGTCTGACTTTTTGCGACTGCATGAATCGCGGCATGCCAGGCCTCCCTGCCTATCACCAACTCCCGGAATTCACCCAAACTCATGTCCATTAAGTCGGTGATGCCATCCAGCCATCTCATCCTCTGTCGTTCCCTTCTCCTCCTGCCCCCAAACCCTCCCAGCATCAGAGTCTTTTCCAATGAGTCAACTCTTCACATGAGGTGGCCAAAGTATTGGAGTTTCAACATCAGCATCAGTCCTTCCAATGAACATCCAGGGCTGATCTCCTTTAGAATGGACTTGTTGGATCTCCCTGCAGTCCAAGGGACTCTCAAGAGTCTTCTCCAATACCACAGTTCAAAAGCATCAGTTCTTCAGTACTCAGCTTTCTTCACAGTTCAACTCTCACATCCATACATGACTACTGGAAAAACCATAGCCTTGACTAAATGGACCTTTGTTGGCAAAGTAGTGTCTCTGCTTTTAATATGGTATCTAGGTTGGTCATAACTTTCCTTCCAAGGAGTAAGCTTCTTTTAATTTCATGCAATCACCATCTGCAGTAATTTTAGAGCCCCACAAAACAAAGTCTGACAGTGTTTCCACTGTTTCCCCATCTATTTCCAATGAAGTGATGGGCCAGATGCCATGATCTTCGTTTTCTGAATGTTGAGCTTTAAGCCAACTTTTTCGCTCTCCTCTTTCACTTTCATCAAGAGGCTTTTTAGTTCCTCTTCACTTTCTGCCATAAGGGTGGTGTCATCTGCATATCTGAGGTTATTGATATTTCTCCCAGCAATCTTGATTCCAGCTTGTGCTTCTTCCAGCCCAGCCTTTCTCATGATGTACTCTGCATATAAGTTTTTTTTGTTGTTGTTAATTTTACTTTATTTTACTTTACAATACTGTATTGGCTTTGCCATACATTGACATGAATCCACCACGTGTGTACATGAGTTCCCAATCCTAAACCCCGTCCCATCTCCCACCCCCTATCATCTCTCTAGGTCATCCAAACAGGGTGACAATATGGAATGTTACTCAGCCATAAAAAGGAACACATTTGAACCAATTCTAATGAGGTGGATGAACCTACAGAAGTAAGTTAGAAAGAGAAAGATAAATATCATATACTAACACACATATATGGAATCTGGAAAGATGATACTGATGAAATTATTTGCAGGGCAGCAATAAAGACACAGGCATAGAGAACACACTTACAGATGGGGGAAGGGATTGAGGGAGAGGATGTGATATATGGAGAGAATGACATGAAAATGTACATAACCATATGTAAAACAGATAGCCAATAGAAATTTGCTGTATAGCTCAGGATACTCAAACAGGGGCTCTGTATCAATCTAGAGGGGTGGGATGGGGAAGGAGATGGGAAGAAGGATCAAGAGGGAAGGGACATATGTATACCTATAGATGATTCATGTGATGTTTGGCAGAAACCATCAGAATTCTGTAAAGCAATTATCCTTCACTAAAAATAAATTAATTGAAAAATAAACAAAAAACGTACCAGGTTAGGGATTTCCCTGGAGATCCAGTGGTTAGTTCTCTGAGCTTCCATTGAAGAGGCACATATTTGATCTCTGGTAGGGTAACTAATATCCTACATGCCACTTGGCATGGCCAAAAGTTTATGTATATATATATGTATGTATATGTATATATATATAACAAAAGGTTATATATATATACATAAAAAGGTTATGTATATATATGTATATGTATATATATGTATATGTATATATATGTGTATATGTATATATGTATATATATGTGTATATATATACATATATACATATACATACATAAAAGGTTATGTATATATATATGTATATATGTATATATATATATATATGTAGCTTGTGCTAAGGAACAAAAAGATTTATTAAATAAGTAAATAAGCATGCCAAGTTGCTTCTCTATAAACTTGATATAAAAACTGGGAACAAGAGATGAGGAAATGAACAAAACAAAAGAATAATATAACACATAAACATAAAATATTAAAATACCACTTTTAAAATACTCAGAAGTAACATTAAAGTTAGAAAAAAAATGTGCTTAAGCAAAAATAATGGGGATAAGTGGTAATATCATGATAGAATTTATTTTTCCTAAATAATTTCTAAAATAAACATAATTCCAGTCAACAAGAGAGAAGTATAAAGCGGGAATCATTCAACCTACTATAAATTTAAAATATGAAATGGGCTTCCCTGTTAGCTCAGCTGGTAAAGAGTCCATCTGCAATTCAGGAAACCCCGGTTCGATCCCTGGGTTGGGAAGCCCATATGTATAAACTAATACAACATTGCAAATCAACTATATTTCAGTAATACTTTTAAAAAGGTAAAGCCATAAAACAAGAGAAAAAGTTGAATGAAAATGGGAAAAATAAAACTTACATGAAGCCTATAACGAGAACTTGCAAGATTGTAACTCAGTGTTTCCCATTCTAGGCCATTCCACTGCACATAGCTCATTCCTTCAAAATACAGATGCACATCTTCTTTACCTGTCAAAATGTTTTTGGAAGTGTATTGTTCCATTATTATTCTATTCCATTATTTTGACTTGCTTGTTAAAGGACTCAAGTTATACATATGCTTTCTGAATTGAGCTTATATGTTTTACCTAATAAAGTCTACCCAACCAAAATAAACCTTTCTTTAAAAATGGCTTGTCTCCTATTATCCATAAATGACCAGACTGGGAGGCTGCCAGAAGGGTAGACTAGGAGGTCCCTGAGCTCACCCACTCCAAAAGGCACACCAAAATTACAATTATTTACAGAGCAACTATTGATGAGAAAGACTAGGAAACTAGCAGAAAAACAAATCTACAACTAAAGAACTAAAGAAGGAAGCTCAATAAGATGGGTAGGAAGTACAGAGACACTATACAGTCAGTATCCATACCCCCAGATTGGAGACCCATGAAGCAGAGGATAATCACAATTTCAGAGGTTCTGCCCAAGGAGTAAGGCATCTAAACCCCACATTTGGCTACCCAGCTTGGTCCTGCACCAGAAAGATGAACTCACAGAATATCTGATTTTGAAGGCCTCTAAGCCTCGCTTTCAGGAGAGTCAGAGGGCTGTAAGAAACAAAGACTTCACTCTTAAAGCATACATGGTAAAACTCATATGCTCGAAGACCCAGGGCAGAAGCAGTAATTCAGAAAGAACGTGGGTCAAACACACTGATCTTGGAGAGCCTCCTAGAGAGACAGGAAAAAAAATAAAATAAAATAAAATAAAATATGAAATGGCACTGGCTTCCCTGATGGCCCAGATGATAAAGAATCTGCCTGCAGTGCAGAAGACCTGGGTTCGATCCCTGGGTTGGGAAGATCCCCTGGAGAAGAGCAGGGCAATCCACTCCAATATTCTTGCCTGGAGAATCCCCATAAATAGAGCACCCCAGCAGGCTACAGTAAATGGGGTCACAAAGAGTTGGATATGACTGAGCTGAGCAACTAAGCACACACACACAAGAAAATAATTTATTTTTTAAAAATTGACCTTAAATACTATGACAAATATGCAATGTACATAATTCACCAATGTCAGTCTCAAAGATACCCATTTAACATGTACATACAAAAAAGTGAAAAGACCAATAGCATAATTAATAAGAACTTTGGGTTGGAAACTAATCTGCAGAAGAATAATCAAAATAGTCAAAAAACAAATAAAATAATCAATTGCATTTATGATCAGGAATATTCAAATTAAAAGATTATATGATACCATTATACACATATAATACTGATATAGAATAGTCTAAAATACAAATTTGTAATGCTAAATGCCAAAGAATTGATGCTTTTGAACTGTGGAACTAAGAAGACTCTTGACAACCCCTTGGACTGCAAGGAGATCTAACCAGTCCATCCTAAAGGAAATCAGTCCTAAATATGCATTGCAAGGACTGATGCTGAAGCTAAAACTCCAATATTTTGGCCACTTGATCTGAAGAGATAATTCATTAGAAAAGACCCTGATGCTGGGAAAGATTGAAGGCAGGAGGAGCAGGGGATTACAGAGGATGAGATTTTTGGATGGCATCACTGACTTAATGAACATGAGTTTGAGCAAGCTCTGGGAGATAGTGATGGACAGGGAGGGCTGGCATGCAGCAGTCCATGGTGTTGCAAAGAGTCAGACACAACTGAGTGACTGAATAACAAGAACACTAATACCATTATACACCTACAATATTGATTTAAATACTGTAAAATAATGTTTTTATAAAGATGCAAACAGAGCTCTAACACACTGCTTTCATATAAATAGAAATATTTTACAGTACTTTAGATTACATTTAGCTAATATCTGAGAAAATTTAAGATGCCCTTACACATGACACCAGAACTCCACTTCCAGATATATATGATATAATTGCTCTTATGTAAAGGCTTAAGTACAAAAATGTTCAGAAAAGAATCTCTTAGGTTGGAAAAAGGTAACTTAAAAATATGCATCAGTGTTGCAATGAATACTGAATATGTATTAAGTAGAATAGTGTGAAGTGCTTCCATTGACCTCTTATTTCTCTCTAGTTCCCCAAGATAATTATTACCTTCTTTGTCTTTCACAGTGTTTGAAACCTGATCTATGTATTCACAGGGCATTATCAGAAGAGATGACTATTGGTTAAAACTAACCACACATCTTTTGATATTCAACTCACTTCTTCCTTTCCTTCTAAGTCACCATGAATTCAGCATATCTCCAGTCCCATGAATGGAATTGCCCTTTGGGGAAGCTGGACAAGGAAGTAATTAAAAGTGATCTTTGTGAGCTTCCCAAAATAATGGAGCCGTCTTTTAACCTGGGCACTCATTTTTACATAAACTAGAAGAGATATGTAAAAGTGAGGGCCTTGCCTGCAGCTGTTTTCCTATCCACAATTTTAGACAACATACTCCCAGAGGTGTCATGCATCTGAGACTGTGACAAGAATTGGCCTAGCCATTAGACTGCTCAATAGTAATATAATGCAATATTTTATGTGTTTTAAAAACATAACTAATGAGAACATAATATACAGCTTAGGGAACTCTACTTAATGCTCTGTGGTGACCTGGATAGGAAGGAAACCCAAAAGGGAGGGGATATATGTATAAGAATGCTGATTCATTTTGCTATACATTAGAAGCTAACACTACATTCTAAAACATTCCAATAAAAATTAATTTAAAAAATCACAAAAAAGAATGCTGGAATTAAAATATTATGAACTATGTCATCTTCAAATATGAAGGGATAATTCATATATATATGTGTGTGTGTGTGTATATACATATATATATTTCTCATACACTTTCCTCTTCAGAAGAGTTACCACATAAATATTTACATTTAAATTTATATTTGAAGGTGTAATGAGAAAAATTGCACAACTACATTATGTTAAGTCATATGAGAATTAATGTGATCAAATATATAATGAATGTTTTATTGAAAAATTAAACAAGGACAAAGAGAGACAAAATAGAAAGTATATGCTACAGAAGTGATTCCAAGAAAGAGACCCTTAAAGCTGGGAATCTGGAATTGGTTGTCTAATTTGGTTAGATTAGAAGATGGTAATGGTTTATTCTTCATGAAACTGGGAGAGTAGAAGTCCATGTAATTCAGTGGCCAAAAAAAAAAAAAAATGTTATCACCCACACTCTTCTGGAATGATGCTACAGACTTTGAAGAACAACAGCTATTGCAACATATTTTGATGAAACTGTAGACAGTAAAAATTGCTAGATCAGATGTTCACTCTTTGCTAACTTGAAAATCTCATAGTGAAGAAAATGGGAAATTCAGTACAGGTCAAAGAACCACAATTCTTCTATGGGTACCCTAAGAGTCTCTTGGAAATTAAGAAAATACATCTATCTGAATTTAAGTTCTACAATTTGATCATTAGAGTAGCAATATTATAATGTAATTTAAAATGTTCTTTTATTTGAAATTTCTAGTTTGGATTGAGAAAGAAGGCCCTGAGAATGATTTATAACTTTGATAGACTCCTGTCAACCTGCTTACCTCCCTCCTCTCTTCCAAACCTTCTCCTTCCTTTGGGGAGACTAGTGGACTCTTCTGTTTGTTGTGTAGTCGCTAAGTCATGTCCAACTCATTGGTGATCTCGTGGACTATGTAGCCCACCAGGTTCTTTGTCCATGGGACTTCCCAAGCAAGAGTACTGGGGAGGGTTGCCATTTCCTTCTCCAGGGGATCTTCCCAACCTAGGCATTGAACTAGGTCTCCTGCATTGCAGGCTGATTCTTTACCACTGAACCACCTGGGAAGCTCTAGAGAACTCTTACTTCAGTCTCTATAATGCCTTGGCCTGAGGTAGAGCTTTGCAAAAAGATGTTGATTGCTCCAGAAAACACCAACTCTCACTGCTGCAGACCCATAGATAGAACATGATTTCAGTGGAATGCAAAGCGTTGAACAGAAAGCCTGTCCTAGGAAGACTTATTAAAAATCCTGAGATTTCTTTGACATTTTAAAAACTGGGTTTATAAATTGGATGTGCTACAAGGGATTCATGGGTCCATGTGCCCTCATTCCAATGGTACAACAGCTTTAGACAATGGGTGCTCTAAATTTGAAGGATGGAGTGGGTATAGAAGGAGTTGAGACTGTGCAAAAAAGAGAATTGCAGGTTTTGCAAAACTATTGTGCCATGATAGTGTTTTTTTTCACTCTAATTTTCAGGCTCTTTGAGCATTTTGGAAACCAGTATGGCAGTTCCAGTGCAATGAGAACTATGCTTCTTATTGTTTTGCAGAATGCACACATGAGCATGTGTGTGTGTATGTGTGTGTTTAGTCTAAGACAGAAACTATTAACAGAAATAGATAAACATCTAAGTGCATGTTCATTTCCCTGTATATCCCTACACTTAAATCACAGGAAGATTTCCTTTCTTATCTCTACCCAGTTATTTTTATCTTGCTCATAGAATAAAAAATAAAGGGGAGATGGATCTGTGTGTGTGTGTGTGTGTGTGTGTGTGTGTGTGTGTGTGTGTGTGTGGTGAAATTAGAAAACACATTGCAATTAGCAGCATCTGTGTTTCCTATTCATGCAAACACTTTTAGATGGAAAAAGATCCTTCAACTTCTAGGACTGTCCCTTCCCAGATGTCCCTCATAAATCACTCCCTTTCATTAATTTTTATTGAATTTTTTTCTCAAGTTTCAAGATAAAAGCCATTCTTATTTACTATGAGATGTTTTCCTATATCCCTTTAGGTTATGTCACTTTTTTATTTAGGGCTCAGTAACACAGAGACATAACATTTATCATCATTCTATTCAAGTTTTATATATGAATTCATCTGCTCCATCATCCCTTGTGGCCAAGGAATAGCTGTTTATTTCTGAATAATTATGGGGTTTAACACAATTGGCAATCATTCCATTCATTATATGCTTTTCTATTTGGCTTTCTAATCTCTAAATATATGAATTTAAAAAGTATGATTAAAATAATGGCTAAGTTATCTGCATTTAATCTAAATAGAAAATAAATGCTGTAAAGGAATGTGACTTCATAAAAAAGATTTTTTTCCTCAGTCTTCCAGTGTTTAACTGTTAATTTATGATTTTGTCATGAAGCTAATTCCAAAAGAGAATAAAATTGTTGAGTCTATGTATTTTAGAACTATACTATGCACAGATAATGAGAAGATTTTAATATTGAAAATATATTCCAACTACCATTGGAAGACTGATAGAAAGAAATATACCATTTTATATCTGTATTTTATTGACTCTTAGAAATATATAACTATGAGGTCATGTTGTAACCAGAAACTGAGAAGTGGCTTTGTGGTCCCCGATTTTTTTCTTTTAAAAATAATACCCAATGCATCTAATGTTTATTAAATAACTACTTTCTACATGTTTCATTCAGTTCAGTTCAGTTCTTTTGCTCAGTCGTGTCCCACTCTTTGCAACTCCATGGTCTGCTGCACGCCAGGTTTCCCTCTCCATCACCAGCTCCCAGAACCTGCTCAAACTCATGTCCATTAAGTTGGTGATGCCATCCAGCCATCTCATCCTCTGGGGTCCCCTTCCCCTCCTGCCTTCAATCTTTCCCAGCATCAGGGTCTTTTCCAATGAATCAGTTCTTCCCATCAGGTGGCCAAAGTATTGGAGTTTCAGCTTTAACATCAGTCATTCTGATGAATATTCAGGACAGATTTCCTTTAGGATTGACTGGTTTGATCTCCTTGCAGTCAAGGGACTCTCAAGTATCTTGACCTCCAACACCACAGTTCCAAGGCATCAATTCTTTGGCACTCAATCTTCTTTATGGTCCTACTATCACATCCACACATGACTACTGGAAAAACCATAGCTTTGATGTGTTTCATTAGCTTAGTATTGTTTTCTTTAACTCTACAACATTTTCTTATCATGATGATTAAATTGTATATAAATGTATATTTTTTTTCCGGAGTGTGATGTCAACTAAAGATATAGATCACATTAAAGCTTTTTTTAATTAAAAGGAAAAATGAAAAGTACATCTGGTAGAAAATGATAGCCAAAGGGAAGAAATCAGAGAATAATTTAGAACAGCAAAAATACCATCTGCTCAAAATTTCTTTCTCTTTTTCAAGTGGTAGTTTCATAGAACATTAGGAATTTGGCACAGAATTTCTACTTTCCGTATTCTGGGCATTTGTGTTGCCCTGGATATCTTCAAATATATCAGTCAAATATTGTCATTAAATTTTTTACTTATACAATTTTCTTGGTATGCAAAATTCTACTTAATGCTGTACAAGTGGTAAACTGTAAATATCTTAAATCTGTTTGAAAATTTTGACAATATTATTTGGATATATATATATATATATAATGTTGCTGCTGTTGCTGCTGCTAAGTCGCTTCAGTAGTGTCCAACTCTGTGCAACCCCATAGACGGCAGCCAACTAGGCTCCTCTGTCCCTGGGATTCTCCAGGCAAGAATACTGCAGTGGGTTGCTATTTCCTTCTCCAATGCATGTAAGTGAAAAGTGAAAGTGAGGTCGCTCAGTCGTGTCCTACTCTCTGAGACCCCATAGACTGCAGCCTACCAGGCTCCTCCATCCATGGGATTTTCCAGGCAAGAGTACTGGAGTGGGGTGCCATTGTCTTCTCTCTATATATATTATACATATGTATATTATACATAATGTACATAATATTATACATAATATACATACTATATATATTGGAGAAAGCAATGGCACCCCACTCCAGTACTCTTGCCTGGAAAATCCCACGGACAGAGGAGCCTGATAGGCTATATATGTATATATGTGTGACTTTTATAATTATGAAATAGCTATATTTAATATGGTATTATAATATCACAGGTGAGGATGTGTGTTGGCGAGAAGAGAGTTCAGGAAACATTTTCTCAAAGTTCTAAAAGCTGCTAATGTGAGGCATTAATCATTTTCTTTATTGAAAATAAATAAGTTGTCTAGTTTCTTATGAAGTTTATATCTGCAACAACTGCCTCTGGACTCATGAATCATGAAGGATAAAAACAAGAGAACATATGATGACTTTTGCATGTCTTCTTCAGACAGTTCATTTTGAAGTTTTTCAGAATTTGTCTTAAATTTGACTTATTACTCATCTAATTTTCATGAAAAAAATAAAGATTTTTAAAAAATTCTTTTTAGAGATTAAGAGTGGAGAACTGCAAAGTAAACTTTGGTGTTTTATATATGTATATGTCAGCTCAGTTCAGTTGCTCAGTCATGTCTGACTCTTTGCAACACCACGGACTGCAGCACACCAGGCTTCCCTGTACATCACCATCTCCTGGAGCATGCCGAAACTCATGTACATCAAGTCAATGATGCCATCCAACCATCTCATCTTCTGCCATCCCCTTCTCCTCCTGACTTCAACCTTTCCCAACATCAGGGTCTTTTCAAATAAGTCAGTTCTTTGCATCATATGGCAAAAGTATTGAAGCTTCAGCCTCAGCATCAGTCCTTCAAATGAATATTCAGGACTGATTTAGTGTAGGATTGACTGGTTTGATCTCCTTGCAGTCTAAGGGACTCTCAAGAGTATATATACCATTTGTATAGAATATTGTATATTGCAAAAATATTAACACACATTATCTTAGCATTCAATACAACCATCTGATTAGGGAGAGTTTGTTTATCATAAAGGTTAGCAAACACAATTTTAGCCCTAGGCATGGCCTTAAGTTTAGATTACATGAAAACTGACCTGACCCTAACAGGTTATGCAAAAGCCAGAATCTTCCTTAATGAGCTCATCATATCTCAGAAAAGCAAGGTAAGGAAAATCAAGTCATATCACAATAAAATAGACATATATTAGACATAGGATCTTCTTCTGTTCCTAAGCCTGTTATATTCATAACCTAATTTAATCATCCTGATACATTTATCATCCAAATTAGTAATAGTAGGACACAAGGACTAAGTGCAAACCCACAATCTGATAACAGAATCCAAAATTCCATGGAAAGGCACACTTGGTTTATGTTGAAATTATTATTATTATTATTATTTTGCCATGGAGAACCATTTGGAGCTTTTTTGATAAATGTGAGAATAAAAAGTGTGAAACGTAAGCTGATTCTTGAAGTGTCTAGACCGGCTCGACAAGCAGAGTTTCGGAAAGCGCAATACAGTGAAAGGAGACACAAGATTCAGAGAAAAGCGAGGATCAGCGGACCAATATCGCTCCAAGGTGAAGGTGCCGAAACTGAATCCACGCCAACTTTATTATACTTTCAGCCGTGAAGGAAGGAATATGCCGGAGTTACACTGTAACTCATGTGGCCTTCAGGACCAAAGCACAAAATGATCATTAACCAATACTGGCGTGGGTTGCCATTTCCTTCTCCAGGAATGAGTAATTAAGAAACAGTAATCAATAACAAATCAGTAACTAAGATTAATGGTCTTATCAATAGATTTTCCACCAGATACGTAAAACACGTGACTCTGAGATGCCAGTTGAGAAACAGTCTGGGGTCGGTTTTCCGACCCCAGGATCATATCTTGTTTTCAAGATTATGAACTGTTCCCTCTGGACTTGTTCCAAGAGTCTGATGCCTTATAGCATCCAGTTTATCAATAATTACAAATTTCTTTTGCAGCCCTTGCAGTATGTTTCTTTTATTCTTCCTGTGTCCTACAAAGTGTTACCAAGAATTCCATGTGAAAGTGATGAGAAAGACATTGCAAACCAAAAAGCAAATCATGCATAGGTCTTAAATATGATGTGTTTGAAACATACTTGTTTGTTATGTGTTACAAATGATTTCTGTTTACAATATGTACAAAAACAGGGTGAAAGTAAGGATGAAAAGTTAGAGTGTGTTGCAATATAAATGGAAGATATATATTTACAAGCAAAATTCACAGAACTTAGTGACTAATATGAGAAAGATGAGAATCTTAGACTTATTGTTATATATTTTTATTGTCATTTACCAATAAAAGTGATATAGAAACATTCTCCCATTTAACTTTAATGTGATTTCTCCTTGATTTATAGTAATGCTGATATTTTTAAATCCAATATAATATGCATATTACTAATAATGACATGTTGAGCAGGCTTTCAGCATACATTTAAAAACTCCTGATGAAATCCCTGATGTTTAGTATCCTTGACAGCTATAAGTAAAATAACAACTTAGAGCCTTCTTTTACCTTTCTCCCCAAGAATAGGAATAATTTCTTAAAGATGGGACTCAAAAGAAATAATGATGCCTTTTTTTTTACCAAGCAATACAGCAGTAGCATGTTCTTCTTCTACAGATATTAGATATTGCAGAAATCCCATAAGAAATGTTCTGAAGATAGTATCATAACACGTCAGATGTAAGTAGACAGATTTGGGATAATTGGTCACCAACCCTGAATATTTCCTGGTTTCGTATTGTGACCCATGGCACTGTTTTTTATTAAAATTTTTGCATATAACTCTCTCACCCTCAAGTTGAGGTCTATTACTTACTGGTATTGTTGCCAGATTTGGGAAGGGTCAAAATGATCCTCCTTTGTGGGCCTCGGTTCTTGATAAGGACACAAAGAAAAATCTGTGGTCTTACTCATAGCAAAAACAAGTTTATTAAAGAAAGAACAGAAAGAACACTTCAAGGGTGAGGTGGGCCAGGCCAAGAGAAACACTGGTGCTGGAATGATAAGGTAAGAAGGGTTTTCAGGACAGGGCTTTTGTATATTCATCTAGGTGGGCATGGACTGGCAGTTTTGATTGACATTTGCAAGTTACATAACAGCACGCTGTATTGCACATATCTTTCCCATAATTCAGTATGTTATAATCAGATTTATGTATGCATAGAATATTTATGAACACTTAGTAGGCTCCCAGCTGCCTGAGGTCACTTGAGGACACAGCTGTGCATCAAGGGCAAGTGTCTAGGAGCTGGAAAAGCTGCCATGGTTAGTCTGTATCCATTGCATGCCTAAGGCACATTCATGGATTTGGAACAGTCTTTGAGGTTATTTTGTAGCATATCTGTGAGCTCTCCTGGGCCACACTGGGGCCTGTCTGGGGTGGGGTTTATAGAGATCAGCTTGAATCTTTTTCACCTAGGCCACCCTTCATTGCTCAAGCCTAACTTTCTACCTAACAGTATCAGATTGGGAAACAATCAGTGAGGGTAAAACTAATTTTATAGTAAAATGTTTACTAGTGAGATAGACTGCTGCTATTATTGGTAAAATGTTAGCAAGAAGACAAATCTCTGGTGGCTGAGACAGTAAAGAATCTGCTTACAATGTAGGAGACCCAAGTTCTATCCCAGGGTAGGAAAAATCCTCTGGAGAAAGGAAAGGCTACCCACTCCAGTATTCTCGCCTGGAGAATTCCATGACCAGAGAAGCCTGGTGAGCTACAGTTCATGGGGTTGCAAAGTCAGACAAGTCTGAGCAACTAACACTAACTAATATTAAAGTAATTCTTCCACTTAATAACATAACAAATAATTCTATAAAGCAAAAACATTTTGTATCTCAATTGCTGGTATCATCATCTTTTACCACCAGATATCAAGGCACTTATGAACCATTGGTAAATCAGATAGTGAAGCATTAGTGTGAAAATAGAGAAAAAAAAAAGGCTAGCAAAACAGATAAAACAGAAGCCAGACAAATATATATTAATATTTTACAAAGTTACTTTATATGGAACAAATGTTCCACTGCAGTGAACTGAGAGGGAACTGTAGTATTGTTAAGAAATTGAATGGGTTTATTTAAATGGGTACACAGAAAATAATAATAATAATAATGTGGTCACCTACCTCATACTCAGGGCTTCCCAGGTGGCTCAGTGGTAAAGATCCATCTGCCAAGCAAGAGACAAGGGGACACAGGTTCTATTCCTGGGTAGGGAAGCTCCCTTGAAGGAGGAAATGACAACCCATTCCAGTATTTTTGCCTGGAAAATTCCATGGACAGAGGAGGCTGGTGGGCTATAGTCCATGAGGTCACAAAGAGATACACTTGGTGATTAAACAGCAACAGCAACCTCACACTAAACACATAATATATTCTAGATAGATTATATATATATATATGAAAATAAAAATAAAATTGTCTCTTAGAAGATAAAGCATAGTTCAGTCCAGTTCAGTTGAGTCGCTCAGTCGTGTCTGACTCTGCGACCCCATGAATCTCAGCACGCCAGGCCTCCCTGTCCATCACCAACTCCCGGAGTTCACTCAGACTCACGTCCATCGAGTCAGTGATGCCACCAGCCATCTCATCCTCGGCCATCCCCTTCTCCTCCTGCCCCCAATCCTTCCCAGCATCACAGTCTTTTCCAATGAGTCAACTCTTTGCATGAGGTGGCCAAAGTACTGGAGTTTCAGCTTTAGCATCATTCCTTCCAAAGAAATCCCAGGGCTTATCTCTTTCAGAATGGACTGGTTGGATCTCCTTGCAGTCCAAGGGACTCTCAAGAGTCTTCTCCAACACCACAGTTCAAAAGCATCAATTCTATGGTGCTCAGCCTTCTTCACAGTCCAGCTCTCACATCCATACATGACCACAGGAAAAACCATAGCCTTGACTAGATGGACCATAGTCGGCAAAGTAATGTCTCTGCTTTTGAATATACTATCTAGGTTGGTCATAACTTTTCTTCCAAGGAGTAAGCGTCTTTTAATTTCATGGCTACAGTCACCATCTGCAGTGATTTTGGAGCCCCAAAAAATCAAGTCTGACACTGTTTCCACTGTTTCCCCATCTATTTCTCATGAAGCGATGGGACCGGATGCCATAATCTTCGTTTTCTGAATGTTGAGCTTTAAGCCAACTTTTTCGCTCTCCTCTTTCACTTTCATCAAGAGGATTTTTAGTTCCTCTTCACCTTCTGCCATAAGGGTGGTGTCATCTGCATATCTGAGGTTATTGATATTTCTCCCAGCAATCTTGATTCCAGCTTGTGTTTCTTCCAGCCTGGCGTTTCTCATGATGTACTCTGCATATAAGTCAAATAAGCAGGGTTATAATATAAATATTTAAAAAAATTTTTGGAATAGGAATTATTTCTGAATAAAGATTTGAAAATAGAAGAAACTGGGCCATTTTATGAATAAAAACTTCTGCCCACCAAATACATTTTATGAGTAAATACACAGGTCAAAGAGTGAATAAAGTTATTTAAAACATATATTATTCCAAAGAAAGACTCATATTCCAAATACAAAGAAGTTCAATGTACTAACAAGGCAAATAACCTAACAAAGTTGGCAAAAGAAAGGGATGACCCCAAAACTTTCATGCATATAATATCATTAGTCATCAAGAGAAATATGCATTAAAGAAAAATTAGGATCCATGATATACTCAACAGGATAGCTAAAATGAAAAAGACAAAAATTGCCAAAAGGTGATGAATGTTTTGAACAACTGGAATTAATATCCATTACTGTTGGGAGGGTAAATTTGTAGTATACCTTTGGAAAACAAAGCAGCAAACTATCTTTTTTTCATGAAACAAATTCAGATCATTCTATCAACCAGCTAATAGTATACATAAGGGTGAGCAGTTACAATTTGTCTCTCAAAATCCTTTAAAATGTGTGGACATGTTTCTGTTTAAAAACAGCCATATTGCTAGCTGAATAATAGTATCAATTTACAGAGAAATTCATATAAAAATTTAAGTTTTCCATTTCAAAAGGGTTGCTAATTATAAAAATCCATTCAGTTATTGTAGAGAAACACTAGTAACAAATGCATATACTTATATAATCCTTTGAAAAGACCACAGGAATAATTTTAAAGTCAAATCAAAGAAAATTACATTTTGAAAATTAATCTGTGGAACAGGATCACCTAAGTATCAGTAAACTCATATGATAAAATACTGAAAATGTAATAAACTATGAGGAATATTACTTACAGAAATCTTTAGTAATATTCAAGATTTGATAAATGATAGTCATTGAGAAAACAAATATATTTTAATTTTTAACCTTAAGAATTTTCTTTTATATATTTAATATATAACTATTGAATATTGTTATTACTTGGTAGGTTTCATGATAAAAATGGCAACTATGACTTGTGATCATTGTTGCAGTATTTATTAGGAGTCAGGCAAAAACAAGGGAAATTTTTGTGAGCTAAAGGCTGCCTGTTTTTCCCCAGCATATTCCTTCAGGACAAAAGATAAGGCTGAGTCTTGAGGACAAGAGGGTCAATACTGAAAATGTATGAGATTGCGGATATCACAGGGTGGAGTGAGTATAACCAATCATGACACAGAAAAAAATGAAACATTTCTGTAGCTGATGAGAGCAATTGCTAGGCCAAGCAGGCTGCTCACACTTGATGCTCACTGAGAAGTGGAAAAGTGCTCACAAGATGCCAAAGAAGTGGCAAACATCATGTTTGATGCAAAACAACAGTGACAGAGATGCATTCATAAATCAACAGAGATATGAGATGTGACTTGGAAACTTTTCAAAGTACAATTTTAACAAAAAAGGCATTAGATCTCAGACCAGACAACCAAACAGAACCTTTCAAGAATGTTTTCACATTATTATAACTTATTTCCAGATATTGCTTCTTTACACTCACACACATATATCCTGCCCAAAATACAACCCATTGTGACCTTACAGTCATGAGATACACATTTTGGTCAGGATCAAAATCATCATAACTTCTAATTTAGCTGTAATTTTAGTCAATTATTAAGAGACACATTTGAAGACTTTACAAAATACAAGCCAAAAATTATTCACAATTTTGCAACTACAAAATTTTGTGTATATTTTGTATCTCTTCCTTGAAAATACAATGTCCATATCAACTAAGGTAACAATGTATCAATACAATTAGTTGCAAAAGAATTTGCAAATCACTTTGTTATATCTGAGCAACTAAAGTTTTATTGACATCAACTATGCAAGTTAAGTATTAATATTTATTCTTCCAAGAAGAAAAAACAGAGTCGGAAACTGGATACATATTTATAGGTTTATTATGTGTTGTGTGCTAAGTTTCTTCAGTTCTGCCCAAGTCTTTGCAACCCGATGGACTGTGACCTGCCAGTTCCTCTGTCCATGGGATTCTCCAGGCAAGAATACTGGAGTGGGTTGGCATTTCCTTCTTCAGAGGATATTCCAAATCCAGGGACTGAACCCGCATCTCTCATATCTCATTCATTGGCATGCAGGTTCCATACCACTAAAGCCACATGGCAACTTGGGATTAAATCTCAGATATTTTACTGGGGAAATACTGTTTCCACTAAGCTCTCCAGCATTCTGTTTTCCTTCTTTGGACATATTCATGTTTCTTTTTTGCCTTTACAGAGATATTGTAACAGAGAAGAACAACCCTGACTCCATATTGAATCTATTCATTTAACACTTGTGCTCTGTTGCCTGTGCTTAGGAATGCTGGCTGTGTACATTTTGTGAAAGAATGTTGCCCATAGCCTGAAATATACATTCTCAAGGCTCTGACCTTTGAAGGTATAATACTTCAATTCATATAAAGATAAAATATTTGCAGAACATAATAGCGGAAAACTTCCCTACATGAGAAAGGAAAGAGTCAGCCAAGTCTAGGAAGCACAGAGCCTCAGGTAGGATAAACCCAAGGAGGAACCCATCAAGACACATAGTAACCAAACTGCAAAAGTAAAAGACAAAGATAAAAGATTAACAATAAGGGAAAAATAACAAATAATATGCAAGGTGTCTGCCATCAGGCTATCAGCTGATTTCTCAATAGAAACTCCACAAACCAGAAAGGAATGTCACGATATATTTAAAGTGGTGAAAGGGAAGAGCCTATAGCCAAGAATACTCTACCCAGCAAGATTCTCATTCAGATATGATGGAGAAATCAAAAGCTTTCCAGACTAGCAAAAGTTAAAAGAATTTCACACCACAAAACTTTACAACAAATGCTAAAGGAACTTCTCTAGGAGGGAAACACAGGACAAGGAAAAGACTTACAGAAAATAAACCCAAAACAATTAAGAAAATGGTCATAGGTTTCTGATGAACAGTCATGGTTGAAAACAACTGGACTGTATGATCATCTTTCACTTTTATCCAGTTTGTTTCACATTTTCTATTTCATATTCAGTTATCCTATTTCATTTCATTCATGTTTCCCAATATTTCCATCTGTTCTTTTTCAATGTTCTCTCTCAAGGCTTCATCAAGTGTGGTAGAAAAGCCTTTGTATACATACACACACACACATATATATAATATGTATTATATATATATATATATATATATATTAGAAAACATGAATTTTTTTGCCCAAAAACTTTATATTATCTTGATTCCAGTTGTTTGACTTGGCATGAATAGAATGTTAGATTTCTAAATATAAAATAGATGTGCAACAAGCAACAAAGATATACTATATAGTCCAGGGAACTACAGTCAGTATCTTATAATAACATGATTGAAAATAATATCAAAAGTAAATATGTGTATATGTACAGTTGAATCACCTTGCTGTGCACTTGAAACATTGTAAGTCAAATATACTTCAATTATATACTTCAATTATCAGTCAGTTCAGTTCAGTTCAGTTGCTCAATCCAGTTCAGTTGCTCAGTCATGCCCACCTTTTTGTGACCCCATGGACTGCAGCATAGCAGCCCTCCCTGTCCATCACCAACTCCTGGAGTTTACCCAAACTCATGTCCATTGAGTGGATGATGCCATCCAACCATCTCACCCTCTGTTGTACCCTTCTCCTCCCACCTTTAATCTTTCCCAGCATCAGGATCTTTTCAAATGAGTCATTTTTCCTCGTCAGGTGGCCTATTTTTAAAAGCTTCAGAACAAAGAATATCATTTGTCTTTTTGGAGATTTATAAGAACACTGTGACCACACCTACATGGACAGCTATAAGAACAAAAGATTCTGTAACCAATAAGTTTGCAACAACCAGCAATACCTCTTCCTCCTTTACTATTAAAAAAACCTAAATTATAAACTGAGTAAGATGGTTCTTTGGAGTTAAACTAGTTCATCAGCTTCTCCATCAGCTGGATTTCTGAAGAAATTTGTTATTCCTCTCTGTAACAACTTGTCTCTGGATTTATTGTTCTGTTGTGTAGTGAGCAGGATGAACTTGGTCTCTGCAGGAAAATCTACATTTTTATGCATTCCCAAGATTCTGTGTCTCTTTTCTCCATAATTTGGAATTCCAAACTTTATCCACCCAACTGAGCCAATAACACCAAATCAAATTTGCTTTCTAATCAAAATGCTTTCATTAAAATTGTTTCTACAATTTTTATAGGCATCTGTTACTGTAAATAATTCAGTTACAGAAAATAGCAACATTAAGTATTTGGGTGCATTATTGGGTAATATCTTAAGTTATATACACTACATATGGAGTTTTCAAAAAAAATTAAAAATGAAAATATCATAAGATCCAGAAATTCCACTTATAAGTATTTTCTCAAAGCATGTATCAAGAGATGAATGGATAAGATGTGGTATGCATGGATTATTACTCAGGCATAAAAAAAAAATGAAATCTTGTCATTTGTGACAACATAGATGGACCTAGAGCATATCATGCTAAGGAAGGTAAGTTGGACATATGATACATCTGTCAATACAATATGATGTCACTTGTATGTGGAAACCAGAAATGAAAATCAATGAACCAAACTATAAACAGTAATGTAAGTTATAGATACAGAGAACAAAGAAGCGGTCACCAGAGAGAAGAGGGTTGTGGTGATGAGAGAACCAGGTGAGAGAGACTGACTTACAAACTTCTCTTACAAACTAAATGAGTTTGGGGGACAAAACATATATCATAAGAATATAGACAATGAGAACAGTCCTTCGTGCAGCTGGAATAAAAGATCAGGAGAAGTATAAGGGAATAAAAACTAGAATTTTAAGAGGCTTTTCAGAGAGAAATTCTCTGTGTTAGAAGAAAAGAGAGAAACATGTTTAAGTTACACAAGATCAATGATGAATCATGACATTTTTATGTAAAAAGCAGACTGAGTTTCAAAAACTCCTGACATGCAAATTATGAAACAGCTAGGATAATACAGCTCTCCTATGACTGGTGGAGTGAGCAGACGTGAGAAAACAGAATCCTTGAAGACAATAACAGAAGGACAGATGTAAGGACTAAATCTGCAGTTCCTTTCTCAAAGAAGACTGAGTTGAGTGAAAGGGGGAGTGACCCTGGTAGCAGAGGCCAGGGTGACTGGCTCATGACAATTCATTAAGTTCTACCTCTGCTGAGGGTGCTATTCTATACATGTTCATTTTTTACAAACAAATATTTTTAAAATAACAAATAGATTTAAAAAAATTTAATGTAAAACCTTACCTATAAATATTGAACATACAGATACATATAGAACTTGTAGGTAAAACTGTTGATAAAACTAATACTAAATCTATACAACAAAACAACTGAAGCTGTACTAAATGAGGGCTCTCAGGAGAGAAGCAGTGAGTCTTCCCCTGATCTGGTCCAGATGAGGCTCCTGGTGCTGTGGGCTCCACCATCTCTGGGGTCCAGGATGGGGTTCAGGTCCAGGTCTTCAGGGATTCAGATCAGAGGCTGTGATGGCAACACAGGTGATGGAATCCCTGGGAGGTTGTCAGACAGAGGAGGGCTCCATGGGGAGGGTGTGCAGGACCCAGAAGACTACCCAGGATAGACTTGGCTTTGGGGTTCAGATCTTCAGGGTGCTGCATCTGTTTGCTTCTCTTTGTTGAGGATGTTGTCTGTGAGTGGGAAGTGTTTAGGAATGTCCCACAGGAGTAAGTACACCCGAGCATCTGGCCAGAAATGTTCAACTGATGGATTCCTGGACAGTGAGACTCAGGCAGAGGAACAGGGAACTATGGGACTCAGGACTAAAAGCTTGAGTCCCCCCTTCCCTCTAGGCCCTAGGAGGAGCAGGGATCAGATGACACAGGGCGTAGGAGAACCTGTCCACCCATCCTACACTCAGTACAACTGCTCCTGAGACCTGAGCATTGGAAATGAACAGACACATAGGGTCTCTATTTTCCTGAATAATCATTTCTAACCCCCAGTCAAACTCTCCTGAGGTTTATGATTTTAAATGGTTATTATGTTGTTATAATAAAAAGGTACATTTTATTTGTTTAGCATATTACAACATTAAAATTTGAGAGAAGACATTGCTTTTTAAACAGTAATAAAACAAGATATGTTATTAAGGACAAAATTGGAAAAAAAAAATAAAAAATAAAAGGAGCATGAGTAAGTTAAGTCCTGCCACTCATCCCAAGTGTGCTGCTCAGTCACTTCAGTCATGTTCGAGTCTGTGCAACCTTATGGATGACAGCCCACCAGGCTGCTCGGTCACTGGGATTCTCCAGGCCAGAATACTGGAGTGGGTTGCCATTACCTTCTCCAGTCTATCTTCCCTACCCAGAAGTTGAACCTGAGTCTAGTGTCTCCTGCATTAGCAGATGGGTTCTTTACCACTAGCACCACCATCCCAAGTGCACACGGCACTTAATTGCTTTCTGGTGATTTTTAAGTTGGAGTTGGAAACATACACAGAAGAATCTACACAACCTCTAACTTCAGGTTGAGAAAAGGTACCTGAGCTGATCCAGGACCCCAGGGTTCCAGATCCTGAGGGAACCCAGACTCAGACACCCCCTAGGCTCACTGGGACCCTCAGGACCAGGGAGCACCCACAGGGAGGCAGAGCTGCCAGGTGACTCCTGCCTACACGAGCTCTGGGCACCTGTGTCTCCTTCATTCTGTTCCCAGGAGCCCAGGACTGGGGAGGGCGGGGCCGCCCCAACCTCTCTCTGCAGCTGGGATAAACTAGGGGTGCCCCTCCTGCCTTTGGGGGGTGGAAGTGCAGAGCTGGGTCCTGCAGAAGGAGATGAGGAAGCCCCCAGTGGGGATCTTCAAAGAACATGCTGGAACAGCAGCTCCTGGACTCCTGCACACGGTGGCCCCACAGTGCCCCAGCCTCCCTGCAAATGTAAGAGCTGCTGGAGGAGCCATTCCAGCAACTTCGGTGGCATCTGTGGACAGGACCTGTGCCCTGGGGAGACGTGCTAAGGGCATCCTCCACTCACCAGTGTGGATTGTTACCACCCTCTTGTCTCCACTTTTGTGGTCACACTCAGTAGCAGACCCCAGGGTTTTTGCTCATGTTTCTGAAGCACCAACAAATAATGTGCCCTTGCCTGCCTCACCTTTTCAACTCAGGCCCCACGTTCACACGTGCTTTATTGGTCTTTTTCATCATCACTGATGACATTTTTGCCATTTTCCAAAGAGATTATCAGACAGTTGTCTGACATCTGGAAGGAAGAGATCGGTCAGGCAGGTCCCAGAGAAGGAAAGCAATCATATGGAGTAGCTCAGAGCAGTGCAGACTTCATGGGGCCCCTTCAACTGTGTGGGTCCAGACCTGCTGATTACAGCCTCAACTCCTGCTCAGGCCACTCATGGTGACAAAGCCAGGTTCAAGGGTGCAGACGTGAGGTCAGGAGCCAGGGCAATACTAAGAAAATGGGGGAAGAGGGCTGCAGACAGATTTCATAGATTTTATATAAGCTTCCAGAACCCTAAGTGCCTACAAGAGACCAAGTCCTCCAGAAGGTTAATCACAAAAAGTTGGAAAGATGAGATGGGAAAGCGTTACAAGGAAGAGTCTATGGATCAGAAAAAGGGAAAATTTTTGAAAGATATGAAAGAAGAAATAAATGACCTCAGTATTCTTGCTCACTGTCTCTGAATCTTCATTATCCGCCATGTACTCGTCTGGTGTCTGAGGGCAGCAGTCATGTGGAGAGGCTGTGGGAAAGCAAATGGGAGGCTTAGAGTCAGGATGTGACCAGGGGACCCTGGTGCTCCTCACAGCCTGGCGTTGGGACCCCTGATGTACTTGCTTCAAGGACCTCCCAGGGCCTCAGAGTTTCACCTCTGCAATGAAAAAGTGAGTCTCTGACCTCCAACATCCTGTTGCCACCCTCAACGTGTCTACATGTGACCAGGAATGAGGCCGTGACAACCTGTTCCTCCTCCAGGCAGTCACTGTCTCCATGCATCTTTGCCCACGACCTTACTTGCCTCTTTCTCCCGCTGTTTCTTCTCTCTTCCTTCCTCATTTCTCTCCTCTAGTCATTGTTCCTTTCTTTCCTCCTTGAACCTCCACCAACCCTAGAGTTCTCCAACAGGGGCACATTGGAAGAAGGACCATGGCTGTATGACCAACATCTCCAATCAGCCCATTATTGAATTAACCAAACCACCCCTCCCAGGCAGGACTTGCCATGGATCTGAGAGTGTTTTGACCCCTGCTGGAGGGAAGGACAAAAATTCCACACAACAGAGACTCCCCCCCATTGACTGGGGTGACCTGAGTTACCTGGGAGATGCTTAATGCTCACAGCAACACCTCAAGTTTCCCAAACCCTTAGAGAGGACAGAGGCAAACGCTTCCAATTACATTTAGCCAGAATGCTGTGGCAAGGGTCCTCCATAAACACCTGGTAGCTGCCAGGTTTGCACTGAGACTTGAACAATGGGGAAAGATGAGATCTGGGAAGGTGTACAGAAAGGACAGAGGATGGGGCAGGCCTGAGACTGGGGAGGAAGGGCAGGACTGTCTGGATGCAGCAGCGGGTTCTGAGAGCAGCAGTGACTCCAGGACCGGCTGTGCTGGGACTGCTCAATCCCAGGAGACCAGGTTAGCAGGGCTGTGAGAGCAAGTGTGTGAAGAAGCCCAGTGGCCCCTTCACAGACTCTAGAATCTTCAGCCATGGAGGGTCTCTAGGAGCAGCTGGACATGGACCTCTCACATGGAAGCACCCTCAACACCTTGGCTGGTGTGCTGAGGGTGAAATGAGCTCCAGGAGACGAAGCCCAGGCAGGGACCCAGAGCCTGTGTGCTGTGACTCATCCACCCTGGGAGCGACCTCTACATGAGGAATTAACAGTGAGGACAAACATGAGGGGAAGTCACAGGTCCTGAAAACTCAGGAGGAGAGAGTTCACATCTCACACACTACCTCACATGCGCTACAGGGACGTGCTCTCCAGTGTCAAGTGACAATGAGAGTTTTGTGTCCACTAGGATGTGGCCATCATAGTTCAACATGCAATAGAAACAGAGTCTGCAGTACACAATACCCGAGATGTGCTGACCAGAGACCAGGCTTCCATACTAGTGGAAATGCAGAAAAGAGCAGCTCTTATGGGAAAAATAATTTTTGAAGAGTAAAGCAACAAAAGATGATTTAAACAGAGCACAGTGCAAGTCCAGGACACAATTTCTCTATCATATCATTAAAATATGAAAATAGTTAAGTCTGAACTCTACACACAGTTCCTTCTTCCTAATTTCATGTTAACCTTCCTTAGCCTCCAAGCAGAGGGTTTAACCCTAAAGTCCCAGGAAGCCTCTCCCATCAGATCCCAACTGAATGTTGTTTCCTGCCAGTGTCCCCTTCCTCATCACTGCACCAAATGCTCTCCACAACGCCTTCCATAGGAACACAACCAAGAGCAACACGATAATTAGAATTAGAGACCCACCCACTTCTGCTCCAGTTGGGGTCCTGCTGGCTCTCACAGCATCACCTTGATCTTTTTCCCAGGGTCCTGAAGAGACACCCCACTGTGGATAACAGATGGCAGTCATCTGTGCTCTGTGCAGTCAGAGCCCTTTGGTAAGACACTGATCTCAGTTGCAAACCTAAAGATAGAGATGCTGGAAGAGTCAATTCTCAACCTCTCACTTCTGCAGGCCCATTAGAGCTGTCACCTTCACTAACCAATCTGAAATTCCAAGTGTTTTTGACACAAGTAAAACATGCCTTTAAGCAATTATAACAGTCACATCTGGCTAGTGGCTACCACACTATAATACACAACAACCACTGTATGTGTTTATTTATGTTTGTGTGCTTTTCACTCATTCATGTTTGCATAATTTATGACCCCATGGACTGTAGCCTGCCAGGCCCCTCTGTCATGGAGTTCTCCAGGCAAGAATACTGGAGTGTGGGTAGTCATTTCCTTCTTCAGGGGATTTTTCTGACCCAAGGGTTACACTCAGGTCTCCTGCATTTCAGGGAATTCTTTATTGTCTGTGTCGACTGGAAAGACTGAATGAAGCTTAAGATCAACACCACTTGTTCTATCACTTCTGATAGATTGTGGGGAACATTTTTTGGAATACCAGGGCACCTCTGTACCAGGGCAGCTATAGGGCTTCCCAGGTGGCTCAGTGGTAAAGAATCTGCCTGCCAGTGCAGGAGACATGGGTTGGATCCTTGGGTTGAGTAGAGGCTTTGGAGGAGGATATGGCAACCCACTTTAATATTCTTTCCTGGAGAATAGCATGGACAGAGGAGCCTGGTGGCATATGGGTCCACAGGATCTCAAAGGGTCGGACAAAACTGAGTGACTGAGCATGCAAGGATATATATAGGATGTTACCACCCTTCTCTTATCATCACTCTCCTGATTATTTCCTCTGCATTTTCTAGTCATTTCAAGATGGGTGTTTTCTAATAGATTAACAAAGACAAGACCTCTGCCCCATGAAAGAATTTAGCCTTGGGGGCTAAGACAGGGTTGTGGCCCTCTACTGGTTTTCATGGTAATCAGTGTAACCAATGAGCCAATTTGCTGTTCATTCCCATTGTAACTGGTAGAATCCCTATCTGACCGAGTGAAGAATGCTGTAGCTGCTGTGTGCTGCCTGTCCCCTGCTATCCACAGTGGGTGTCTCTCCAGGACCCTTTTACTTCAGAAACGGAAATCATCCCATCTATTAAACCTTTGATATCTCTGGCAACTCTAGGATCTTTCTTTGGTCTCAAATCCAGGTAAGTACAGGACCTGCAGTCCTGTGAACTGTAGCCCAACATCTTCAAGAGTGTTTGGCTGGCGTGATATGATGGTTCATTTGTAGGTATTTCCTGGTCTCGTGCACACATCCTAGGTACTCATGAGCCTTTGGGACACTGAAACAGCAATGTCAACACCCAGATCTTAGAGGAATTCCCAGCTGGTGTTACACTTGAGGGAACAGGTATGGACACAGGGCCCAGGGTGCCTGTGCTGAACATCATCAGAGAAAAGGTGAGGAGGGAGGGAGGGACACTGCATCTCCTCACAAGCCCATCTCTCCAACACTGAGTCAGATCAGGGAGGGAGGGACACAGGGCCTTCAGAGAGACACGACCAGCACACTGAACACTACACACCACACTGAGAGAGTGAATCAAGGAACGAGGACTTGAAATGACATATCATGCTCATAGCCTGGAGACTTAGTACTGTTGACATTTCTACACTACCCAAAGCTAAGTAAAGATTCATTGCAACACCAATCAAAATATTAATGTCATTCTCATAGAAATAGAAAAAACAAATCCAAAAATACATATGGAACCATTAACAACTCCAAATAGACAAAATAATCTTGAGAACAAAGATCAATTCTCATCTCCTGATTTCAAAACACATTACAAAGATATAGGAATCAAAGCTGTATGATACTGACATGGAAATAGATGCATAGCCCTAATGACCAGAATAAAGCCCCAATAAAACTCATGGATAAGTGGTCAAATGAAATTCACCAACATTCTAAAACAGCAAAATAGGGAAACTGTAGTCTCTTCAACAATCAGTAGGATGAAAAGATAGCCTACAGAAAAATTACAAATCATATATCAGACAAGGAGCTCATACACGAAGTATATATGCAAATACCAAAACTCAAAAGCAAAACAAATAAAAATATAAAAAATAAATAAATGAGTTGAGGAGTGTGCAAAGATGGTGATCAAAACCATCTGGAGCTTTGGTCTGGAGGGAGTAGTGGGTTCTAAGGGGAGCAGTCACCCCAGGTCCTGCTGATCTGAGTCTCTGACCTAGGTCTGGTCAGTCCCAGCAGACCAGGTCAGCAGGGCTGTGAGAGAAAATGTGTAAAGAAAGCCAGTGGCCCCGTCACAGTCTCTAGAATCTGTGGCCATGCTGGTCACTAGGGGCAGCTGGACATGGATTGCTCTCACGTGGAAAACTGAAGTACTTTCAGCACAGCATCCCTGGGGAGGTGTGGTGCTGAGATGAGCTCCAGGAGTCTTAACCCAGGCAGGGATGCCAGAGTACGTGTGCTTTGACGCATCCAGCCCTCAGAGCATCCTTTAAAAGAGGAATAAGCAGTGAGGACAAACACGAGGGGAAGCCACACATCCTGAAAATGCAGAGGGATAGAGTTCATGTCTCACCCACTACCTGATATTCAAGAACTTGGTCTCCAGAGTCAAGTGACTATGAGACTTTTGTGCCCACTAGGAAAGGGCCATCATAGGAGAATTAAAACATGAAGCCAAAGTCCCTCATACATAATTCTATGCAGGTACTAACCAGAAACCAAGCTTTCATATTTGGCAGTGAAAGGACAAGGAAAGAGTAGTCATATGAGAAAGGACATTTTTAAACAAAAAGCAAGAAGAGATGACTATAAGCACAGCACAATAAAGCACATGGACACATAGCTCTACTATATCATTAAAATGTGAGAGGAAGAAATCACAATTGTACTCATATATCCTTCTTATTCCTTAGTTTATATTCAACCTCCTTCATCACCAAAGAAGCAGGTGTTATCTGAGTGGTCCAGGAACCCTCTCCCTCTAAATCCCACCTGAGAGTTGTTCCCTACCTGAGTTATCTTCCACGTCACTGCTGCTAATATTTTCTAGGAAGCAGTTTGTAGAAAGACAATGAGCAATAATATGGTTATTATACAAGTTGACCCACCCATTTCTCCTCCTCCTGTTGGCTCACACAGCATCTCCCTGGTCTTCCCTCCAGGTTCGCAGACCTCCCTTGTGCTTGGTGGAGTCAGAGCCCTTCAACAAGTGTTGATCACAGTTGCAAAATTTCACAAGAGAGAGATGCAGAGAGAATCACCTTTTAATTTTACACTCCACAGACCCAATATAGCTCTTACCTTCAAGCTTATGAAACTGAAATTCCAACACTTATGGATACACTTGAAATATGGTTAGTGTGATCAAGCAATTGTATCATTTTTGTGATTTTTTAAAATATAACAAGCTGATTATTATTTGAAATATGTTACAGATAGGCAGATCTAACAACTGGCTACTATATTGGAAAGTTCAAGACTAAGAGCTCCAAAGACAAGGAAAGGCAACTAATTGCGTGTTCTGGTTTTCTTTATTGCAGATGATTTGATGGCCTGATAAGATCATTCACATGTAGGTATACCTGGGGCTCTTGAATCCAGGCCAGACATTGGGACAGTGCTTGTGGATATTCCAATAGTAAGGTGAACACTCAGATTCAAAGAAAATTCAGTACGGAGCTCATTTGTAGGCAGAGGTGAAGGGTGTGGCCCAGTACACCTACAGTACAAGTAACCAGAGAGTAGGTTCAGAGGGGATGGGGAGGGAAATTCACTCTCTTCGTGAGCCAGTCTTTCCCATCCCTGACTCTAGAGGACCCAAGCAAGGCAACACAAAATCTCCTAAGGAAGTGAAAGATTTATGCACTGAAAACCATAGAACATTTTTGAAAAAAAGAAAAGACAAGTACTTGGAATGACAAAATCACTGCAGGTGGTGACTGCAGCCATGAAATTAAAAGATGCTTACTCCTTTAAAGAAAAGTTATGACTAACCTAGTCAGTATATTATAAAGCAGAGACATTACTTTGCCAACTAAGGTCCAACTAGTCAAGGCTATGGTTTTTCCAGTGGTCATGTATGGATGTGAGAATTGGACTGTGAAGAAAGCTGAGCACCAAAGAATTGATGCTTTTGAACTGTGGTGTTGGAGAAGACTCTTGAGAGTCCCTTGGACTGCAAGGAGATCCAACCAGTCCATTCTGAAGGAGATCAGCCCTGGGATTTCTTTGGAAGGAATGATGCTAATGCTGAAACTCCAGTACTTTGGCTACCTCATGTGAAGAGTTGACTCATTGGAAAAGACTCTGATGTGGGAGGGATTGGGGACAGGAGGAGAAAGGGACAACAGAGGATGAGATGGCTGGATGGCATCACTGACTCAATGGAGGTGAGTCTGAGTGAACCCCGAGAGTTGGTGATGGACAGGGAGGCCTGGTGTGCTGCGATTCATGGGGTCACAAAGAGTTGGACATGACTGAGCCACTGAACTGAACTGAAGACTAACTTTTGGCTGATAATAGGTCAACAAACCAGTATTCATATCAATTGTTTTATGGTTGAGGGATGACACATCTTATTGTGGGAGAGAGGCCTAGTGAAACTCCATCACCCTCAAGGTGTCTCTCATAATTATCTGATTCAGAGCTTTCTAACAGACATAAAACATCCAGCTAAAGACTAGCACTCTCCATCCCCCTTCTGATGTCTGTGTCAGAGGCTTTCTATGTTCCTTTTTATACTTTAATAAAACTCTGCTATACAGAAGCTCTTAAGTGATCAAGACTGGTTCTTGATCCCGAAGTTAACTCTTCTTCTTCAGAGATCCAACACCATTCACCGTGAGCTATTAATACTAGAACTTGAGGAATCCAAAATAGGCCCAAAGAGAAAAAAAAAAAAAAACAATCTTGAGAGCAAAGAACAACAATGAAGTCTTCAGGCTTCTTGAATTCAAAACAGGTGAGAATGACACAGCAGTCAAAACTGTGTTCTACCAGCAACAAAATTGGCAGAGATATCAACGAATCATAAGGAGGGAATCTTGAAAAAATTCACACATGTCTAGCCAAATGATCTTTGCCAGGATTCTAAAATTACCAAGTGAAGAAAGGAGGGTCTCCTCAACAATCAACAGAAAGACAACCTATAGAATGAGAGGAAGTATCTGCAAACTTTGTATCTGAATAAGGGGCCAATATCCAGAATATACAAGCAACTACCACAGACTTCAAAACAACAGCAGGCAAATAACTAACTGATTTTGAAAAATGTATAAAAAGCTTCAATAGACATTTTTTTTCATAGAATACAGAGAAGTGATCCACATACATAGGAAATGTGCTCAGCATCACTAAGTACCAGTGAAATGGAAACCAAGTCAAAGGAGATATCACATTTCAGGATGTGTATTATAAGAAAAAAATAACAGTATTGGCAAGGATGTAGAGAAGTGAAACTTTTGTGGCCTGTTTGTAGGAATGTAAAATGGCATAGCCATTATGGAAAAGTTTGGAAGTTCCTCAAAAAATTATTAAGTGATCTATCATAAGATCTAAGCAATATTCTTTTGAGTTTATGTCCAAAAGAGATAAAACGAGAATGTCCAGGAGATATCTACAGTCTCATATTCATTACTGCATTTTACACAACCACTAAGATAGAAAAACTGCCCACTGCTCATAGGCAGAAAAATCAATAAAGAAACTATGGCATCTACATACACTACAATATGATTCAGCATTTAAAAAATGAAGGTTATCTTGTCATTGGCCGCAGTATGAATGAAGCTGGGGGATATTGGTAAGAGTGAAATAAGCTAGTCACAGGAGGAGCAATACCACACAATTCCATTTACCTAAGGTATCAAAAGGAAAATTCAGAGAAGCAGAAAGTAGAAGGATGGTTCCAAGAGCTGGGAGAAGGTTGACACAGGGAGTGTCTGTCAAGTGGTTATAAAATTTTAGTTGAAGGATGGAAAAATTCTGGGGACTTGCTGCACAACAGGGGACATTGAGTTAACAGGACTGACTGGATATTTCAAAGCTTAAGAGGGAAAGCTTGAGTGAACTTCCTCCATCTATGCCTGGAGACTCGTTCTTTCTCTGATTCCTCTAGAACTGGGTGTGGCATGGGGCTCCCTGAGGCACCCAAGCCTCCCCAGTACTGGGGGCCTTGGGTAAGGGGGGAGGACTCATTCTGAGGCTCGAATAGGAAAGAGTTTTAATGAGGGAAGTGGCAGAGTGATGAATGATGACCAATCAAAATGTTATAAGACCTACTAAGGGAGAAGATTTACGATTAAATGAAGGTGTGATTGACGCAGTAAGGAGGATTCTAAAACACGGTTTTGTTCGTTAAGAATCCTATCGGGCTTCCCTGATGGCTCAGTAGTTAATAATCTACCTGCTAATGCAGGAGATATGAGCTCAGCCCCTGGTCTGGAAAGATTCCACATGCCATCAAACAACTAAAATGTGTACCACAATGACTGCACCCGCATGCCAAAATTACTGAAGATCAAGAGCCCTAGAAGCCATGCTCTGCAACAAATAAGTCACCAAAGAGATAAGCCTACATTCCACAACTACAGAGTTGCCCTGGCTCTCCACAAGTAGAGAAAAGCCTGAACAGCAATGAACACCCAGCAGAGTCAACAAAAAAGTTAATAAAAATTATGGCAGAAAGTGAAGAAGAACTAAAGAGCCTCTTGATAAAAGTGAAAGAGGACAGAAAAAGTTGGCTTAAAGCTCAATATTCAAAAACCTAAGATCATGGCATCCAGTCCCATCACTTCATGGCAAATAGATGGGGAAACAGTGGAAACAATGACTGACTTAATTTTTCTGGGCTCCAAAATCACTGCAGATGGTGACTGCAACCATGAAATTAAAAGACACTTACTCCTTGGAAGAAAAGTTATGACCAACCTAGACAGCATATTCAAAAGCAGAGACATTACTTTGTCAACAAAGGTCCATCTAGTCAAGGCTATGGTTTTTCCAGAAGTCATGTATGGATGTGAGAGTTGGACTACAAAGAAAGCTGAGCACCGAAGAACTGATGCATTTGAACTGTGGTGTTGGAGAAGACTCTTGAGAGTCCCTTGGACTGCAAGGAGATCCAACCAGTCCATCCTAAAGGAAATCAATCCTGAATATTCATTGGAAGTACTGATGTTGAAGCTGAGACTCCAATATTTTGGCCACCTGATGCAAAGAGCTGACTCATTTGAAAAGACCCTGATGCTGGGAAAGATTGAAGGTGGGAGGAGAAGGGGATGACAGAGAATGAGATGGTTGGATGGTATCACTGACTCAATGGACATGGGTTTGGGTGGACTCTTGGAGTTGGTGATGGACAGGGAGGCCTGGCGTGCTGAGGTTCATGGGGTCGCAAAGAGTTGGACACAAGTGAGCCACTGAACTGAACTGAACTTAAAAAGAATCCTGTAAACATATTCCTGGGTAGTGATGGCATTTGTCTTCCAGGTTAAAGGATTTCACTTGGTATAAAATCAGTGGATACAGTGAATGTGTATATTTTGTTTAATTTATATATACATACACATTAATGGTACATGGTGATGGGAAACTTTTCGGAGAAGTTGACACCAGTAACAGTGATGTTTGAAAGTGAAAGTGAAGTTGCTCAGTCGTGTCCAACTCTTTACGATCCCAGGGACTGTAGCCTACCAGGCTCCTCCGTCCATGGGATTTTCCAGGCAAGAATACTGGAGTGGGTTGCCATTTCCTTCTCTAGGGGATCTTCCCAACCCAGGGATCGAACCCTGGTCTCCTGCATTGCAAGCAGACACTTTAACCTCTGAGCCACCAGGGAAGCCCAACAGTGATGTTTAAGATGACAAAAATGGAGGAAAACACAACACAAAAAAAATCAGAGACACACAAAGAATCACACTATTCCTTACACACAGAGACACATCCAGTCCCAGGTACACAAACGTACACTATTAACATAATATAGCTTCTTCCTGGAACTACAGTAATCAGCCACATTGCTCTACTTATAAATTACTTTCTATCACCAGGGCCCCTATACTCATTCCCAGCAGGAATTTGGAATCAGTTTGCCCTGTACACTAAAACCAGTGAGAAAGCCCCAGCTTTCTCATCTACAAAGTTTTTTCTCCCCAAAATGAATAATTCTAGAATACATACTGCTTTCACATTCTGAAAGGGCCACCTGCAAGTACAGAAGAGAAGACACTATGAGGGTAAGATCACATAGATGCACAATCTTCGGTTCATTTGGTGAGAGTAGAAAACCTGTGGTGGGGCAGTGGTGGAGTCCTGGGAACCCAGCAAGATCAGAGCACACATACTCAGGATGAAAGGCAAGACCTTTGCCTGGAGGATGGAATTCCAAGTCCATTTGGGTTGGAAATTGCAGAATTCTTTTCCCAGAAGAAATGTTGCTGCAGGAGAGAGAATGCTACTCTACAAGGTACAATGGATGTTAACAATTTTAACATCCTGTGGACTGAGGCATCATGAGTCCATAATAAGACTCTCACTCCACATTATCCCAACCAAGGAAATTGTCTCTATCTGAAACAAACACCCTCAAAGACTCACCACTTAATTATACTGAAAGCGATATGAAACAATGTTTCTATCTCAGACCAGAAAAAGAAAAAAAAGAAAAAAGAAAAAGAAAAACAGCTTGCCTTGGAGAAACACTGAGTCTCTTCTGTCTTGTCACAAAATAGGTTGACTGGCAGGTCATCAGTGAAACCTAGGGGACACAGAGTGGCTGTTAGAACACTAGAGAGGAGGCTCAGGAATCATGCAGGGGGTTCTCTCTTTGTGTGGACATGGGGTGGCGTGTAAGCATGTGGGACATTAATAAGCATGGGCTGAACTTGTGATCATCCATCCTCTTTGGTAGAGGAAGGAAAGCAAAGGAGAGACAGAAGGAAATGAAAACAGAGCTTTGGCTTTTTAGCAAAGAAGAACTTAATCAAAAGGAAATATTCAATCTAAAAAAAGGAAAATTCTAAAATGTGTGTACTGTTCAATGAAAGAGACCCATAACTCCTCCTGCTTAGTTTGAGCTCCTGCTAAATTGCCACTGTCTCTTGATTTTTCCCAGATCACACTTCCTCCAGGATCCACAGTTGCTGCTACTCTACTTATGTTTTCTATGAGACTTTGTACTTGATTAAAAGTAAACTTTGTTAGAGGACTGAATTCAATCTTGGGAAAAGTATGCTAGTCTCTTAATTCACTAATCAAATGTCTTAAAGGAAATCAAATATACAAGATCTGTTAATACTGAATTCCTACCATTTAAACAGCCACTATGAATCATAATTTTCTATCAACGTTTGTACTCTATACAGTGTGTGCCTGTCCGCTAAGTTAGCTGTTGTTCATCCTCACAGGTGCTATATGTTTAGTGGGATAGTTAATTGTAGAAAGCACAGTTCCTTCACCAGGTCTTCCTGGGGAGCTAGAGGAACACAGAATAGCTGTCAGGACACTGGTGAGGCTGCTCACCAATCACTCAACATTTTTTTTTTTTTTTGATGTTGATGTGGGGTTCAGTGTATGCATGAGGGAGGTTAGTAAATATGGACTAAGCTGCTTTTGAATAATCCTCTTTTCTGGAGGACAGCAAAGGAGAGGAGCGGAAAGAAATTAAACAGAGATTCCACACTTGAACTTGTGATAACCTAATCAATGGGGAAAAACAACATTAAAATGCATACCAGCTTCAGTGACAGAGACTCATAACACTCCTGCCTGTTTCAAGCATATGCTAAATCACCAGTCTTCTGGATTTTTATTTTTTTTTTAATTTAGATCATTGCATCCCTAAGATCCACAGATGCAGCTATTGAACTGACCAAGTCTTCTATGACATTTTGTTCTTGAATAAAAGCAAGCTCTGTTAGAGGACTGAATTCAATCCTACCTTGCCAAATAGCTATTATCAATCATATGATATTTTTTCCTAGTCTTCATTTTCCAAACAATGTCTGCATGTCCACTGAGTCAGTGGCTGTTCACACTCACAGAAATAAAACATATAGTGGAAGAATTCTTTATGGAGAGAAAGTATGGTGTGAACACTGACTGTCTCTGACCCAGCTGTGCAGGAGATTTACAACAAGAGTCATGGTCAATAGTCTAACTATCAAGTTCCACTGTGAGATCTATTTGAAACCTTCCCTTGAGTGTGTTCTACAGGGTTTAATTACTGTAAGGCTTATGGTAATGTCACCCAGTGCAATGAAATATTTCCCTGATCATAATCTGTTCTTGTCCTTGTTTAAGCAATGACTATAGCACCAACAGATATGACCTACATTGTCTACACAGGGGCACAGAACTCTTAGAATCTGTGAGTTGGCCAGGAGGATGTGACCCCATGATGCCTTTCACCCTAAAGACTGTGCCACATTTGGCTATTAATCCACATTTGGTTGCCCTGAGTTCCATGACCACTGAGCCCACCTTATAATGATGGGCATGGTCTAGAACTCTGGAGCTGTTAGTACCTCCAGGCATGAAAAGACTAGGATCCCATGGCTGAGTGATAAGTGCAGGTCAGGGGTCCAGAGTAGACACACTGGGACCATCCCCAGGTTCTCAGTTTGGCTTGTCCACTTAGGAGGTCAAGAGCTTGGGCCATTTTTCTCAGCACCATTTCCATTTGAGGAGAACAAATATTAACCAAACTTGATGAATGGCTGAGTTGAGGAGAATCAGGTAATGTATAGCCAACTGCTGTGGTGATGAGAAGTGTTTAGGAAGTTCACAGTTGACTTGTGCTGTATAATAGGGAAACATCTCCTGAGGAAACACACACACACAGAGTTTCCAAAATCACACCACATGGGCTCACACATGGGTCCCCAACTCTGATTCGCACAAACCCACAACTTCTAAATGATATAGTTGTTTACAGAGACCATAGAATACAGACATTTTTCTTTCCTGGGAGATCGATCTCTTCTCTGCACCCCTAGCCCACATCTCCTGTAGGAGCATCAGGGCAACTCTCCAACCAGAGTTGGCAAGAAAACCCACTTTCATCAGCTAGATTGTTCCTCAGCAGAGGGATGGTCCCTGAATATTTACCACGTTCATAGACTACTCGGTATGCCTGTGATTAGACAGAAGCAAACAGTGTGAGGATATCAGGATCTTGTGTTCTCTGGAATAAGTTTTCTGTTTCCGATTTTGGACCTCAGAAAACCAAAACTCTTTAAGTCAATACCTCCCCCCAAACAAACAAACAAACAAATGAACAACAGCAACAACAACAGCAACAACAACAAAACAAAAACAGAGAGGACCTATATTGAAAAACCTGGGCTCTTTCACGTAAGATCTCTCAGTTTCAATTTGACCAACAATTACAAAATTATTTTTCAAGTAGGAAAAATTTCTACTGAGGAAAATACCTACAGTAGTAACTGATGCTATCTTTTTAAATGTCATTTTAAATCAGTTCTGTGGTGATAACAAATTTATCCTCAATATATCACCAGCCAAGGAATTGCACATATCAGTGATAATGTACATTGACAGATTACTATAACTATATTCGATTGAATAAAAAATAAGAAATGAAACGACAGTCTTATCCCGGATAGAGAGAGGTGAGCTTACCTTCAGGGTACTTAGACATTGTTCGTCAGCCCAGGCCGCTTGCAGTTTCACCACCAGCTCCTCCTGGGGAGCTTGAGGGACAGAATAGCCATCAGGACACAGGTGAGGCTGCTCACCAATCTCTCAGTGATTTTTTTTTTTTTTTGATGGGGACCCGGGGTGGAACGTATGCATGAGGGAAGTTAGTAACTATGGCCTGAGCTGCTGTTGAATCATACTCTCTGCCGAATAAAGGAGAGAAAGAAGAGGAGCAGGAAAAAAATGATACAATTTCTGTATTTAATTAGTGATAACCTAACCGTTGGGGAGAAAAGAAACACTAAAATGCATGCCACCTTTCAATGACAGAGACCCATAACTCTCCTGTCTATTATGAGCATCTGCTACATCTTCCCCTGTCTTCTGGATTTCTTCCTAGATCACTGCCTCCCTAGGATCTACAGTTGTAGCTGTTGAATTCATAGAAGAACAAGTCTTCTATGAGAATTTGTTCTTGATTAAAAGCAAGTCCTCTATAGAGGATTGAATTCAATCTCACCTTTCCAAATACCTATTATCAATCATGTGATATTTTTTTTTCCAGGCTTGATTTTCCAAACAATGTTTGCCTGGCCACTAAGTCAGTGGCTATCCACACTCACAGAAGTCATACATTTAGTGGGAGAGTTCATTATGGAAAGGAAACATGGGGTGAATGCTGACAGTCTCTGACCCAACTGATCAGGAGATTTACAACAAGACTCATTGACACTAGGCTAACTATCAAGCTCCACTGAGATCTATTTGGCACCTTCCCTTGAGTGTGTGCTACCAGGTTTAATCAACGTAAGGCTTATGGTATTATCACCTAGCACAATGAAATAACTCTCTGATGAAAATTTGCTTTTTTCTTTGTTTAAACAGTGACATTACTACCAAGAAATATGACCTGTTGGGTCTATACAAGGCCACAGAACTCTCAGAATCTGAACTGACCAGGACAAAAGTCTTGAAGTGCATTTCACACTAATGACTTTCCCAAGTTAGCTGTTTAATCCACCTATTCTTGCCCTCTGTTGTATGACCACTGAGCCCACCTTATAATGATGGACAATGTCTGGACCTATGGAGCTCCAGTACCTCCAGGCATAACATAGATGCAGGGATCCCCTTTCTCCATGACTAGGATTTCAAGGCTGAGTGATGAGTGCAGGTCAGGGGTCCAGAGCAGTCACATTGGGACCACCTCTAGGTTCTCAGTTTGGCTTTTCCATTTAGGAGGTCAGGAGATTGGGCCATTGTTTACCAAACTTGAGGAATGGTTGAGTTGAGGAAAGAATCAGGTAATGTATAGCCAGTGTGCAGTGGCAATGGGGAGTGTTTAGAAAGTTCACAGTTGACTTGTGCTATGTAAGATGGAAATGTCTCCTGAGGAATCACACACACACAGAGCTTCAAAATCACACCACATGGGCCCACACATGGGCTCTCAACCCTGAATCACACAAACCCACAGCTTCTAAATGATGTAGTTGTTTCCAGGGACCACAGAACACAGACATTGCTCTTTCCTTGAGATCATTCTCTTCTCTGCACCCCCAGCCCTCACCCCCTCTGTAGGAATCCAGCATTAGGGGACCTCTCCAACCAGAGCCAGCAAGAAAGTCCCACCTTCATAACTAGACTGTTCCTCAGCAGAGGCGTAATCTCTGAATACTTACCATGTTCACAGACTGTTCCGTATGCCTGTGATTAGAGAGAAGAAAACAGAGTGAGGGTGGCAGCATCGTGTCTTCTCTGCAGTAAGTCTTCTGTGATCTGATTTTTCTCCTCAAATAACTGAAACTCTTTAAGTCAATGGCTCCAAAAGAAAACAGAGAGGACCCGAGTTGAAAAGACTGGACTGTTTCAAGGAAGAGCTCTGTTTCAATGTGACCAAGAATTACAAAACTATTTTTCAAGGAGGAAAAATTTCTACTGTAGAATATACCTGCAGTAGTAACCAATGCTCTCTCTTTTTAATGCCCTTCTGAATTGCATCTGTTTTTATACAAAAATTATATCAATATTTCTCCAGCCAAGGAATTGTATACATCAGCGATAATGTACATTGTCAAATTACTATAGCTATATTCCACTGAATAAAAAGTAAAGAAGTGAAGAAGCAGGCTTCTCTGAGATAAACACAGAAGAGCTTACCTTCAGGGTCCTCAGAGGCTGCTCTTCAGCCCAGGCATGGCACACTTTCACCACCAGGTCCTCCTGGGGAGCTAGAGGGACACAGAACAGCCATCAGGACACAGGTGAGGCTGCTCACCAATCTCTCAGTGTTTTTTGTTTGTTTTTGTTTGGTGGGGACATGGAGTGCAATGTATGCACAAGGGAGGTTAGTAACTATGGGCTGAGCTGCTGTTGAATCATCCTCTTTGCTGAAGGAAGGAAAGCAAAGGAGAAAAACAGGAAAGAAATGAAATGGAGCTTATGTCTTTTATCTAGTGATAACCTAACCAATAAGGGAAAAAGAAACACTAAAATGCATGCCAGTTTTCAATGGCAGAGACCCATGACCCTCCTGCCTGGTTACAGCTTCGGCTAAATCTCCTCTGTCTCCTGGATTTCCTCCTAGATCACTGCCTCCCCAGGATTCACAGTTACACTATTGTAATTACCAAGTTTTCTATGAGACTTTGTTCTTCATTAAAAGCAAACTGCTAGAGGACTGCATTCAATCTTACCTTTCCAAAAAGCTATTATCAGTCACATGATTTTTTTTTTTCAGTCTTCATTTTACAAACAATATTTGCATGTCCACTGAATTAGTGGCTGTCCACACTCACAGAATCCTTACTTTTTTGGGACAGTTTATTATGGAGAGAAACCATGAGGTGAATGCTGACTGTCTCTGACCCAGCTGTGCAGGAGATTTACCTCAAAAGTCATGGTCACTAGGCTAGCTATTGAGTTCCACTGTGAGATCTATTTGACAGCTCCCCTTGAGTGTGTGCTACAGGGTTTAATCAATGTAAAGCTTATGGTAATGTCACCCAATACAAAGAAATATCTCCCTGATTATAATATGCTTTTTTCCTTGTTTAAGCAATGAAAGTAGCACCAACAGATATGACCTACATTGCCTACACAAGGCCACACAACCTTCAGAATCTGTGAGTTGAACAGGAGGATGTCAGTCCTGAGGTGCCTTTCACAATAATGACTGTGCCAAAGTTGGCTGTTAAGCCAACTATGATTGTCCTGGGTTTTTGATCACTGAGCCCATCTTGTAATAATAGGCAGGGTCTGGATCGCTGGAGCTTCCAGTACCTCCAGGTGTGGACATAGATGCAGGGACCCCCTTGGTCAATGACTGAGGATGCCATTGCAACCACCCCCAGGAGCTGGGCTTTTCCACTTAGGAGGTCAAGAACTTGGACCATTTGTCCCATCACCATCTCCATTTGAGGAAAATGAATATTAACCAAACTTGAGGAAATGACTGAGTTGAGGAAAGAATCAGCTAATATATACCAGTGTGCAGTGCTGATGAGGAGTGTTTAGAAAGTTCACAGCTGACTTTTGTTGTGTAAGAGGGAAATATCTCCTGAGGAAACACACACAAACAGAGCTTCAGAATCACACCACATGGGCCCACAAATGAGCCCCCAAACCTGATTCACACAAACCTACCACATCTAAATTATATAGTTATTTCTAGGTACCATAGAGTTCAGACATTTATCTTTCCTGGGAGATCAGTCTTTTCTCTGCACCCCCAGCCCTCATTCCCTGTAGGAATCCAGCATCAGGGCGCCTCTCCAATCAGAGCTGACAAGAGAACCCCACTTTCATCAGCAGAGGAAAGATCCCTGAATATTAACCGTGTCCACAGGCAGCTGCAGATGCCTGTGATTTGAGAGAAGAAAACAGTGTGAAGGTTGTCAGCATCTTGTGTTCTCTGCGGTGAGTTTTCTTTTATCCAATTTTTGTCCTGAGATAACTAAAACTCTAAGTCAGTGGCCTCAGAATAAAACAGAGAGGCCCCTGTTGAAAAGACTGGTCTGTTTCACATAAGATCTCTCAGTTTCAATTTGACCAACGATTACAAAATTATTTTTCAAGAAGGAAAAACTTCTGCTGAGCAGAGATTGATAATAGTAACTGATGCTGTCTTTTTTAAATGTCCTTTTGAATCAGGTCTGTGTTGATAATGAATTTATCCTCAGTGTTTCATTAACCAAAGAATTACATACATCAGTGACAATGTACATTATCAGACTATGATAACTGTAATAAACTGAATAAAAAGTAAAGACGCAAATCAGTCTCATCCCATTTTAAGAAAGGTGAATTTACCTTCAGAGTATTCAGAGGCTCTTCCTCAGTCCAGTTCTGGAGCAGTTCTACCACTGAGTCCTTCTGTGGAGCTAGAGGAACACAGAGTATCTGTTAGATCACAGATGAGACTGCTCACTCATCACTCAGTTTTTCTTTTCTATTCTTTTTTTTTTTTGATGGGGACAGGTGGTGGAGTTTATGCATAAGATCTTAATAACTATGGACTGAGCTGCTGTTGAATCATCCTCATTGCTGGATGAAGGAGAGCAAAGCAAAGGAACAGGAAATAATGAAATAGAACTTCTGTATTTTAACTAGTGATAACCTAACAGCTCAGAAAAAAAAAAAAAAACACTAAAATGCATACCAGTTTTCAATGACAGAGACTCATGAACCTCCTGCCTATTCAGAGCTTCTGCTAAATCATCCTTGTCTTCTGGATTTCTTCCTAGATCACTTCACTTCCTCCCCAGGATTCAGGTTATAGCTATTGTACTTACCAAGTTTTCTATGAGACTTTGTTCTTGATTAAAAGCAAGCTCTGTTAGAGGACTGAATTCAATTCTACCTTTCCAAATAGCTATTATAAATCCCTAGTCTTTTTCCCAGTCTTCATTTTCCAAAAAAGAATTATGTGCTTGTCCACAGAGTTAGTGGCTGTTCATACTCACAGAAGTCATACATTTAGTGGGACAGTTTATTGTGAAGAGGAAGCATGAGGGACCTTCTCAGACCCAGGTGTGCAGAGATTTACAGCCAGTGTTATGGTCACTAGGCTAACTACCAGTTCCACTGTGAATCTATTTGACACCTTCCCTTGAGTGTGTGCTACTAGGTTTAATCAATGTACATCTTATGGTAATATCCCCCAGTACAGTGAAATATCTCCCTAATGATAATCTGCTCTTGTCCTTGTTTAAGCAGTGAGGGACCAACAGATATGACCTACATTGTCTACACAAGGCCACACAACTCACTGAATCTGTGAGTTGATCAGTCAGATGCATGTCCCAGGTTATCTTTCACAATAATGACTGTGCCAAAGTTGGTGTTAAATCACTTATGGTTGCCCTGGGTTCCATGACCACTGAGCCCATCTTCTAATTATGGGCATGGTCTGAACTTCTGGAGCTCTTATTACCTCCAGGCGTAGACATAGATGCAGGGACCGCATTGCTCCGTGAATGAGGATAACAGGGCTGAGTGATCAGCGCAGGTCAGGAGTTCAGAGCTCTCACATTGGGACTACCCCCGAGGTTCTCAGTTTGGCTGTTCCATATTGGAGGTCAAACCTTGGGCCTTTTTTCTCAGCACCATCTCCATTTGAGGAAAATAAATATTAACCAAACTTGAGGAATGACCGAGTTGAGGAAAGAATTAGGTAATGTATAGTCAATGTGCAGTGCTGATGAGAAGTGTTTAGAAAGTTCACAGTTTGACCTGTGCTGTGTAAGAGGGAAACATCTTGTGAGGAAACACAGACACACAGAGCAAAATCACAACACATGGGCCCACATATGGGCCCCAAACCCTGATTCACACAAACCCTCAGGATCTAAATGATGTAGTTGTTTCCAGAGACTGTAAAACACAGACTTTGTTCTTTCCTGGGAGATAGTCTCTTCTCTGCACCCCCATCCCTCACCCCCTGTAAGAATCCAACATGACAGCCCCTCTCCAAACAGAGCCGGCAAGAAAACCCCACTTTCATGAACTAGATTGTTCCTCAGCAGAGGGATGATCCCTGAATCTTTACCATGTTCATAGACTGCTCCGTACGCTTGTGATTAGAGAGATGAAAACAGTGGGAGTATATCAACATCCTATGTTCTCTGAAGTAGGCCTTCTGTTATCTGATTTTTGTCCTCAGATAACTAAAACTATTTAGTAAATAGCCCCATAAGAAAACAAAGAGGTCCCCTGTTGAAAAGGTTAGACTGCTTCATGTAAGAGCTTTCAGTTTCAATTTGACCAACAATTACAAAATTATTTTTCAAGAAGGAAAAATTTCTGCTGAACAAAGTACCTAATGATGTCTGATGCAATAGTTAATGCTGTCTTTTTTTTTTTTTTATGTCCTTTTGAGTAAGATCTGTGTTGATAATAGATCTATCCTCAATATTTCACCATCCAAAGAATTGGATACATCAGTGATAATGTACTTTGTCAGATTGCTATAACAATATGCAGCTGAATAAACAATAAAGAAGTGAAGCAACAGTCATGTCCCAGATAAAGGCAGATGAGCTTCAGGGTATTCAGAGACAGTTCCTCAGCCCAGGCCTGGTGCAGTTCCTCAATGGTCCTCCTGAGTATCTGGAGTGTCACAGAGTAGCTATCAGGACACTGGTGAGCCTGTTCACCAATAACTCAGCATTTTTGTTTAAATGGGGACATGTGGCACAGTGTATGCATAAGGGAGGCTAGTAACGATGGACTGAGCTGCTGCTAAATAATCCTCTTTCCTGGATGAAGGAGAGTAAAAGAGAGGAGCAGGAAAAAAAAAAAAAAAAGAAACAGAACTTCTGCATTTAACTAGTGATAATCTAACCAATGGCGATAAAAGAAACCATAAAATGCATGCCAGTTTTCAATGACAGAGAACCAGGACCCTCCTGCCCATTTAGAGCTTATGCTAAATTGCCCCTCTCTTCTGGATTTCTTCCTAGATCACTGCCTCCCCAGGATCCACAGTTACACTACTGTACTTACCAAGTTTTCTATAAGACTTTATTCTTCATTAAAAGCAAACTCTGTTAAAGGACTGATTTTAATTCTAACTTTCCAATAGCTATAATCAATCATGCAATACCTTTTTTTAATCTTCATTTTCAAAACAATTTTTGTATGTCCAGTGAATTAGTGGCTGTCCACACTCACAGAAAAAATTCTTACACTTTTGGTACAGTTCATTATGGAGAGAAACCATAAGGTGCATACTGACTCTCTGTGACCCAGCTGTGCAGGAGATTTACAACAAAAGTCATGGTCACTAGGCTAACTATCAAGTTCCACTGTGAGATCTATTTGACACTTCCCCTTGAGTGTGTGCTACAGGGTTTAATCAATGTAAAGCTTATGGTAATGTTACCCAATACAATGAAATATATCCCTGATTATAATCTGCTTTTGTCCTTGTTTAAACAATGACAGTAGCACCAACAGATATGACCTACATTGCCTACACAAGGCCACAGAACCCTCAGAATCTGTGAGTTGGCCAGAAGGATGCCAAGTCCCTAGGTCACTTTCACATTAATTACTGCCAAAGTTGGCATTAATCCAGCTTTGCTTGTCCTGGTTCCATGACCACTCAGCACACCTTATAATGATGGGCACGGTCTGGGTCTATGGAGCTGCTAGTACCTGCAGGCATAAACACAGATTTAGGGACCCCCTTGCTCCATGACTAGGATTTCAAGGCTGAGTGATTAGTGCAGGTCAGGGGTCTAGAGCAGTCACACTAGTACCACCCTGAGGTTCTCAGTTTGTCTTTCCACTTAGGACGTCAAGAGCTTTGGCCATTTTTCTCAGCACCATCTTCATCTGAGGAAAATGAATATTAAGCAAACTTGAGGAAGGACTGAGTTGAGGAAAGAATCAGGTAATGTATAGCCAGTGTGCAGTGGTGATGAGAAGTGCTTAGAAAGTTCACAGTTGACTGGTGCAGTGTAAGAGGGAAACATCTCCTGAGGAAACATACACACACACACACATAGAGCTTCAGAATCACACCACATGGGCCTACACGTGGGCTCTCAACCCTGAATCACACAAACCCACAGCATCTAAATGATGTAGTTTTTTCCAGAGACTATAGAACACTTGCATCCTGGGAGATCAGTCTCTTCTCTGCACCCCCAGCCCGCAACCCCTATAAGAATCCAGCATCACGGGGCCTCTCAAACCAGAGCCAGAAAGAGAGCCCCACCTTCATCAACTACATTGTTCCTAAGTAGAAGGATGATCCTTGAATACTTACCATGTTTGTCGACTGCTTCACATGCCTGTGATTAGAGAGAAGAAAAGAGTGTGAGGGTGTCAACATCTTGAGTACAGTGCGTTCAGGTCTTTTGTTCTCTTTTTGCTCTAACCAAATGGGAAACTGTTGTTGAGTCCATAGAGAAAAAAGAAAACATAGAGGACTTCTGTAGGAAAGGTTGAAGCTTTTCCTGGAAGATCTCTCAAGCCCATTTTGACCAGCAATTTAAAAAATTATTTCAATAAAGAATATTTTCTGCTAGAAAACTTCCCTTGACTACAGTTTTTAATTTATGTTGTTATTTTTTAAAAATGCCCTTTTGAATTATTTATCTGCTGGAAAGACTCAACATTCATCCATCGAATTAAAAACTGTATATATGAGTTGTGTTGATATTTTTTAACCTTTATTTGAATTCAGCTAAAAAATAAAGTCAAGAAGCAACACTTTTATCTCAGATAAATATGGGATACTTAACATGGAGTTGGGCAAAGCCTCTTCCTCCGATGATGAAATGGATAGCTCCTCCACTTGGTCCTCAGGGAGCTCTAGAAAGACATAGAAGCATTGTCAGGACACCTGTGATGCTGATCAGGAAGACTTTGTTAATGTGGACACATGGGATGTGTGTGGACGTGGGTGGTTAATAAGGGTGAGCTGAGATGTGTTGGACAACCTTCCTCATGGGTGGAAGAAGGCTAAGGAGATGAACACTTCAGAAATGAGTCAGAGAGGCTTTAACTTTCTCACTAAGGGGAACATACTGAGGAAACTGCCCCAACTACAGTTTTTAATTTATGTTGTCATTTTTTTTAAATGCCCTTTTGAATTATTCATCTGCTGGGAAAGATTCAACATTCATCCATCGAATTAAAAACTGTATATATCAGCTTTCTTAGATATTTTGAAACTTTATTTGAATTCAGCTGAAAAATAAAGTCATGAAGCAACAGTTTTCAACTTGAAATTGTCAGTCTGACAAAGGGAAACACTAAAAATCACACTATGCTTCAGTAGTCATGTACAGTTGAGAGACTTGGAACATGAAGGCTGAGTGTCAAAGAACTGATACTTTACAACAGTGGTGCTGAAGAGACTCTTGAGAGTTCCTTGGACAGCAAGGAGATCAAACCAGTCAATTCTAAAGGAAATCAACACTGAATATACATTGGAAGGACTAATGCTAAAGTGTCAATATTTTGGCCACCTGATGTGAAGGGCAGACTCACTTGAAAAGCCCCTGATGCTGGGAAAGATTGAGAGCAGGGGGAAAGGGTTGGGGGGCACAGAGGATGAGATGTCTGAAAAGCATCATCAACTCAGTGGCCATGAATTTGAGCAAACTCTGGGAGATAGTGAAGGACAGGGAAGCCTGGTATGCTGCTGTCCATGGGCTTACAAACAGTCAGACACAACTTAGCAGCTGAGCATTGTGATCAAAGATACATTGTATTTATTCTTTCTATAATTTTTAAGAATTAAAAAATTCCATATAATTTTCTATATTCACAGTGCTGTTTATCTATCAATACCATCTACATCTAAATCTTTTTCATCAGATCCAATATAACCTCTGTATCCATTAAATCATTATCCACCTTCCTTCTTGCTTCCTGGCTTTGATAATTTCTATTTCCAGTTTCAGTGAGTTAGACTATTCTATGTATCTTAAGCCAGTAGAATCATATAATATTTGTCTTTTTGAGCCTGACTTATTTCACTAACTATAACAATTTTTTGTATTATTTGGTCCATCCATTTTGTAGCATATTTCAATCCATAATTCATTGTTATGGCTAAATAGTCTTCCATTCTGAGTAAATATCATATTTTATTTATCCATTCATCACATGATGGTCTTCAGGTTGTTTTTATCATTTGAGTGCTAATAGCATAAGTCGACATTCTAGGAATCAGCAAACTAAAATGGACAGCAATGAGTGAATTTAACTCAGATGACCATTATATCTACTACTGTGGGCAGGAATCCCTTAGTAGAAATGGAGTAGCCATCATGGTCAACAAGAGTCCAAAATGCAGCACTTGGATGCAATCTCAAAAACGACAGAATGATCTCTGTTCGTTTCCAAGGCAAACGATTCAATACCACAGTAATTCAAGTCTATGCCCCAACCAGTAACGCTGAAGAAGCTGAAGTTGAACGGTTTTATTAAGACCTACAAGACCTTTTAGAGCTAACACCAAAAAAGACGTCCTTTTCACTATAGGGGAATGGAATGCAAAAGTAGGAAGTCAAGAAACACCTGGAGTAACAGGCAAATCTGGCCTTGGAATACGAAATGAAGCAGGGCAAAGGCCAATAGAGTTTTGCCAAGAAAATGCACTGGTCATAGCAAACATCTTCTTCCCACCACACAAGAGAAGACTTTACACATGGACTTCACCAGATGGTCAACACCAAAATCAGATTGATTATATTCTTTGTATCCAAAGATGGAGAAGCTCTATACAGTCAGCAAAAACAAGACCTGGAGCTGACTGTGGCTCAGATCATGAACTCCTTATTGCCAAATTCAGACTTAAATTGAAGAAAGTAGGGAAAACCACTCGACCATTCAGGTATGGCCTAAATAAAACTCCTTAAAATTATACAGTGGAAGTGAGAAATAGATTTAAGGGCCTAGATCTGATAGATAGAGTGCTTGATGAATTATGGACGGAGGTTCATGACATTGCACAGGATACAGGGATCAATGCCATTCCCATAGAAAAGAAATGCAAAAAAGCAAAATGGTTGTCTGAGGAGGCCTTACAAATAACTGTGAAAAGAAGAGAAGTGAAAAGCAAAGGAGAAAAGGAAAGATATAAGCATCTGAATGCAGAGTTCCAAAGAATAGCAATGAGAGATAAGAAAGCCTTCCTCAGCGATCAATGAAAAGAAATAGAGGAAAACAACAGAATGAGAAAGACTAGAGATCTCTTCAAGAAAATTAGAAATACCAAGGGAATATTTCCCACAAAGATGGGCTCAATAAAGGACAGAAATGACATGGACCTAACAGAAGCAGAAGATATTAAGAAGAGGTGGCAAGAATACACAGAAGAACTGTACAAAAAACATCTTCATGACTCAGATAATCACGATGGTGTGATCACTCACCTGGAGGCAGACATCCTGGAATGTGAAGTCAAGGGGGCCTTAGAAAGCATTGCTATGAACAAAGCTAGTGGAAGTGATGGAATTCCAGTGGAGCTATTTCAAATCCTAAAAGATGATGCTGTGAAAGTGCTGCATTCAATATGCCAGCAAATTTGGAAAACTCAGCAGTGGCCACAGGTCTGAAAAAGGTCAGTTTTCATCCCAATCCCAAAGAAAGCCAATGCCAAAGAATGGTCAAACTACCCCACAATTGCACTCATCTCACAAGTTAGTAAAGTAATGCTTAAAATTCTCCAAGCCAGGCTTCAGCAATACGTCAACCATTGAACTTCCAGATGTTCAAGCTGGTTTTAGAAAAGGTAGAGGAACCAGAGATCAAATTGCCAACATCTGCTGGATCATCGAAAAAGCAAGAGAGTTCCTGGAAAAACATATTTCTGCTTTATTGACTATGCCAAAGCCTTTGACTGTGTGGATCACAATAAACTGTGGAAAATTCTGAAAGAGATGGGAATACCAGACTACCTGACCTGCCTCTTTAGAAACCTGTATGGTCAAGAAGCAACAGTTAGAACAGGACATGGAACAACAGACTGGTTCTGAATAGGAAAAAGAGCTCATCAAGGGTGTATATTGTCACCCTGCTTATTTAACTTCTATGCAGAGTACATCATGAGAAACGCTGGGCTGGAAAAAGCACAAGCTGGAGTCAGGATTGCCGGGAGAAATATAAATAACCTCAGATATGCAGATGACACCACCCTTATGGCAGAAAGTGAGGAAGATCTAAAGAGCCTCTCTATGAAAGTGAAAGAGGAGAGAGAGAAAGTTGGCTTAAAGCTCAACATTCAGACAACTAAGATCATGGCATCCGGTCCCATCACTTCATGGGAAATAGATGGGGAAACAGTGGAATCAGTGGCTGACTTTATTTTTCTGGGCTCAAAAATCACTGCAGATGGTGATTGCAGGCATGAAAGGAAAGTTATGACCAACCTAGGCAGCATAGTAAAAAGCAGAGACATTACTTTGTCAACAAACGTCCATCTAGTCAAGGCTATGGTTTTTCCAGTGGTCATGTATGGATGTGGGAGTTGGACTACAAAGAAAGCTGACCACAGAAGAATTGATGCTTTTGAACTGTGGTGTTGGAGAAGACTCTTGAGAGTCCCTTGGACTGCAAGGAGATCCAACCAGTCCATCCTAAAGGAAATCAGTCCTGGGTGTTCATTGGAAGGACTGATGTTGAAGCTGAAACTCCAATACTTTGGCTTCCTGATACGAAGAGCTGACTCATTTGAAAAGGCCCTGATGCTGGGAAAGATTGAGGTCAGGAGGAGAAGGGGACAACAGAGGATGAGATGGTTGGATGGCATCACTGACTCAATGGACATGGTTTTGGGTGGACTCCAGCAGTTGGTGATGACAGGGAGGTCTGGCGTGCTGTGGTTCATGGTGTCACAAAGAGTTGGACATGACTGAGTGACTGAACAGAACTGATAGAGGGAAATAAACGTGGCACTTAGGTGTTTATCTATTTCTCTTAATAGTTTCTATCTCAGATTAAACACACACATACACATCCATGTTATTCAAAACAATAGGATACATAGCTCTCATTGCACTGGAGATGCCATACTGGTTTCCAAAATGCTCAAAAAAAACATAAAAATTAGAGTTAAAAACTCTATTATGGAACAGTACTTTTGCCAAACCTGCAATGCTATCTTTTCTGCATGGTCTCAACTCCTCCTATACCCAGTTCTCCCTTCATATGTAGAACCTTTGCTGTCTAGAGCCATTGTACCATTGAAATGAGGGCACATGAGCCCATGGATCCAATGTAGTGCGTCCAGTTTATAAACTCAGTCTTTAAATGTCAAAAATTTGTCAGGATGTATATTAACTCTTCCTAGGAGGGGGTTTCTATTCAATGCTGCGTGTTTCATTCAAGTCAAGTTCTAGCTAAGTGTCTGCAGCAGTTAGAGTTGGTGTTTTCTGAAGCAATCAGCATCCTTTTGCAGAGCTCTGCCTCAGGCCAAGGCGTTACAGAGACTTCAGTAAGAGTGCTCTAGGGCTTCCCAGCTGGTTGAGAGATAAAGAATCTTCCTGCAATTCAGGAGACCCGGTTCAATGCCTGGATGGGAAGATCCCCTGGAGAAGGAAATGACAACCCTCCCTAGTATTCTTTCCTGGGAAATCCCAGGGACAGAGAAACCTGGCAGGCTATAGTCCATGAGTTGCAAATGAGTTCGACATGACTAGCAACTAAAATACAAACAGAAGAGTCTATTAATCTCCCCAAAGGAGGGAGAAGGGGTGGAAGAGAGGAGGGAGGTAATCAGGTTGATAGGAATCTATCAAAGTTACAACTCATTCTTAGGGCCTTCTTTTCCAATCTAAGCTAAAAATTTCAAATAAAACAACGTTTTAAATTACATTATAATCTTGCTACTTTAATGATTAATTTGGAGTACTTAAATTCAGATAGATGCATTTTCCTGCATTTCCAAGAAATAAAAGACTCTTAGAGTGCCCACAGAAGAAGTGTGTTTCTTTGACCTGTATTGAGCATCTCATTTTCTTCACTATGAGATCTTCAAGTTAGTAAAGAGTGGACATTTGATCCAGGAATTTTTACTGTCTACAGTTTCACTAAAATATGCTGCAATAGCTATTGTTCCTCAGAATCTATAGCATGCTTCCAGAAGGGTATGGGTGATTTTTTTTTTTTTCTTTTTTGCCACTGAATTACACTGACTTCCATTCTCCCAGTTCCATTACAAATAAGCCATTACCATCTTCTAATCTAACAAAATTAGACAACCAATTCTAGATTCCCAGTTTTAAGGGTGTCTTTCTTGGAATTACTTTTCTAGCATGTACTTCCTATTTCGTCTTTCTGTCCTTGATTAATTTATCAAGACCAAATTATTATATACTTGATCACATTAATTCTCATATAACTCAACATTCATGGAGTTGTATAATTTTTTTCTCATTACTCCTTCAAATATAAATTTAAATGTAAACATTTATGTGGTAATTCTTCTGAAGAGGAAAGTGTATGAGAAATATACATACATATATATATGTGTGTTTATATACAGACACACACACACATATATATATATGAATTATCTCCTCATATTTGAAGATGACATAGGTGATAAAATTTTAATATCAACATTCTTTTTTGTGATTTTTAAAAATTAATTTTTATTGGAATGTAGTTGCTTTATAGTGTTGTGTCAGTTTATCATGTATAGCAAAATGAATCAGCATACTAATACATATATTTCCACCCTTTTGCACTTCCTTCCTATCCAGGTCACCACAGAGCATTAAGCAGAGTTTCCTGTGCTGCACATTATGTTCTCATTAGTTGTGTTTTTAAAATATATAAAATATTGCATTATACTACTATTGAGCTGTCTTAATAGTAATTGTTGTTGCTGTTATTCACTCACTCAATTGTGTCTGACTCTGCAACCTCATGGACTTCAGCATGCCAGGCTACACCAATTCTTGTCACAGTCTCAGATGCATGACACCCCTGGGAGTATCAGCCTGTTGTCTAAAATTGCGCATGGGGAAACAGCTCCAGGCAATGCCCTAAATTGTATATATCTCTTCTAGTTTATGTATAAATGAGTGCCCAATTTAAAAGACAGCTCCATTATTTCATGAAACTCATAAAGATAATTTTTAATTACTTCCATGTCCAGCTTCCCCAAAGGGCAATTCCATTCATGGGACCAGAGATATGCTGAATTCATGGTGACTTAGAAGGAAAGGAAGAAGTGAGTTGAATGTCCACAGATGTGTTGTTAGTTTAAACAAATATTCACCTCTTCTAATAATGCCCTGTGAACACATAGATCAGGTGTCAAATATTGTGAAAGGAAAAGAAGGTAATGATTATCCCAGGGAACCAGAGAGAAATAAGAGGTCAATGGAAGCATTCCACACTATTCTGTTTAATGCATATTCAGTATTCACTGCAATGCTGATGCATATTTTTAAGTTACTTTTTTATGACCTGAGTTTTTTTTTTTTTTTTTTCTGAACATTTTTGTACTTAAGCTTTTACATAAGAGCAATTATAGGGTATATATCTGGAAATGGAATTTTGGGGTCATGTATAAGGGCCTCTTAAAGTTTCTCAGATATTAGCTAAATGTAATCTAAGGTACCATAAAATACTTATATGCCAACAGTGTGTTAGAGTTCCCTTTACATCTTTACAAAATTTAATGTTTAAACTATTATAAAACAATATTGTAGGTATATAATAGTATCATTATTGTTGTTCAGTTGCTCAGACATGTCTGACTCTTTGCAACCCATGGACTGTAGCACGCCAGGCTTCTGTGTCCTTCACCATTTCCTGGAGTTTGCTCAAACTCATGTCTATTGAGTCAGTGATGCCATCCAACCATCTCATCCTCTGTTGTTCCCTTTCTCTCCCTGCCTTCAATCTTTCTCAGCATCAGGGCTTTTCCAATGAGTCGGCCCTTCACATCAGGTGGCCAGAGTATTGGAGCTTCAGCTTCAGCATCAGTCCCTCCAATGAATATTTAGGATTGATTTCCTTTAAGATTGACTGGTTTGATGTCATTGCAGTCCAAGGAACTCTCAAGAGCTTTCTCCAATATCATCAAAAGCATCAATCCTTTAGCACTCAGCCTTCTTTATGATCTAACTCTCACATCCATAATCTTTTAATTTGAATATTTCTGATCATAAAAGTGATTGATTATTCTTTTATTTGTTTCATGAATATTTTGATTATTCCTCTGCAGATTAATTGCCAACACAAAGAGTTTATCAATTGTGTTGTTTTTTTTCACTTTCTTGTGTGTACATATTTAATATGTATATTTGAAACTAATACTGGTGATTATGTACATTGCATATCCATCATAGTATTTAAGGTCAATTTTTAAAAGCAAATTCTTACATAATTTTTTTTAATGTAAAGTATAATAGTTTAAATGATTCACCCTTTATACTTCTCTCTTGCTGATTGGAATTATGTTTATTATAGAGATTATTTAGGAAAAATCAATTATATAATGATACTGTTACAATACCACCTATCCCCATTATTTTTTGCTAGAACACACTTTTGTTTTTCTGATTTTAATGTTACTTCTGAGTATTTCTCCAGTTTTTATATTCACAATATATACAGAACTAACCTGGCATGTTTATTTAATTTAATTATTTAATATATCTTTTTATTCATTAGAACAAGCTTTCTGTATATATCTTTTGGCCATGCCAAGTGCCTATGGGATCTTAGTTCCTCAACTAGAGATCAAATCTGTGTCCTGCAGTGGAAGCTCAGAGTCCTAACGACTGGATCTCCAGTGAAATCCCTAAACTGGCAGGTTTTTAATGCACTTTATTTGTAAATAATAACTATAAAACAGTTAAAAAACTTATTCAGAGTCAGTTTATTTTTACAGTGTGTTTTTACCTTTGATATATTTATATAAATAATGAAGCATAGTTAGAAAATGAACATTTAACAGCAATTTCAACAACTATAGAAGTATCATTAGTATTAAATCCAGATGTCTGTTATAGTGTAATTTAATTTCACCTTATTATGTTTTATAGTTTATTGCTCTTTTAAATGTAAGTTATGCTTTTAGATGTAACTTTGAATGTCTTTTTCACATTTATTTCAAGAGTTTGAAATGTTAATATTATTCTTTAAAGATTAATTTTATCAGAAATAAATGTTTAGCTTTCAGCCTTATTGACATTTTCAGCATTCATTTCTTGTTGTTTTGTTTTTAACTTTTATTTAGAATTCATTTTCAGTGAGAGATTTTCTTCTGTTTAGCATTTTGAAGTTATGTACCTCATGGAGAATTATAGCCTTAAGATATGTTTGAGAGAGTGAGTGCTCAGTCACTCGCTCGTGTCAGACTATTTGCATCCCCATGAACTACTATAGCATGCCAGGCTTCTCTTTTGATGGAGTTTTCCAGGCGGGAGTACTGGAGTGGGTTGCCATTTCCTACTCCAGGGAATCTTCCCAATCCAGGGAGATATATTATAGTGAATGTATTCATCTGCTCAGTAGTATTTTTTTTTTCCTTCTTTTATTCACTGATAGAAGTGGAAATACTGACTTCAAGCACTGAGTTAACCTCAGGTCCCCATTATCATAACCAGTAAATTAGGGCACCAACCAAGAAAGAAAAATGCTCATGTGATGGACAAGTTTCCCATTCTCAGAGATTTACCTCATATGTGAACCCAACTGTTTTTCATTTGTTTGTTTTTTAGTTTTCTTCATATTTACTGTTGTTCTGACTTTAATGCAAAGGGCAACATCAAAGCTAGAAATAACCTGCTCTACTGTCCCAGTTGTTTGGGTTGAGTTTCAACATTGCTTCAGAATGAGATAGAAAAAGCAATTTTCAGTTATTGGAAAGAAGTTCAATACATCTTGAGAATATAATAGGTAACCAAAGATGGTATACAAAGGGACATTCTATATCATATTGTCCTCAAATTTATGATTTCAAGGAACCATTTAGAATTTCCATGTAGCATTAATAACATTTTAATCTATGTTAATCTGGTTATTTAGTAATCTAAAAAAAGTTTTATGTTTTCTAGTTTTGTGGATAACTTTCTTAATAATATCTTTGTGTAATCATGTTTATTAGTGTGTATATCAGCAACTTCTTTTTTTTTTTTTTCTAGTTTGCACTATTTCTATTGCATATATTTTATTTCTTTTTTCTTCTTGAGGAAAGTTACAGTAAGTGACATATAAATAAATTTACTTAAATTTACAAGATAGCTCATAAGAACCACCAAATTTGTGTTTCTCACTTTGGTCTGTATAAACACCACTGGAGACTGAAATGCTGTGAGAAACCATTATTCTGGGAAAGACTCTCCTTATGCTTTTATCTACATTAATGTTCATGTGATAAGTGTATTCAATTATTCATGAATTATGATGTTTGTTTAACAGTAAGAACTACCTAGTCAAATACCTTACCTTACAACGAAGAAAAACAAGGAGCAGTTGTGACATTTGTTTATAAAATGTCACAGCAAACAGGAATGCATTGAGATGATAAAAATTTATAAGTAAATAGATGCAATACTTTGACATTAAGCACTATAAACTGTAAAACTCCTACATTTACAGTTAAAACTTATATTCAAATATAAGAACTGTTATAATTTTTAACCTGATTATTTATTATATAATATAGTACACTGTAATTGGATTACTCCCATCAAATAATGCAGTTTTAAGAAAACATGATTTGGTAATGGACTGAAATATATAATGGCTGCTTCTATGTACTATTTTGCTTGAATACATGCTCAGTCATGTTTGATTCTTGGTGACATCTAGGACTGCAACCTGCCAGGCTCTTCTGTCCATGGAAATTTTCAGCAAGAATACTGGAGTGGGTTGCCATTTCCTCCTCCAGGGTATCTTCCTGACCCAGGGATGGAACCCGAGTCTCCATTCTTTACCACTGATCCACCTGGATACCTCAATGTACTATTTTACTAAGGCATTTAAATGTCTCTGGGAGGAAAACCTACTTTATCAAAATGATAGCTTGATGGTACATACATTTCTTTACTCTTTGTATGCAATGCTAGTTATGCTGACTTTGCTATTATAATTTTTCATTTCTTACAACAGTGCTGGTCTACACAAAACAAATTACATATTCTGCTACCCTCATTATCCTAAACTAATGTCAGCCATGAAGTCTCCTGAATAACAGCTTTTACCTTTGTAAGGAAAATTAGATGGGATAACAATTCAGAGCCGACTTACCAAGCAATAAGTAATAGCCTGTTTTATTTTGGGAAGATGCAATTTCAAAAAGAAAAGGTTTAAAAACATCCAATAAAATGGTTATTTTCTGCATTATATAGATGTTCTGCAATAAAGGGTTTAGTCAGTACTTTTTATACATATCAGAAGACAGAATGCAAACAAAATTTCCACTTGAAAGTGAAAGATTAACTATATTAATTTAGTTTCACAAAATGTGTTTTCTAAGTATGAATGACTGTTCTCCAATTTTTATGTTTCTTTCTATGAAAATATGATTTCTTGTCTTAAAATCTTCTGATCTTTGACATATGCCTTACTCTTTTTCAGAGAGTTACTGTGGTTTGCATCATTTCTCAGCCAGGACTCTTGGAGTTGCTTTCATCTGGACTGGTGTGAGTTTTGACCTTTTTAACGTCTGTATTGACACAGCAATCTTCCAGAAAAATATACTCTAAGTAGGCTTGTAAAGAAACACAAGTGATGTTCTGTTCTTCTTGGTAAAATTTTTGTCTTATATCAGAACTTGTTGGATTGATTCTAATCAACAGAAGTGCAATTTACTATGCCTTAACAGTTATTTTATTTTTCACTTAAAAATTCACTTAATTATACTTGCAAAGTTACTTGCTCATGTATTTTCTGTATTAAAATCTAATTCATCAGTTTCTTTTTTATATTTTCCCTTTGTACAGGAATAATAAAATAATTACATTTATAGCTGTTAAATATACTATTTTAAACACACACACATAATTTATTCTTCACAACAGCTCTATGAAATACATGTTATTATGTCTCAGATTAGGATGACAAAGTCTGAAAAGTATAACTAACCATTCCTAGGTTACAGACCAAGAAAATAATAAAATAAGAATTCATACTCAAGGAACATAATTTCAGAGTTCATGTTTTACTTTTATTTTATATCTCACATAATGGTTTTTACTACTTTCTTCATTAAAATTGTATATAATATAAAATAAAACAAAGTAAATTTTTTAAATCAACTGAGGTTATACTTACTTTTTATTAAGAGTCAAAATTAAGTGATTTTCTCAATATAAAGCAAGTTCAGAAAAGGATATTAAATAGGGAACAATTCATAGGAATCATTTTTTAAATTTTATTAACTGCATTTTATGTGCACATAATAACTATTTTTATACAAATTTATAAAACAAATAAAGCACATGGATTTAAAACCTATCAGCAAATCACGTGATTAACAAAAATGTAAAGTTCACAGAACTACTAAACTTCTCATTAATTACAACTGCAAGAGAAAAATAATGAGGGAATTGATTTCTGTATTAATATACTAATTAAAATTTATGAGCTAGACTTCTGTTGCTTGCAATAATCAAGTAAAATGTCCAGATTTAATTTCAACCATGAACAGTTAGAGAATAGGGGGGAAACACAAACAAACAAATATAGACATTATTTAATGACAACATAGGACTGTGATCCCCCAAAGTGGGAAAAAAAAATTCATGTGAGAAATAAAATTGCCTGAAGACATATTAGAGATCGCAGTACAGAAACAGAGATCCCAAGTAGAGTACAGTAATATTACTGAGCTAAGCATATAGGTAAACAATCTGCCTGCAGTGCAGGAGATGTGGGTTCAATCTCTGGGTCAGGAAGATCCCCTGGAGGAGGGCATGGAAACCCACTCAGGTAAGGACAGAGGAGTCTTGAGGGTAATGGTCCATAGGGTCACAAAAAGTCAAACATGACTGAAGTGACTGAGCACAGGCACAAAGCATATAGAGATTAATGTTTAGGTGTACTGAGGTAGTTTCAAGTTGCAAAGCATAGGTCAACATAAGACAAATCTATATAGAAAAAGGGCACTGAAACTTTGCATAGCAATTGCACCAAGTTTTTGCCGAATACTAAATTGCATATGTGTACAGTGAAGCTTTATGAAACTAGGAAAAAATGATAGGGTGGTGGTATAAGCTAGATAATTCTCCAAAATTACATGAGGTGCAAAGATATTGAAGAATCCAAACAACATTACTGGAGAGTCAACTCTCAGTAACCTTGGGCATTCAGTAAGGTTCACAAAAGGTTAACACTTTAGTAGTAAAACAATCACAGTAGTAAGTCTAATTTGTCTAGCCTAGAAGTAAGATTACTGGTAGTAATAAGCCTAAATTTTCTCCAGAGAAAAATTCATTTTATACTCAAAAAAGCAATGCTTAAAAACAGAGAGAAATCAACCTGATGTGAGCATCATTTAGTTGCCTTCTAGAATCTATTAGCAGAAAACTGGATTAAAGATTTACTGACCATGGCCTTGCTCAGTTTTCCCCACAGCCAGTTCCTCCCATCAGGAAGTTTCCACAAGCCTATTATTTACTCATGCATATGAAGGGAGACAGATGAAAACCACAATCACATAAAGCTAATCAAACTGAGGACATGGATCACAGCCTTGTTTAACTCAGTCAAACTATGAGGCATGCTGTGTAGGGCCAGCCAAGACAGACAGGTCATGGTCAAGAGTTCTGACAAAACATCATCCACTGGTGAAGGGAATGTCAAACCACATCAACATTCTCTCATCATTCTCACCTTGTTCAGAATCCCATGAACAGTATGAAAAGGCAAAAATATTTGACACTGAAAGATGAACTCTCCAAGTTGTTAGATGCCCAAAATGCTACTGGAGAAGAGTAGAGAAATAGCTCCAGAAAGAATGAAGAGGTTGAGCCAAAGCAGAAACAAGACCCAGTTGTGAATATGTCTGGTGGTGAAAGTAAGTCCAACACTGTAAGGGGCAATATTGCATAGGAATCTGGAATGTTAGATCCATGAATCAAGCTAAATTGAAAGTGGTCAAACAGGAAATGGCAAGAGTGAACATCAATATTCTAGGAGTCAGTGAACTAAAATGGACTGGAATGGGTGGATTTTATTCATATAGCCATTATATATACTCTAGTGGGCAAGAATCCCTTAAAAGAAATGGAATAGCCATTATAATCAACAAAAAAGCTCAAGATGCAGTACAAACTATTCAATATTACAATAATCCAAGTCTGTGCACCAACCACTAATGCTGAAGAAGCTGAAGTTGAACAGTTCTATGAAGACCTACAAAACCTTCTAGAACTAACACCCCAAAAGGAAGTCCTCTTCATTATAGGGGACTGGAATGCAAAAATAGGAAGTCAAGAGCTACCTGGAGTAACAAGCAAATCTGGCGTTGGAATGAAAAAAGAAGCAGGTCAAAGGCTAACAGAGTTTTGCCAAGAGAACACACTGGTCATAGCAAACACTCTCTTACAACAATACAATAGAAGACTCCACACATGGACATCACCAGATGGTCAATACTGAAATCAGATTGATATATTATTTGCAGCCAAAGATGAAGAAGCTCTTTACAGTCAGCAAAACAAGACCAAGAGCTGACTGTGGCTCAGATCATGAACTCCTTATTGCCAAATTCAGACTTAAAATGAAAAAAGTAGGGATAACCACTAGGTCATTCAGGTATGACCTAAATTAAATCCCTCAAGATTATTCAGTGGAAATGACAAATAGATTCAATGGATTTGATCTAATAGAGTATCTGAAGTATCACAGAGGATTGTGATATTTTACAGCAGGCAGTGATCAAGACCATCCCAAGAAAAAAGAAATGCAAAAACACAAAACGGTTGTCTGAGGAGGGCTTAAAAATAGCTGAGAAAGGGAGAGAAGCTAAAGAAAAAGGAGAAATTAAAAGATATTCTCATTCAATTGCAGAGTTCCAGAGAATAGCTAGGAGAGAAAAGAAAGCCTTCTTAAGTGAATAATGTAAAGAAATATAGGAAAACAATAAAATGGGAAAGACTAGAAGTCTCTTCAAGAAAATTAGAGATATCAAGGGAACATTTCATGCAAAGATGGGCACAATAAAAGACATAAATGACATGGACCTAACAGAAGCAGAAGATATTCAAAAGAGATGGCAAGAATACACACACACACACACGAACCAAAAAAAAAAAAAAACAACTTACAAAAAAGATCTTCATGACCCAAATAAGCATGATGGTTTGATTACTCACCTAGAGCCAGATATCCTGGAATGAGAAGTCAAGTGGGCCTTAGGAAACATCACTACAAACAAAGCTAGTGGAGGTGATGGAATTCCAGCTGAGCTATTTTAAATCCTAAAAGATGATGCTGTGAAAGTGCTACATTCAATATGCCAGCAAATTTGGAAAATTTAGCAGTGGCCACAGGACTGGAAAAGTTCAGTTTTCATTCCAATCCCAAAGAAGAGCAATGCCAAAGAATGCTCAAATTACCACACAATTGCACTTGTTTCAGATGCTAGCAAAGTAATACTCAAAATTCTCCAAGTTAGGCTTCAACAGTATGTGAACTGAGAACTTCCAGATGTTCAAACTGCATGTATAAAAGACAGAGGAACCAGAAATCAAATTGCCAGCATTCACTGAATCATAGAAAAGGCAAGAAAATTCCAGAAAAACATCTCCTTCTGCTTCATTAACTACACTAAAGCCTTTGGCTGTGTGGATCACAATAAACTGGAAAATTCTTCAAGAGATGGGAATACCAGACCACCTTTCCTACCTCCTGCAAAACATGTATGCAAGTCAAGAAGCAACAGTTAGAATCAGACATGGTACCTCGAACTGGTTCCAAATTGAGAAAGAGTGTATATTGTCACCCTGCTTATTTAACTTCTATGCAGGGTACATCATGTCAAATGCCAGGCTGGATGAAACACAATCTGGAATCAATATTGTTGGGAGAAATATCAATGACATCAGATATGAAGATGACTCTACCCTTATGGCAGAAAGCAAAGAGGAATGAAAAAGCCTCTGATTAGGTGAAAGAGGAGAGTGAAAAAGCTGGCTAAAACTCAACATTCATAAAACTAAGATCATGGCATTTTGTTCCATCAATTCATGACCAATAGATGGGGAAACAATAGAAACATTGACTGAGTTTATTTTCTTGGGCTCCAAAATCATCACAGAAGGTTACTGTAGCCATGAAATTAAAAGATGCTTGCTCATTGGAGGAAAAGCTCTGACAAACCTAGACAGTGTACTAAAGAGCAGAGACATTAGTTTGTTGACAAAGGTCCATCTAGTCAAAGCTATGGTTTTTCTAGTAGTTAGGTATGGATGTGAGAGTTGGACCATAAAATGGTTGAACACCAAAGAATTGATGCTTTTGCATTGTAGTGTTGGAGAAGACTCTTGAAAGTCCCTTGTACTGCAAGGACATCAAACCAGTCAATCTTAAAGGAAATCAATCCTGAATATTCATTGGAAGGGCTGATGCTGAAGCTGAAGCTCCACTATTTTGACCAGCTTATGTGAAAAACTGACTTATTAGAAAAGACCCTGATGCTGGGAAAGATTGAAGGTAGGAGAAGGAGAGGACAGAGGATGAGAAGGTTGGATAGCATCACTGACTCCATGGACATGAGTTTGAGCAAGCTCTGGGAGATGGTGAAGGACAGGATGGCCCAGTGGACTGCAGTCCATGAGGTCACAGATAGTCAGACATTACTCAGCACACACACAAGCCAAATACTATATATAAAATAAACTAAAAAAAAACTATAAGGAAAAAGAATTGGAAAAATAATAGATATATATTTATGTATAACTGAATTACTGGGCTTTACACCTGAAACTAATGAAACATTATAAATCAACTATAAATTTAAAAATATGTTAATATTTAAAATAAACATTAAAGAAATCTAGGAGACCTTTTTATGGAGTAATTTATCAGTTAATTAGGCATGCTAAACTAGGCTAGTTTACATAATAAAAGAACCAGATATCAGTATGTCCCTATTATATATATAATACCATTTATCTAGGTAAATGACCAGAATTGTAGACTTGATAGTTTCGGTTTATTGGTCAGTCAGTTATCGCCTCTGAGGTCACTCTTCCACACTTGAAAGTTTCAGTTCCTGATTCACTGTGACTCTTGCCAGCTCTTCTTCTACCATAATTCTTAATGATTTCAAAAATCCTAGACAGATGGTCCTTTCAATATCTGTCCTTAGTCACCCATTCTCAAGGTCATTGAAGAATCAATAGTTTTCATTCCAAAATCTGAGTTTCATTCAACTCTCTGAGCACTGCTTCTTATTTTCTCTATCATTTCTTCTCACATCACCAACTCTGACCAGTCCTTTTTCACTGGAATCTACTGTCCACTGATTCTACTGCCCTTAGTCACTTGAGGGCTCTTCTTCCTTCTTTACCCAGATTCAGTTCCAAGATCAATCTTGATAAACAGCCCTGTGCTGATCCTCCAAACAATCACTGATGATGTACTGCAAGCTAACACCAGTCTCAACTCTGCTCCCCTTTTCTCTCTTCCTCCTACTCCCAGTTTTCTGAGCTGTCAGGTTTTCTATCCACCACCTTGCATGAAATTTCCTAGAGGCAGATGACAAATTGCAGAGGGAGGACACAGTTACTCTTATAGTAAGAATGAAGCTCCCAGAAGTCTAGTCAGTGTGTGGATTGAAGACTATTAGGACAGTATTAGCAGATATTAGGATAAAAGCCTAGGGCCCCATCTTTAAGGGAACTAGATTCTTACACACTGAGTTTGCAGGTCTGACTACAACAATTTTATTGTTGTTGTTCAATCATTAAGTCATGTCCTGCTTTTTGTGACCCCATGGTCTGCAGCATGTCAGGCTCATCTGTCCACTATCCCTGGAGTTTGCTCAAATTCATGTCCATTGAGTCAGTGATGCTATAAAACCATCTCATCCTCTGCTGCCTCCTTCTCCTCCTGCCTTCAATCTTTCCCAGCATCAGTGTCTTTTCCAATGAGTCAGTTCTTCACATCAGATGGCCAAAATATTGGAGCTTCAGCTTCACTATCAGTACTTCCAATGAATATTCATGGTTGATTTCCTTCAGGATGGACTGGTTTGATCTCCTTGCTGTCAAAGGAACTCACAAGAGTCTCCTCCAGCTCCACAGTTCGAAAGCATCAATTCTTTGGTGCTCAGCCTTCTTGATGGTCCAACTTTCACATCCTTATATGACTACTGGAAAAACCATAAAAGTTATTAAAGAAGACAATTTAATACAACTTGATACAAATAAACGTTAACACTTCATGAAGTGGGCAGTCTCCATTCCCAAGGGTCCAGAGAACTACAAAATGGGATGCTATGCTGTGCTTAGTCATCAGTCCTGTCTGACTCTTTGTGACCCGATGAACTGTAACCCACCAGGCTTCTCTTTCCATGAGATTCTTCAGGCAAGAATAATGGAGTGGGTCACCATTTCCTACTTCAGGGGATCTTCCTGACCCAGGGATTGAACCCATGTCTCCTATGTCTCCTCCATTGCAGGCATATTCATTACCTATTGAGCCACGGTGTGGGGGAAAGGAAGTTTTAAAGCTTAAATAATAAGAAACAAGCAGACAAATAGAGAATGAATAAGGAAACAAATAGAGAAATGAATAAGGAAATAAGTACAGAGAGCAGAGTTGGCTTGGCATTTGGGGACTGGCTGACTGGATGCAATCTATTTCTGATTAAGAGGGACATTTACAGGGACAGGAACAAAATCTAAGTTTTGTTTTGCATTTATGGCACTGGAAATGTTTTGCATTTGGGGCAGGAGCCATTCCAACTTGGAACTAGAGTTTATTTCAACAATAGTATCTCTAAAATGTCTCAGGCAGCCCTTGCATTTCAATGACCATCATTCATTTCCTCAAAAGAGAGCCAGTTCTAATTAGTTAATTACTAAGACACACAGTGTCCAGCATTCTTGCCTGGAGAATCCCATGGACAGAGGAGCTTGGCAGGCTACAGTCCGTGGAGTTGCTAGAGTCGGACATGATTTAGAGACTAAACCACCACCACAGTGTTGGTAGAAGCTACTAGAAGCCATTTCAATTCTGGGATGTACATTCTCTGATTAAACAAGAAGAAAGAAAGAAAAAATACTGAGCCATCCTGGGTGGTGAAATTAAATGCTAGCTGCACCTGGAATTTATCTTAAACCTACCTTTGAACCTATCACACTGTTTATGCTGAAGTAGTTTAACATAAGAGATAGCCTAAGAGTCATTCAGCTGATATTGATGGAGTTTGGGATTTAAATCAGAAGAGCTCTAAAATCTAACATCAACTTCACTTTAATCTAGGCAGTCTGAATATACCCAAACTCTTACATTGTCCTGCCAAGCAAGGCTGTTGAAAGGATTAAATGAAATGATATCTGAGAAGTATATAATTGGGAGACAATAATTGACAGTTGCTGCTTATTAAAAGAATGTGTCCTCAAGTTGCTGTTTCTAAAATACTGTGATCATCAAAATTTGTAAGCAGACATTATGATTATTAATTAGAAAATTGGGGAAAAAATTTAGATGCATTATTTCTTTGGCATATATAATAAATAAATAATATTTATATAATAATATAAATAATATTCCTAGGAGATGATCAAATCTTCTGATCTGCTTAGTATCTAGATGTTTTATACAAATAAAAATTACTGTATTCTGTTACTTTATATAGGGCGATGGTACATTTTATGCTAGCATTTCTGTCTGTGTAGTGTTTTGAGCAATGCTATTTTAACTTGATTATTTTGGTATTCTGTTTGGATGTGAAGCCTTTTGTATTTTACACTTTTCACTTTTAAAACTATGAAGAAATATGTTAGAAAAGTCTTCAACTTGTGCTTATATTAGAGACAAAAAAAAGATATAATTCAATTATGAAATGAAAGTAAGAGAGCTCTAGTTCACAACTTTCTAATATAATCTACATGACAAGTCTGGAATAAGGCTGAATTTGCTATTCATAAGCTCAGACTGATCACTTGAGCTCCTACCCACCCAGCTTACTAAGACACACAGCTTCACCGACCAGGGTTCTCTTTGCCCCGAATTATCCAAGGAGGATTTAGGGTGTTTTAGGGGATTTGGGAAGAGTTCTCTTCTGCCTGGAGTTGCATCTGAAACAGTTTTGTGATTGAACACTGGACAACGCAGTTTAACATATTTTCATCTAGTGTGACAATTACCTGTTTTGGTCCCAAACTACCCACCCAGGAAGTGATTCATCTTTAGCATACAAAGGTTAGAGTGAAGTACCCAGAGTGCACCCCTGAGGTGTGTGCTAGAATGACTGAACCAAGAGGAACCTCCAGACTCAGCCTTGCTTTGTGCCAGCACATGGTGTCTCTGCAGAAGTACCTAAGCCGGTCCTTACCCAGATGCATGCCTCTCTCCTGGGGAGTTTTCCTTTGTGGGCTTTTAGTAGCTCCACAGAACAGCAAACTTCCTCTGGAATAACCTCTAGCCCAGAGGTTCCCAGATCCCCTCCACTGCTTTGCTCAGAAGAGACTGTTGGAATCCCTAGCAACTGACCCACCTGCTCCCCTAAGGGCCATTTCAGAGCACAAAAGATGTTAGCAGATAAGGTCTTTGTCAAGGTGTTGTTATTTAGTTGCTCAGTCATCCAACTCTTTTGCAACCTTTGGACTGAAGCCCACCAGGCTGCTCCACCCACAGGATTTCCCAAGGCAAAAATACTAGAGTAGGTTGCCATTTCCTTCTCCAGGGGATCTTCCCAATCTTGGAATGGAACCAGTGTCTCCTGTGTCTCTTGTATTCATTGGCCTGAGCCATCAGGGAAGCCCCCTTTGTCAACTTAGATATTTTAAAATTTCTCTTCCACCTGCCTAAGCACCTTTCCTTACTCACTCAGGTGTATCTTCCAGGCAAAAAGATTACTTAAAAAGTTTCCAAATTGAAAGAAAAGCTGGCCTTCACTTTCAAATTTAAATTTCTCTTGCTAACAAGACACTCTGTACATCTGGGAAATGTTAAAGGATTTTGCATTTTTATGAACAAGTGTTATTATCTAAATTCAACTTAAATAGGCACAAAGAAATGAAATGTGCCTTGAATAAAAAACAACCATTTCAAATGCCAAAGACCTTTTGAAGTGGCAAGTTTTGCTCCACTTTACAAGGAAAGTATTAAGCAAGTCATTTAAAGATTTTACTAGAAGGATTATGTTTGGCAACTAATGAAAGAAAATAGAAGAATTTATGTGATCTAGTCCAGTGGGTGAAGGAATGCCTCCCTGAGGAATTGGTATTTAGTCTTGAACTAGCAGTGGTAAAGAATCCACCTTCAATTCAGGAGACGCAGGTTCAAGTCCTGGGTCAAGAAGATCCCCTTGAGGAGGGAATGGGAACCCACTCCAGTATTCTTGCCTGAGAAATCCCATGGACAGAGGAGCCTGGTGAGCTACAGTCTGTGGGGTCACAAACCTACAGACACAGCTGTAACTGAGCATAGGCTCTTTTACTAGAAAAAGAGACTGAGTGGGCATAGAGATTAGCAGAGCATTCCAAAAGAGGGCAGCAAATACCAAGACTCTGGGAACTAAACAGACCATGGAGCAGAGCCAGGGAGAGTCCAACTTAGGCTGAAATGGAAATCAGAAGCCTGACTATCACGGTTTTGAAGAGCACTTTAATGAGTTACACTTTATTTTAGGACTAACAGGAAATTATTGGAAGATACAGGATTTTAAAATATTAAATGCACAAAATTGCAAAGTACTATTAAAACTAATTAAAAATGAAATAATAAAATATTATTTTAGCTAAAATGTGAAGAATGGTATGAAGAAAAGTGAGAGCTAGTGATAATCAACCAGTTAGAAGTCTTTTGAATTGGACTGTAGCAGGGAAAACATCATGTTAAAAATAAAAATATAAAAGGAATATTTTCTGTAAATTAGCCCTAGCAGTTACAGTCTTACTAAAGAAATAGCTCCCATAGGCACTTGGGAAATGATGTAATTCAAGAACACTGATATAGAAAAGATATCAGTGCAAGAGCAATTCCTTTTATAGTGCAAAATGTTTTAATATTTATTTGGCTTATATGGATTAAAATGTTAAAAATAGGACATATATGATGCTTACTATATGAAAGTGAAAGTCACTCAGTCGCATCTGACTCTTTGTGACCCCATGGGCTGTATAGTCCATAGAATTCTCCAGGCCAGAATACTGGAGTGGGTAGCCCATCCCTTCTCCAGGGGATCTTCCTGACCCAGGGATCGAACCTAGGTCTCCTGCATTGCAGGCAGATTCTTTACCAACTGAGCTATGAGGGAAGCCCATTTATTGTATGGTCATTTAACTACTGCCCCAGATTCAGATCTAAAGTGTTATAAAAACATTTGTGAAAAATTTAAATATTTTCTTATTTGTTTTAGTGCCAATATTCAGTTACAGTCTAAAACAGGAGTTTCATTCTTTTGTGTGTCTATGTACCTTACATAATTATATATAGCCCTTGTGATATAGAAGCATCAATCCTAGCTACCACAGATAAAAATTTATAGAGTGACACACTAGCTTAGTAATATTTTATTAAATATTATATTTTCCAGATTTTTATGTTCTTATGTTTGATTGTTTTGCTTTAATATATAATGCAGGTAGTTTCAGCGTTCTCCCAGTTTGTGAAATAGAGTGTATGGTATACTTTTCATCTTTGTGGTGGTTAGCATACCTGAGCATGTCAGAACTATTTATTAAATGAATTAATTCAGGCCGATATCTATTCCATAGGTATTTTACACAATTATACTTATATCACTGGGTAAATTTAAATAGGCACATCAAAATATGCCTTGAATAAAAAATAACTTCAAATGCCAAAGGCATTTTTGGGGTAGCAAATTTTGCTCCATTATACAAGGAAAGTATTAAATAAGTCATTTTAAAACCCATGGTGGATTCATATCAATGTATGGCAAAACCAAACAGAATTGTAAAGTAAAATTAAAAAATAAATAAATAAATAATAAAATAAAATATAACTAGAGAATTAACTAGAGAAGTAGTTATAGAACATTTTTAGATAAAACAAAGTCCATTATTTTCAGTTACTATGATGCTTTATGATGATCCTAGGACCTAGGGAAAAAGAGACATGTTGTTCAGTAGCTAAGTCATGTCTGATTCTTTGATACCCCATGAACTGGAACATGCCAAGCTTCCCTTTCCTTCAATATCTCGTGGAGTTTCCTCAAACTCATGTCCATTGAGTCAGTGATGCCATCTAACCATCTCATCCTCTGTCACCTTCTTCTCTCCTGCCTTCAATCTTTCTCAGCATCAGGGTCTTCTCCAATGAGTTGGCTGTTTTTCACAATAAGTGGCCAAAGTATTGAAGCTTCAGCTTAAGCATCAGTTCTTCCAAGGGACATTCAGGGTTGATTTCTTTTAGAACTGACTGATTTGATCTCCTTGCAGTCCAAAGGACTCTCAAGAGTCTTCTCCAGCACAATTAGAAAGCATCAATTCTTTGGCACTCAGCCTTCTTGATGGTCCAACTCTCACATCCTTACATGACTACTGGAAAAAACAGCATTGACAATACACACACTTGTCTGCAAACTGATGTCTCTGCTTTTTAATATGATCACTATGTTTTCGTAGCTTTTTTTTTTTAAGGAGCAAGTGTCTTTTAATTTCATGGCTGCAGTCACCATCCACCGTGATTTTGAAACCCAAGAGAATAAAGTCTGTCACTTTTTCTATTTCTTTCCCAATTCATTTGCCATAAAGTGATGGGACCAGATGCCATGATCTTAGTCTTTTTGAATTTTGAGTTTTAAGACAGCTTTTTCACTCTCCTCTTTCATCTTCATCTCAAGAGGTTTTTCAGTTCTTCTTTGCTTTCTGCATTAGGGTGGTATCATTTGCATATCTGAAGTTGTTGATGTTTTTCTTGACAATCTTGGTCCCGCCCAGCATTTCCCATGTTGTACTGTGCATACAAGTTAAATAAACAGGGTGACAATATAGAGCCTTGCTATATACTTCTTTCCCAAGTTTGAAACAGTCTGTTTTTCCATGTTCAGTTCTAACTGTTGCTTCTTGACCTACATGCAGATTTCTTAGGAGGCAGGTAATGTGGTCCAGTATTTCCATCTCTTGAAATATTTTTTGTAGTTTGTTGTGATCCACATAGTCAAAGGCTTTGGTAGTCAATGAAGCAGAAGATGTTTCTCTGAAATTCCCTTGCTTTCTCTATGATCCAATGGATGTTGGCAATTAGATCTCTGGTTTCTCTCCCTTTTCTAAATCCAACTTGTTTATCACCTCTTAAAAGATGATGTTAATACATTGCTGCCCTCAATATCCCAGCAAATTTGGAAAACTCTGGAGTAGTTTCTTGGTTCAGGTACTGTTGAAGACAGACTTGAAAGATTTTCAACGTTACCTTGCTAGCATGTGAAATGAGTGCAGCTGTGCATATTTTGAACATTCTTTGGAATTTCCTTTCTTTGAAATTGAAATGAAAAATGACCTTTTCCAGTTTTGGACAATTTTTTAAACTTCCAAAAGATTTTTTTTAAAGTGAGCAAATAGAATACCCTTAGGTCAGTTAATTTTCCTTTTCATAAGCTCAGATCATGTATATGCCATTTATTCTCCAAACGAGACTCTGCTTTATCTTCACTGTCCATTTTGCTACTATTATGTATTCATTTTAGTTTCTGCTGTGATAGATGATTGAATAGTGTCTGTGACAGACCATATCATGTTAAATATCTTTAGTGACATGGTTGTTATAAAATATTTCTTAAATGAAGACTTTTGAAACTTCCAGATGGTATGAGATTTGTCATTTGGTGGCATTTACTAGGCTTATCAGATGGAGTTGTACCAGTCCAAAAGTCAATTGACATTTTTTGCCATTAGTCCACTCTTCTAATTTTTCAGGCTTCCCTGGTGGCTCAGATGTTAAACAGACCCAGGTTTGAAGTAGCTGCCATGGGGAATGTCAAAATATGTGAACCAGGAGAACTACCAATGATGTAGAGACATCAACGAAAGGTCAGATCACCAACCACAGCAATAGTAAGGCATTTGCTGTGATTTATCTTGCTCCATTTTTCTGGGGGAAAAAAATCAAGTGTGTGTATATGTGTGTGTATGTGTGTGCATGCACACAAGTGCACATGGATTTGTGAAGGAGGAGGCAAATAGGAAGAAAACTTATGTAAATCTCTAGGATGAGTGGAAATTCTCAGGATCCATCTAGAATTGCACTATCCATTGAGCTCTATCTTCAATTCATTACAATGAGTTGTTATTTCAATAGCAATACTTGCTCTTCTCAGAAGTTCACTGAAATAAGATTTGACATTTAAAAGCACATACTGTCAGAACAGAAAGCTATACAAAATCTTAGAACTCACATTATGGACCATAAGTTCATTGTGGGAAATTTTTGCCAATCTGCATATCCATTGTATAAATTTATTTGGTATTATTCGGTACCAAATATTATTCGGTATTATTCACAAGGTGAGTTCTTCAATCAGCTTTATGAGTTTGTAGCGAGAAAATGCCTAATAAAAGCCAAATTACTGAATTTATTTTTCTTACGGTGCTAAAATGTTGGTTAAAATATTCTTTGGAAATAAGCATTGCATTTCTCTTCCACAAAACAGTTTATGTGGCATGACCTGCTCTTGTAATTGCATGTAGTTTATTGCCTGCAGCTAGAAATCACTCACTCCTAAACCTGTTGTTATAAAAAATACCATTTTGGATTGTTAATGTAACACAAATATTTCTTTGAAATGTAGGTTGTTTTCCAGTCTCAGTATCATCACAGCTCATCCAGCCAGCCAATATGAGATTCATGCAATTTAGAGCCAAAGACCATTACTCCCTTGCTCTTTCAAAGCTGGAAGAGGTAAGGTGCAACATTATCAAGTAAGTTGCATTTAACCTTTTGGATTGAAAGAGAAAGAAATGCCATGAAATATTAAAAATAAAAATGCTGTTTTGAATTCCTATGTGGGAGCTAAAATTTTAATTTATAAGTTTTTTTAAGTGCATTTGAATGAATTTGAACCATTGATATCAAAAGTGAACATGATGAAAATATCTCATTCTGGCATCATTAATCATAAATTGAAAGCATGATTTATGAAAAAATTAAGTGCAAAATTTAAAGAATTAAACTTGAATATATATATTCACATATGATGTTTATTTTGATAGTGTCATTAGTGCTATGTCAAAACATCTATATTTGCAGTAATTTGCAGTTTTTTAAAAATCCTTTAAGCCTTAGAAAACTCATGGGCTTTGTTGAAAGTCAGTCCTCGAATGAGATAATCTGACATACAATCTGAGACAAAGTCAAGCTTATTGCTTATGTAAGTAAAGTGTAAGTAAAGTCAAAAAAGTCACTCAGTCGTGTCTGATTCTTTGTGATCCCATCTACTATGCAGTCCATGGAAAATCCAGGCCAGAATACTGGAGTGCGTAGCTGTTCCCTTCTCCAGGGGATCAAACCCAGTTCTCCCACATTGCAGGTATATTATTTATCAGCTGAGCCACCAGGGAAACCCAAGAATACTGGAGTGGGTAGCCTGTCCCTTCTGCAGATGCAGGAATTGAACCAGGGTCTCCTGCATTGCAGGTGGATTCTTTACCAACTGAGCTACAGAGAGGCAAGGGAACCCTGAATACTCATTGGAAGGACAGAACTAAAGCTGAAGCTCCAATACTTGGCCACCTGATGCAAACAGCTGACTCAATGGAAAAGACCCTGATGCTGGGAAAGATTGAAAGAAGAAGGAAAAGAGGGCAACAGAGGATGAGATGGTTGGATGGCATACTGATTCCATGGAAGTGAACTTGGGCAAACTCTAGGTAGGGGGAAGGGAAACCTGATGTGCAGCAGTCCATGGGTTTGCAAAGAATTGGACATGACTTGGTGACTGAACAACAAAGTAAGGAGAGTTGTTTTTGCTTTGTTTATAAATATTTATTAACATTAAAAGCTGTTTGGTCTTCTGTCCCATGAGCATCCATCCAACTGCTATCAACTGCTAAGGTGTATGGCTGCTGTCATAAATGCCCTTGAAATCCTCAGGATAATAGATCATCTTCCTTTACTTAAAACTCCTTTTCCTTGCCTTGTGGTCAGTACCTCTCTTCACAATGTTATGTAAAAGGTGATCTGTGCCCCAAGAGAGCCATCCAGGGATAAAAATGTATGTGCCACATGCTAAGTTGCTTCAGTCATGTCTGACTCTTTGCAATGCTATGGACTGAAGCCCAACAGGCTCCTCTGTCCATGGGGTTCTCTAAGCAAGAATACTGGAGTGGGTTGCCATGCCCTCCTCCAGGGGATCTTCCCGACCCAGGGATGGAATCCACGTCTGTTAAATTTCTTGCATTGGTAGGCAGGTTCTTTACCACTAGTGCCACCTGGGAAGCCCTACATAATGTACACCTGTGATCAGAAAAACATTGGCCCTGCAATGTCAAAGAGTCAAATCCACCTGAGAAGAGTGGTTTTAAAACAGCCAAAGATGGATTTTCTCAGCACAAATCTAAAATATGCCTGAAATCAGATAGAGCTAATTAAAACTCAAGAGAGTTTTGTCGATACCTTGGAGTGGGGGAAGGAAGGTCAAAGTCTATCAAGAACTGAGAATTTTATTGAATGAGGCTCTTTCTATGTGGGGACTTATTAGGATTGAGAGGATATGAGAATAATGCTAAGGGAGATAGTTGCATTAATGTATGGTCATAGTATGGAAACAGAAAGGTGCAGTTTTCATTCTCAGTGTCCAGGCTGCCTGTGGGGATAAACAGATTTTGTATTCAAGGTATACTTGACACTAGTATACTGGGAGAATTCGATGTAAGAGAAAAAATGAAATCCAGTCTTATAGATGTTAAAATGTGTCAATTCTACGCTATCTTCTTTGTTTGTAATAATACAAGGTAGAGATAAGGATGGCTTATGTTTTTGTTTTTGTTGTTGTTGTTGTTAGTTTTTTCTTTCACTTTATTTCAATTCCGTTATGCCGGGCACTGTCCTGATCCATCGGTGGCATACAGTTGAGGAAGGGCTCTTCTATTATCTTTTCTGGTGATTTCCATCTTCACTGCTGGTCACATACTTTATGTTAGTAAAGTCTTAGCCTTGATTCTTTATAAGCACAGTTATATTGTTGTTAGAGACTGCTTCCAGATGAGGTAACTGAGTTTAAGACAGATTAAATCACTTTTTTTTTCAAGGTCAGATAGCTATCAATGTTGTTGGAAGCAATTGGTATGCCTGACACACAGTGGGGCCAAACAAACAGAAAGGTTGGAGCTTGGAGTGGAGAAATTTTTACTGCAGGGCCATGCAAGGAGAAAGGAGAGGCTCCTGCCCTAAAGATGTGAACTCTCTGATGATTTTCCAAGAAGACTTTTTATAGACAAAATTGGGAGGGGGACTGCAGGGTGTGTAACTCTCGTCTGATTGATTGGAGGCTGTGTTCCGGGAATCTCAGTGATCAGCCTTCTGGTTCTAATTAGCCTAGAGTTCAGGAGCTTGTCCTAAGTCTGAAGTTACCATCTTCTATCAGTTCCTATAGAACTCAGAGGCGGATCAGATTATATCCACATCCCCCAAGGAGGAGCCTGGACCAGGACCCATAGCTGTACTATCCTTTTCTTTCCTTTGTTTATTGAAGTATAGTCAATATAAAGTATGGTGAGTCATAATTTTTAAAGTTTATACAAACTAGTGAATATGAAAAAAAGAACACTAACAGATATGCAGAACAAACTAGTTGCTGCCAGTGGGGCAAGGAAGGAGGGAAGGGCAAGATAGGGATAGGGGATTAAGAGGTAGAAACTGTTAGGTATAAAATAAGTTATAAGGATATATTGTATAACACAAGGAAAACAGACAATATTTTATAATAGCTTTAAACGGAGCACTGTTGTTTCTTTTGCATTACTTTACTCCCCTAATTAATAAATGAATCAAGGAAGGTCTAGGAAACTTGGAAAAAAAAAAAAAAGGCAGAGTCTTGGTCAGTTTAATTGAGTCAGTACATGAAAAAAAGATAAAGCCATTCATGTTCAGAAAACGTTCCTTATGTCATAAATGGCCTTACCACCAAGGGTAGGACTCAGAGCTGAATGGCTCAGCATCCACAGACAGACCCAGAATTAAGCAGCCAGTGAAATGGATGCTGGTCTGGTGTGGCACAGTCTCCTTCATGACAAATAAGGGAGGATCACCCCATGATGAAGCAAACAGGTTCTGCAATCAGATCACCCATGGCTCTACTGCTGGCTAGGAATAGAACCTGGATAAAACATTTACACCTTCATAGCCCTTGGCAGTTGCTCTGGAAAATAGTGATGATAGCCAAATGATAGGATCATTGCAAAGAACACATCACACAATTTAGACACAGTATTTAGCCCAGTTTGGGCATTTAATCAGTGCTCAAATAAATAGTTCCAAAAGCATAATTATAAATTAGTATTGTCTACATCATCTCTAATAAATATTCTATTGTTGCTATTCAGTCACTAAGTCATGCAACCCCATGGACTGTAGCACATAAGACTGCCCTGCCCTCCACTAACTCCCAGAGAGTGCTCAAGATCATGTCCATTGAATCGGTGATGCCATCCAACCATCTCACCCTTTGTAACCCTCTTCTCTTTCTACCCTCAATCTTTCTCAGCATCAGGGTCTTTTCTATGTATATTTAACTTTATGCCAGGTCAGTTGATATAGCAAGGTCATAATTGTGGAAGTTATTTTCAGTATTGAAATCGGTGAATCTGTGTGTCTATACTATTATGTCAATTGTGTTAGGGGAAGAGAAAAAGCAAGATAAAATTTTGACCTGTGTTGGGGAATTAATTAAAAATAAAAACTTCCTTCCAATCTAAAAATCCTCTTCACTAATATTGAAAGCTTTTGTTTGAATAAGCTTTAAACCAAACTATGATATGCATCTCAGCAATCCACTAAAGAAATTACAAAGACAGAAAGACATCTCATCTGTTTATATAGCTGCTGCTGCTGCTGCTGCTGCTAAGTCGCTTCAGTTGTGTCCGACTCTGTGCGACCCCATAGACAGCAGCTCACTAGGCTCCCCCGTCTCTGGGATTCTCCAGGCAAGAACACTGGAGTGGGTTGTCATTTCTTTCTCCAATGCATGAAGGTGAAAAGTGAAAGTGAATTCCCTCAGTCATGTCTGAATCTTAGCGACCCCATGGACTGCAGCCTACCAGGCTCCTCCATCCATGGGATTTTCCAGGCAGAGTACTGGAGTAGGGTGCCATTGCCTTCTCCGCTATATAGGTAGGCAGATACAATTATTTACATATATGTTAACGGTCTTGATCCAAAGGAAAAATAACGTATCTTCTATTTTTGCAGCAAACAAAAATTTACAACTTGGAATCTGTCATCTAGGCTAAACTCCCAAAGAGACAGACAGGGTACTTTATGTTAACATTTCAAGAAGGTAGTTCCAAGGCCCTCGAGACATTTCTGGAATGCAAAGCTGGCTAGAGGTTATTCACGTTTTCAAAAGTTTTGCATCTATCTCTAAGAGACAAGGAAAGGATTTGCAATTGCAAACTTTCTAAAAGGAAACCCTCTAGGAAAAAGAAGGAGAAGGAGGGAGTTTTCCTTCTTTTTTGGCATTAGGGAACTCATTTATTTCTTGAGATTTATATTTACTCTTGCATCTTTTGGGGGACTTCTCTGCTGCCTCAGATGATAAAGAATCTGCCTGCAATGCAGGAGACCTGGGTTAGGTCCCTGAGTCAGGAAGATCCCCTGGAGTAGGAAACAGCAACCCATGCCAGTATTCTTGTCTGGGAAATCCCATAGACAGAGGAACCTGGCAGACCTGAGAGTCCATGGGGTCACAAAGAGACAGACATGACTGAGCAACTAACAATTTTGCTTCACTTTCTTTCAATTGCATCTTCTAGACTTTTTCCAAGAAGAATAAAAAATAATATATTACCAAATTATTAAGAATAAAGGAGTTAAGGAAAGTGGAATTGAAATCAATGGTTTGAATAAAATAAAATAAAATTACTTAAATAAACTAAAAAAAAAAAAGAAAGAAATCAATGGTTTGAATGTTATAAAGGCATGGAAAATTGACTAAAATTCAGTAGGTGAATTTTAATTCACTTAATGTCAGTTATATCCATTGAAAGAAGATTGTCACATAGAAACATTTTAGGCTGTTGTACTACTATGAGTTGAATTGTGTCCCTCTCACCCCTCCAAAAATGTGTTGGATTTTAGCCTCCACTAGTTCAGAAGGTGAAATTCTTTCAAGAAAAGGTTTTACCAGGGCAAGTAAGCTAAAGAAGGCTATTAGGCCACTCTCTAATCCAGAATGATTGGCATCTTATAAAAAGGGTAAATTCAGACGCAGAGACAGACACATGTAAAGGGAAAACAGACATCCACAAGCCAAGAAGAGAGGCATGGAACAAATCCATCACTCAGAGTCCTCAGAAGGAATGAAAACTGTCAACACCTTGATTTCAGACTCTGAGCTTCCAGAACTGAGAGACAATAAATTTATGTTGTTTTAATGCTATGGTTTTTCCAGTGGTCATATATGGATGTGAGAGTTGGACAGTGAAGAAAGCTGAGGGCCAAAGAATCGATGCTTTTGAACTGTGGTGTTGAAGAAGACTCTTGAGAGTCCCTTGGACTGCAAGGAGATCCAACCAGTCCATTCTGAAGGAGATCAGCCCTGGGTGTTCTTTGGAAGGAATGATGCTAAAGCTGAAACTCCAGTACTCTGGCCACCTCATGGGAAGTGTTGAGTCATTGGAAAACACTCTGATGCTGGGAGGGATTGGGGGCAGGAGGAAAAGGGGACAATAGAGGATGAGATGGCTGGATGGCATCACCGACTCGATGGATGTGAGTTTGAGTGAACTCCGGGAGATGGTGATGGACAGGGAGTCCTGGCGTGCTGTGATTCATGGGGTCGCAAAGAGTCGGACATGACTGAGCAACTGAATTAAACTGAACTGAGCCACTCTGTTTACTTTCTTATTGCAGAGATGGTAATCTTACACACATGCCATCAGTGAACATGGTAACTGTTCATTTCTAACTGGTCCTTTTTATCACTGAACTGTAGTGCTGGAGAAGGTTTTTGAGAGTCACCTGGACTGCAAGGAGATCCTACCCATCAGTCCTAAAGAAAATCAGTCCTGAATATTCATTGGAAGGACTGACCCTGAAGCTGAAGCTCCAGTACTTTGGCCACATGATTCTAAGGAAAGACCATGATGCTGGTAAGACTGAAGGCAGGAGGAGAAGGGGGTGACAGAGGATGAGATGCCTGGATGGCATCACCAAATCTATGGACATGAGTTTGAGTAAACTCCAGAAGTTAGTAAAGGACAGGGAAGCCTGGCGTGCTGCTGTCCATGGGGTCGCAAAGAGTCAGACACAACCGAGTGACTGAACAACAAAAATGTAGCATGAGCAGTCTTAGTTTCCCAACCAGGGATAGAACTCACTCCCCCAGCATTGGAAGGCAGATTCTTAGCCACTAGACTACCAGGGAAGTCCCCTTTTACTACTTTTATAAACTACTTCTTGCTTATGCGAGTTAAGAAAAAAACTAAAGATTTTTAAGCTCATAAAGGCTTTTTTATTTTCCTAGATTTCTATAATCTATTAAAGGTTTTCCAGACTGGACTCATTTCTCTTGAAAATGTGGCAAACTTCTGGTATACTTAATTTCATTCATTTTTATGGCCAGAATATACCTAAAGTTCCTTCTTAAATATAATGTTTAAGTTCTTTATCTCTTTGTCTCCTCACCTCTAGCATCTCTCTCCTATCTTCTTAAAACTCCATTATTGAGGCAATAGTGTTGAACTTTGCTTTTTAATCACTCTTTTTTTTTTCAGTTGTATCTCCTATTTGTAGGCATCAAGAAACACAAACTTTATAAATATTGGAGGCTTTTAATCTCTGACTCCCTGTCGTGTCCTACTGTTTGCAACCCTATGAACTGTGGCCAACCAGTCTCCTTGTCCATAGGATTCTCCAGGCAAGAATACTGGAGTGGGTTGCCATGTCCTACTTCAGGGGATCTTCCCAAATCAGGAATCAAACCCACGTCTCTTACATCTCCTGCATTGGCAGGAGGGTTCTTTACCACTAGCACCACCTGGGAACTTGAAGTTAATCCTTGCCTAAACTGCTGTCTTTCTTCCAACATCTGACTGACTGCAGCAAGTAGTGTTCACACATCAATACTAATTAGATGGAGATTCTCCTGGACCAGGTCTGGGAGTGGCACACAGAGTCTACTCAGATGCCATTGGCTAGAACTCAATCCTGTGACCACACTTAACTTCAAGGGAAGCTGGGAAGGTAGTCCAACCATATATCCAACCAATTGGGGAGTGAGTTTAGGTGGACAGTCAATATTCTCGGTCATATGTGACATATCACCCTTACATCTTTCAAATTTGTAAAATCAACCGAAGCATTCCTGAACATCATGCTTTAGCTTGCTTTTTCTTTTGTTGTTGTTGTTTTTCATTTGTTTGTTTTACATTATCCTTCTTGTCCTGTATATTCACATTACCTCACTGGTATTATTTATCCAATAATAGATTCCTCTCTCAGTGTCCGTGAAGGATGGGTTTAAGTACCCTTCCTCCCTACTCTTCAACAGGACCAAGATCTGAGGATGCTCAAGTCCCTTATATGAAATGATTTAGTATCTGCATATAACCTATGTATGCATGTCCTTCTGCCTACTTTTAATAATCTCTTGACTACCTGAAATACCTAGTATTATACAATGTAAATTCTACGTAAATAGTTGTCTGTAGGCAGCAAATTCAAGTTTTGTTTTGGGAAATTTTCTGGAATATTTTTCCCCAAATATTTTCAGTCTGTGATTGGCTGAAATTGGCAGATGTGGAACCTATAGATATCACATGCCAACTGTAGTTCTTGTGCTCTGTTATTAATCACTGGGTCATTGACACTCCTCCTAACAAAGCTGAGATAGCAGGCATCAGAAACATGGTATGAGAGCTAAGCAGAGATGGGAAATGTGACTGGTAATAAGGAAACTGAAGAGGAAAACAGTACAAAAAGGAAAAAGGGCTTGTCTCATTTTCCTCTGAAGACATTTAATTTCTTTTATTTTGATGCATTTCATAAAAATGCCTTTTATTTATGCATAAAGTGTTGGAGAAGACTCTTGAGAGTTCCTTGGACACCAAGGAAATTCAACCAGTCCATCCTAGAGGAAATCAGTCCTGAGTATTTATTGAAATGACTGATGCTGAAGCTGAAACTCCAATACTTTGGCCACCTGATGTGAAGAACTGACTCACTTGAAAAGACCCTGATGCTGGGAAAGATTGAAGGTGGGAGGAGAAGGGGATGACAGAGAATGAGATGGTTGGATGGTATCACTGTCTCAATGGAACATGAGTTTGAATAAACTCTGGGAGTTGGTGATGGCATTCTACAGTACATGGGGTCACAAAGAGTCAGACATGACTGTGTGACTGAACCGAACTGATGGTGCAGTGAGCTTCAAGCCTGCTTTCTTGAAAGGTGCTTTTGAAAGCTCCTTTCTCCAGTGACAATCATAATTACACTTTAGCAATCATATACAAATTACATATTGATGTAAGAAGCAAAGTAATGAAAACATGAGATGAATAGTATTAGTGTGTAAAGAAAAGTTAATATTTGGTCTTTGTCCATAGTTCCTGACACAGAGCTTCAAAAACTCCTGGAATTTTCTAAGTGATAAGAGTCCCTTTTGTTATTCATACTTGATTTTATATTAACAAGGCAACTCATGGAGACAACTTTAGGTTGAAGGCTAGTTGCCAGAAACAGCAAAGATGTGATTAGAAAATGGAAACTTTCAGTACCTGCTCACCTTGCTGCCTCTAGGGAAGGAGGAGGGGCTGAAGATTGAGTTTCATCTCAATCTTAATGATTTAATTAAGCCTGCCTATATAATGAAGCTTTGATAAAAATGCTGAAGAAAGAGGCTTAGAGAGCCTTCTGGTTGGTGAACATAAATACCTGGAGGGTGGTGCCCTCAGACTCCATGGAGTCAGAAGCTCCTGTGCTTATGACTGATCCAGATTTGCCCAGTGTACCTTTTCAACTGTTGTTCATTTGCATTCTTTATATTCAAATGATAGTCCTTAAATATAACACTTTCTTGAGTTCTGTGAGCATTCTGGAAAATTACTGAAATTCAGGGAGTTGCGGGAAACCCTAGATTTGTAGTTGGATGGGTAAGAGGTGCTGTTGAATTGGAGACACTGAGTACTTGGAGCTTGTTGCTGAAATGAGGGCAGTCTTGTGCGACTGAGTCCCTACTCTGTGGGGTCTGAGCCAATTCTGAGTAATGAGTGCTAGAACTGAACTGAATTAACATCTGTTGGTATCAGAATGGCTCAGATGGTAAAGAATCTACCTCCAATTCAGTAGACCTGGGTTCGAAACTGGCTCAGGATGATCCCCTGCAGAGGAGAATGGCAACCTACTCTAGTATTCTTGCCTGGAGAATCCCATGAACGGAGGAGGCTGGCAGGCTACAGACCATGGGGTCACAAACCGTCAAACATATCTGAGCAACTAACACTTTCATAAAGGGTCATGTCAATAAATTATATATTGCTATATAGTCAATCGTAGAGCAAATTTATACTCATTAGAAACAGATCCTGGGAGAAATAGGCAAGAATGTCAGTTATTTTTAGCATATTCACTGTGTAAAAGCAAGAAGGCAAGATTTTACATTTTGTCAGTTTAAATTCAAGCCACTGAATATTTACTTAGCATCTACTGTGAACCATATTCCTTGCTCACTGCAGGAAGTTATGAGTTTGAATAAAGCACATAGAATTTTTAGTTTGATGGGAGACATAGATATATAGGAATGAATAAAAATACATTGTCTTATTCTTTATTTTTCCTCTTCAAACAAGTTGGACAATTTTTTTATTCATAATCTAAGTGCTAGAATGGCTGAATGGGAGTTTGGTGCTATCTTCATGATTCATTAGGAAGATTTCTCATGCAAATTTTAAGTGAATATTTACCTTCCCCTATATTGGTACAGAAAGAATTTGAGGTGACTGTGAATGAGTTTCTATTGCTTTTAAATGTGATACACCATTGCTGACATACAGGAGTTATGATCATGATTTAAATAGATGTCTTCCTCTCACAAACACACAACTGTTTTAATGTACAAATATATCTGTTAAGAATGTGCATAATGTGGTTAAGTTTTGGCACTATCACTACTGGGGCCCTAGTTCACTCCCTGGCAGGGAAATAAGATGCCATGGTGTGGCCAAAAAAGGGGGAAAAAAAAAAATGAAGAACGTGCATAGTTTATGATTTCACACAATAGGTTCAAAGTTGCTGTAGATTGAAGGCTGTGTCCCTCTAAAAATTCACGTTTAGTCCTTCAACATCCTTTCTTTATCACTGAATGCACATGTTTCTCAGAAGCTTTCGATTTTCCAGATGTCTCAATTCTCTGGAGCAGCAGGGCCTTCAGGGAGAACAGGGTGCAGGCAGCCATTAGTGTGTCTTGTTTGTGGAGCATATATTTCTAAGTTATAAGTGACATGGTTGGAGTCTCAGTTTGCCCAGCACTCCTTGTGTATGGCTGTTGTCTCAGTATACTTACTAGGCATGCCTGTCAAGAGATCCTGATTTGGAAGATAAACTACACCTATCATCCTATTTCTAAGGCAAGGACCATGTGTATCTTAGTGGAGAAGGGTTGTAACTGCCTCGAAGACCTTGCATTCTTCTCTAAGATAAGAAAGTGGGTCTCCCACACCCCAAACTCCTTCAGCATGAACTTGCCTTGGACTGACTCAAGGGTGATAGAGGATGTGGGCCTGAGTTTGCCTTGATTTCTCATAAGCAAGATGGATTCCTGGAGCATCCAGCCAATGTAACCCTGCTAAGTTACCACCGAGACTGAAACAGACTTGTGTGTGTATGTGCATGCACATGTGGGTCTGTGTTCACATGTGTGGCGAGTGTGGTAGGAATCTACTCTTTCCAGGAAGAAGAAAAGTGGAAATGCAGAAAAATGTTCTTTATTACTGGAACTGCCTCTGTCTGTGTGCAATACAAAGAAGAAGTGAAAGAAAGGGAGATCGATTTAAAGCCACGATGACTCAGGGTCCTCTGTTTCCCCAGTTCCTAAACACACACTTCAGTGAGAAGCTTTAATAGGAAACCTGTTCTGGAAGAGATACACATTCAGAGCTGCTAGGCCACCCCTGAGACTTTCCTAGGAAAGCTCTAAGCAGGATACACAAAACTCTAGCAACTCGTTGAAAATGCTTGTATCTTACTATGAGGGTTTTCTGTGCTCGAATTCCAAAGGTCACTCCCTGGCCACTTTGTGAGAGGAAAGGCAGAGTTAGCTTGATCAGGACAGGAGAATTTGGAAAGAAGTTTTGAGGGCTGTTGGTGAAGTAGAAAAGGGGTGGGGAGAAAGAGGGAGGAAAAGAGTAGAAAAAGAAGAGAGGATATCGTGTTAAACCCTTTAAAGAAGGGCAAGTAGGGTGAATGATAGGAAAATCCTGGGAGCCAGCATGGGAGATCCCACCTATGACAAGGTCATGTGGAGGAGACCTGACAAGCAAGGTGTATCAGGACTCGAGGGACTCCCTGGACCTGCTCGAGCATCTACCCCAAACCAAAATCTGTCTGTCTACTGTTTATTATATTATGCCTTTCACCAACTCTTCTGACATTAACAGGGGGCTATCCCCGACCACCTTTCTCTGGAGAAAATCGACTTAGGGCTCTAGTTGATAAATCTCCTGGGCATGAAAGGAGCATTTCCGTTTAAACCCTCCTGTTAGCATTCTAGCTTGCTTGGCAGGTTTATCCAGACTCTTGAAACTATGCATATGCTTGTTCACAACATCCCAACCATGACACAGGAAGCCTAAGCATTCTAAAAATATAGAGCCCTTCGAGGGGTGAAAAAGTTTTACTAAATTATAGTGGTGAAGGGTTTCATTGTTGAGCCAATGCTTGCTGCCAAGTTACCATATCCCTTATCCATTGTGTGCCTGGGAGTGCATTAGTTAATATAGTTGGAATGTAAGAAAAACAAGTAGTAGCTTTGGTATTAACCACATCAGATCTTTGAGCTAATAAGTTCTTTTTTTGTAACCCACTGCACCTTTGCTCCATGAGAATGTAACTTTGTATAGTACTTTCTGAGGCTGACACAGATTAGAGGTATAAAGAAAAAACACTTCAAGGGAAAACAAGTTTTCTGGTTCATTAACCTTTATCAAAAAAGGCATAAAATGTCAACAGGCCTCCAAGGCCAGAAGATAATGTACACCACATAGGACCCTTATTTATGGGAAAGGTATGCAGAAAAAAAATCCTGGTTTTCATAAGGGCAAAACTGCTGGAGTGTTTGAGCTGACTCTGCATAACCTTGCATCTTTCATTTTCCTCTATGTATAAGTCAGGGTATAAAAGCCCCTTTTGAAAATAAAGTTACAGGCCTTGCTCACTGAAGTTTGGTCTCCCCGTGTCATTCATTTGTTCACCAACGCCGTTCATCCTGAGGGTATCCCTAGACTCTGCTGAGGCTGGACCCCAGCAGGAAAAGCCACTAGATTTGGGGTTATAGTATTACTGTGTATTGGGTCTGGGCAGAATCTGCTAAGTCCAATCATATTATCAGCTCATTCTGTATGGCACTGACTGGACACAGTTTAAAGAAACCACAATTTCTGCCAGAAACAAATGTCTTCTTCCAACAAAACCATATGTTCATGATAGCAAACCAAATGGAAGAGATAGGCAAGACCAAGGGTATTTGCCTGTTCAAATAAATGCTATCAGCTTTATACAACACATTTTCTTTAGATGTAGACAACTACTGTAAGGAGAAAAGATTTATTCATTTCTTCAATAAAATTTCATTGACTGTCTGTGTGCCAGGCATTGGGTACAACTTAAGAACCACATGTGTCCCCAGATTCATAGGAAATCCTACCTATTTCTGTAGTAAGACAGCTCATTCAAACCATCTCCAAACCACCTACCTAGGTGGTTCCAATAAGCATTGTTGATACAAAGGTTAATAAGTCAGTGACTGCATTGTGATGTAATGGACACAAACACCAAGGGGTCACCACTTGTATATCCGTCCTTCTCCCTACATTTCAAGTCGGGTTGTCCTTATACTCTGGACAGTCTTCTCAACTAGTAGACATGATAGATGTGATGGAGTAACTCATCTTTCTCCCTGACAGGGTTGATGCTGAACCCAGCCTCATCTGTCTGTCCAGGGAAAGCCCAGGGGTCTAGTCACTCTAGTACCATCATGACAACAAGCAGGAGCAGTGGCCTCGGTTATCATCTCCAAGACCCCCTCTGTCAAGAGTGTGCTGTCCCACCCATTCCTGAAAGATGGACCTGGAGCCATCCTTCCCTTGAGATCTCCCAAATTTGCTGCATTAGAGACTGGAACCCCCTTCCATTACCTCAGAGAGTGAGAGCTCATGTTTTTATTTGTTTTGCTGTGTCTGTCTTTCCCATTAAGGGTAAGCTGGCAGCAAGAGAAATGAGCATTCTTGAGGTTAACATTTGAGTCAAGGTGAAGCATCATTCTTAAGAAATTTGTTCCAATCTTACACAAATATTTGCTCTTAGGCCTTTGTTTATTTTGTGGGCAATAATAGCAATAGAATTTTTTCAAAAGAAACCCTCATAGAGCTTTATACACACAAACACATTTTTTTTATTTTTTATTGTTGTGATAAAAGTCATGTAACACATACTATTTTAAGCATATTTAACTGTATAGTTCACTGAAGACACTAAGTACATTCACATTGTTTTGCAACACTTACCATTATGCATCTCTGGAGTTTTTCACCTTCCTAAACTCAGTGTCAGACTTTATTTTTTGGGGGCTCCAAAATCACTGCAGATGGTGACTGCAGCCATGAAATTAAAAGATGCTTACTCCTTGGAAGAAAAGTTATGACCAACCTAGATAGCATATTGAAAACCAGAGACATGACTTTGACAACAAAGTCCATCTAGTCAAGGCTATGGTTTTTCCTGTGGTCATGTATGGATATGAGAGTTGGGCTGTGAAGAAAGCTGAGTGCTGAAGAATCAATGCTTTTGAACTGTGCTGTTGGAGAAGACTCTTGAGAGTCCCTTGGACTGAAAAGAGATCCAACCAGTCCATCCTAAAGTAGATCAGTCCTGGGTGTTCTTTGGAAGGAATGATGCTAAAGCTGAAACTCCAGTACTTTGGCCACCTCATGTGAAGAGATGAGTCATTGGAAAAGACTCTGATGTGGGAGGGATTGGGGGCAGGAGGAAAAGGGGACAACAGAGAATGAGATGGCTGGATGGCATCACTGACTCAATGGACGTGAGTCTGAGTGAACTCCGGGAGTTGGTGATGGACAGGGAGGCCTGGCGTGCTGTGATTCATGGGGTCACAAAGAGTCAGACATGACTGAGCAACTGAACTGAACTGAACTGAACTGAAACTGAAACTCTGTCCTCTTTAAATGCTAACTCCCCATACCCCCTCCCCCCCTACCTCTTAACTTCTGGCATCTACCAATGTTCTTTTTGACTATGAGTATGACTGTTCTAGATACCTCATGTGAGTGGAATCAAACAGTACATTTTACACTTACATTTAGTATATTGAAATGCATTTTTAAGGTTCAGTTCAGTTGCCAAGTCGTATCTGATTTTTTGCAACCCCATGGACTGCAGCACGCCAGGCTTCCTTGTCCATCACAAACTCCTGAAGCTTGCTCAAACTCATGTCCATCAAGTCAGTGATGCCATCCAGCCATCTCATCCCCTGTTGTCCCCTTCTCCTCCCGCCTTCAATTTTTCCCAGCATCAGAATCTCTTCCAATGAGTCAGTTCTTTGAATCAGGTGGCTAAACAGTTGGAGTTTTAGCTTCAGCATCAGTCCTTCCAATCAACATTCAAGGTTGATTTTCTTTAGGAATGACTGGTTTGATCCCCTTGCAGTCCAATACTCTCAAGAGTCCTCTCCAACACCACAGTTCAAAAGCATCAATTCTTTGGCCCTCAGCTTGCTTTATGGTACAACTCTCACAACCATACGTGACTACTGAAAAAACTATAGCTTTGACTAGATGGACTTTTGTCAGCAAAGTATTGTGTCTGTTTTTTAATATGCTGTCTAGGTTGGTCATAGCTTTCCTTCCAAGCAGGAAGCATCTTTTAATATCATGTCTTCAGTCACTCTCTGTAATGATTTTGGAGTCCAAAAAATAAAGTCTGTCACTGTTTCCATTCTTTCCCCATCTATTTGCCATGAAGTGATGGGACCAGATACCAAGATCTTCTCTTTTTAAATGTTGAGTTTTAAGTCAACTTTTTCACTCTTCTCTTTCACTTTCATCAAGAGGCTCTTCAGTTCCTCTTCACTTTCTGCCATAAGGGTGGTATCATCTGCATAACTGAGGTTATTGATATTTCTCCCAGCAATCTTGATTCCAGCTTGTGCCTCATCCGGCCTGGCATTTCACATGACGTACCCTTCATAGAAGTTAAATAAGCAGGGTGACAACATACAGCCTTGATGTACTCCTTTCCCAAATTGGAACCAATTTGTTGTTCCATGTCCGGTTTTTACTCTTGCTTCTTGACAGGCATACATGTTTTGCAGGAGGTAGGTAAGGTGGTCTGGTATTCTCATCTCTTGAAGAATTTTCCACAGTTCATTATGATCCACACTGCAAAAGGCTTTAGTGTAGTCAATAAAGCAGGAATAAATGTTTTTCCAGAATTTCTTTGCTTTTTCTATGATCCAGTGCATTTTGGCAATTTGATCTCTGCTTCCTTTGCCTTTTCTAAATCCAGCTTGAACATCTGGAATTTCTCAGTTCACATACTGCTGAAGCCTAGCTTGGAGAATTAGCATTATTTAGCTACTGTGTTTAATGAGTGCAATTGTGCAGTAGTTTGAACATCCTTTGGCATTGCCCTTTTTTGGGATTGGAATGAAAACTGACCTTTTCCAGCCCTGAGGCCACTGCTGAGTTTTCCAAATTTGCCGACATATTGAGTGCATCACTTTAACAACATATTTTAGAATTTGAAATAGATCCACCGGAATTCCATCACCTCCACTAGCTTTGTTTGTAGTGATTCTTCTTAAGTCCCACTTGACTTGCATTCTGGGATGTCTGGCTCTAGGTAAGTGATCACACCATTGTGGTTATCTGGGTCATGAAGATCTTTTTTGTATAGTTCTTCTCTTTATTCTTTCACAAAGAAGGTAAAATCTGTTTATAAGGCATATGCAGATTGTACCTTCTTTTTATTTCCCTTGTGCTAAACAGGAGGTTCTCATTAGTTTTCTATTTTATAATAGTATTATTAGTATATATATTTTAATCCCAATCTCCCATTTCATCCTACCCTCCTTTACCCTTTGGTGTCCATATGTTTGTTCTCTATGCCTATATCTCAATTCCTGCCCTGAAAATAGGTTCACCTATATCATTTTTCTAGATTTCATATATTTGCCTTAATATATGATATTTGTTTTCCTCTTTCTGGCTTATACACATACCATTTTAGGTCATTTACACAAGTTTAGTTGCAGTTTTGTATGGCTGGCACAACTTGAAAGACAACTTAAAACTCAAATGACAGAAAGCTAGAATCCACTGGTTGTGAACTCCTACTTGCCCATGTTTTGTGTCCTCATATATGAGAATATTCAAAAGCTGGTATTGTAGACATTATGATACTTTGTGTGGCTTTAGGATTTTTTGCTAATTTGATGAGATGATGCTATTGTGCTTGTTGTTTTTATTAACATCACTTCAGGTCCTGTTAATAAATATGTACACAGAGTAAAATAAATTTTTAATGTATGAAATAATTCAGCTTTCATAACTGTTGGGGATTTTAATCAAGAAAACATGGTTATGAAAGGGACCTCCCGGGTGGCTCAGTGGTAAAGAATCCTGCCAATGCAGGAGATGTGGGTTCAATTCCTGGGTTGGGAAGATCCCCTAGAGAAGGAAATATTAAGCCATTCCAGTATCCTTGCTGGGAAATCCCAAAAACAGAGAAGCCCAGCGGACTCCAGTCTATGTGGGTTGCAGAAGAGCCAGATACAACAGAGCAAACATGCACGGTTATGAAAAGTAAAGGGACATTAACAATATAATTAAAAGTGAAGTCATGACACAATCATAGCTAAGAACCACATGATAAAAATGACTTTCTTCGCATTTGTTAGGAGAATTGAACTAAGCAGAAAAGCATAAGATAGAAGAATGCTTACAATTTTTCTTTCTCAAATTTCTGAACAGAAAGAAAAAGAGCAAGGTTCTAACTTGACCTTCATGCTCTGATTGCCTTTTGTTGCTGGGAGGGTGTTCATGTTGGACATGCTTCTTCACCGTATACCTGGTATTTCTTGTTGTTCTCTAAAGCATATATTTTCTATTTTGTTTAGATTCCATCAAACAAATGACACAGCTAGTGTTTCTCATGGAGCTGTCAACTTAAAATTGGCCCTGGAAGTAACCTAATATTTTATTACATGTATTTAATGACCTAAATGTGCCTATGAAACATATCATAAAAAAAAATTTTTTTTAAATAATCCATGAGATGACACTAGGCATTCTTTGACACCAGTATCCTCCAATGTTTCATGTGACATCTGAATATATTTTGCATATTCCTTTAAGCACATAACTAGACTATAAATAAAAGAATTACTACGTTAAGAAAAAGACACCTTTCTTTCTAATATGCATTTTTAAAAAAATAAGATACCAAATGATGTCAATAAACTGACAAACCAAGGACATTTTCAACATCTGGTTAACTATTGCCTACTTTAGAAACATATAAAGAAAATTTTACAGTCTCTAAGAACCATTCAGTTTCTTTCTGAATACCAAAGTTTTACATTATTTCATCATAGCTAAGTTTACAGGGATTTTATTTTATACAAGTATTTTATGATCTTTTTTTTTCTTAACTCTGCCAGAAACTGAACAGAAGCATTTCATATTCTTTGATTCAAGTATGCAGATAAATTTTAAATATATCTATTAAGAGAAAAAAAATTCTCAGGGCTTTAAACCAAAACACTAGTTGATACTTCATTGTAAATTTTAGTCATTACAAATTTTTTTTAAAAGTTCCCTATTTTATCCAGCTTATAGTATTTTGTTATTAAAAATCTAAAAGTTTATTCATCATGTCCAATGGCATGCTTAAAATTTAAACATATCAGGATATTCTAGAAAATAATCATTTCCCATATCTTTTAAGGACAGCTTAACTGTACATGCATATTTAAGGCATTGACAAGATAGTTTTTTTTTTTTTTTTTAATGGAGGCTTAATAATATGACAGTGCTTCCCTGGTGGCTCAGTGGTAGCAAATCCGCCTGCCAGTGCTGGAAACGTAGGTTCAGTCCTTGGGTCGGGAAGCCCCTGGAGAAGGAAGTGGCAACCCACTCCAGTATTCTTGCCAGTATCTTATGTACAGAGGAGCCTGGGGGACTACAGTTCATCAGGTTGCAAAAGTGTCGGGTGTTTTAGCCACTAGACTAGAGTTTAGCCTCTAAACAACAACAGTGATATGATAACCTTTAAAAAACCCTTTAAGATGTGACAAGATGTTCACACTCTAAGCTATTCTACGTATCTCATGTGTGCTCAGTGGCTCAGTTGACTGATGAGGGTTCAGTGCCTAGGTGGGGAAGAGCCCCTGGAGAGGAAATGGAAACCCACTCCAGATCTGTTTCATAACTCCTTGCTTCTGTTGTTGTTCCCTGCTGCTGAATACTTTATTTTATTTACTTATTTATTTATTTTACTTTACAATACTGTATTGGTAATACTTTAAAAGCAACATCTACTAATTGAGAATGATTCATTTCTATGTATTTTAATCTCTGGGGCATATCCTGATGAAGCTCACAATTATCATCCTTACATTCTCAGGGCCCTCAGGGTCTGTATCTGTGTAGCACCTATAAACTTGATAAATTCTTTCTGGAAACTCTGATGGACCCTCAGTTTGTTTTTGTTTTATGTCCGTAATTTTATTTCAGCTCTTTTGTCTGGGTACCCTGTTGGGTTTTTGCTCAGCCCTCCACACCACTAGGTGGTAGTCCTGACTCCTTTTTCTCCTGATGCAATAAGACAAATGCTTCTACATATGGCATCTCATCTCTTTCCCCTGATTTTAACAAAACACTTCTAACTGTGAGATTGCATAATAGTTGAGTGAGCCATTCAGAGGCCATTGCTCTTCTGATCTTAACATATATCAGGTCCACAGCCTATCACAATAGCATGCTATTGCTATTGCTAAGTCGCTTCAGTCCTGTCCGACTCCGTGCAACCCCAGAGATGGCAGCCCACCAGGCTCCTCCATCCCCGGGATTCTCCAGGCAAGAACACTGGAGTGGGTTGCCGTTTCCTTCTCCGATGCACGAAAGTGAAAAGTGAAAGTGAAGTCTTTCAGTCGTCTCCGACTCTTAGCAACCCCATGGACTGCAGCCTACCAGGCTCCTCCACCTATGGAATTTTCCAGGCAAGAGTACTGGAGTGGGGGTGCCATTGCCTTCTCCATTACAATAGCATGGTAAAATATAATTGTGAGCCTATGACTATGCTCACAATTATATTTCACTCATTTATCCAGTATATGCCCAAAAAGGCTCTACTTCAAGATAGATGGAGCAATTCCCACTTATAGATGGAATACCTGCCATTTTTTTAAAGTATGACCACACCACAACACAAAAGATGTATGGAAATTCCAATATGAAAAAATTCCATGCAAAGAAATTGCAGCATCAATACACCAAAAGTTAATTATCAACTCCCAAAACTTACCCTACAAACCAAGTAACTAATTCCAACTAGGGTAGGTCACCCCTGCAAGAACTAGTTCCCCAATAAACTGGTTCCAAATTAACTGGTTCCTAACTCAGGTATATAAAGTTACCCTACAAAACAAATGAATTGATTCCAACTAGAGTAGGCTTACCCCCACACTAAGATCATGGCATTTAGTCCCATCACTTCATGGCAAATAGAACAATAGAAACAGTGACAGACATTATTTTCTTGGGCTCCAAAATCACTGCAGATGGTGATTGCAGACATGAAGTTAAAAGACACTTGCTCCTTGGAAGAAAAATTATGACAAATGAAAAGACCAAATTGAGGGGGGAAGATGTTCCCAGTGTACACACAGGAGTGACTTACCCTACAGAGTGAGTCTGTCAAAATAAATGCATATTTTGTTTCTGTTGCAGTCATTTGTGAAGGACTATATGATTTCTATCACCAGGCTTCTGTTGAGATTGGACACTATACCAGGATCAGGGTTTCTTTGCTCTGTAAGTTACTACTATCTGAAGTGGAAGATTATTCTGACAGGCAGTTCTCAAATCCCTCTATAATGCTCTTTGCTTGACTCTTCTATGTCATTTATTTGTTTATGTGTCTAATATGTGCTCAAAAATAGTATGTTGGGTTTAAAAATTCATTAAAAAAATGTTTAGGGAAAACATTATTTAAATTAATAGTCCTGTAGATAGCCATTCTGAACAAAATTCACAAGTGTTTTTTTTTTTTTTCCAGCTGGCATTTGAGATGGACAGTCTCTGACAGAGGATGCCATACAGCCAAGAATAACACTGATCATGCCGTTTAATTTCTGTGTTTGTTTTTATTTTTTCTCTTAGTTTTGGCCACGCCCCATGACTTGCAGGATTTTAGTTCCCTGACCAGTGTCCCCTGTAAGGGGCGCACTAAGTCCTAACCACTGGACCACCAGGGAATTCCCTAAACTCTCTGTTTTATAAATAAATGGACTATGTCCAAGTGTATTTAATGAAGTGACTTATTAACAATACGAATTCATGATTAGCAGAGAGGGAGTAACACATATGCCTCCTGTTTGGAAGTACTGTGTTCCTTCTATTACACACCTTTCTCATTAAGGATGCTATAGAACTTTGGATGGACAATTTGTTTTTGTGCTGGAGTGTCCTTTGCACTTCAGGATTTGCAGCGTCAGCAGACCCTGTCCACTAGTAACTAGTAACATCCACTGGTTATTGCAACATATAAACAAGTCCTTACATACAGGGAAGACTGGTGCACTGCAGTCCATGGGGTCACAAGGAGTCAGACAGGACTGAGCAACTGAACTGAACTTATATACAGGTTTCCAACAATTCCCAATCTATTACCAGTGATGTCTCCCACTGATATGTAACCGATGTAATGCCATGCTGCCACAAATTGATCAATGGGTTTCTTAAGTTTGGGTGAACCCAAAGGATAAGGTTTAGATGGAATGCAGTAAATAATTTTAATATATGGGTAAGCATTTATGACAGAGAAGGCAATGGCAGCCCACTCTAGTATTCTTGCCTGGAAAATCCCATGGACGGAGGAGTTTGGCAGGCTGCAGTCCATGGGGTCTCAAAGAGTCGGACACGACTGAGGGACTTCACTTTCATTTTTCACTTTCATGCATTGGAGAAGGAAATGGCAACCCACTCTATTGTTCTTGCCTGGAGAGTCCCAGGGACATGGGAGCCTGGTGGGCTGCCATCTATGGGGTCGCACAGGGTCGGACATGACTGAAGCGACTTAGCAGCAGCAGCAGCAGCAGCAGCAGTAAGCATTTATGAAATATCGCTTTGCTATTTTAAAATATCAATAAAAATCTACCTTCAAGGAATGAGAAATAACCATTGAGTTTTCATTTCTTTAAAATTTGCTACATAAATAATCCAATTATATTACAAATGAAGATAGCCAAGGATGACTTATGGATCAGGACTTCTGCCAGACTTTATCAGAAGTTATGTTATTCTACTGGGGTTACCCTCATTGGGATCTATAGGATGGAATCTCAAAAGCTTACTACATCTGTGGTTTGAAAATATCAAAATATTCCTGCTTTAATGTTTAATGTGATTGAAGACTGCCATTCCTAAACCTAGAAACTTATTTCTGAAATATGCCATTACATTTCATAAACTATTTTTGGCTGAAGGGATATTCTAGAGTTTGGTCTCTGAATGTCTTTTTGTAGGTTTTCAGGAAGTAAATTAATTTTAAGTAACTTTTTGACACATAAGAAAATTTCTCTGGGCAAGCAATCTAGTTTTTTTTTTTTTCTAGTTTTTAATATAATCCTCAACTCCAATATATTAGCATTTGGAAAGAAGGAAACAGAGATAAGTTAGGGAGTATGAAACTCACATCTTTCAAACTCTACATTGAGGACTACTTTGGAGCCAAGAAAAAAACCCCAAGAACAGTGTCAAACCCTCGCAGGGGGAGGTTCAGTAATTATAATAGCAAATTAGAGCATATTAAAAATGGAACAGAATTTACAATGGCTGCATAAGATCGAAAACATATCCACATTTTAATTTGGTCACACTGTGTGGTTTTAAAGTATGGCTTATATTCTTAAAATATTTATCTTCTTCAGACAAGACAAAGTTATCCAAAACTTTGGTTAACCATTTCTTTCTTTGGTCTTATGTGAAACAGAGCCCCAACTATGAGACTTAGATCAATTAATACATTTTAATAGTCATGTATTCATTATGCCAAAGTGAAAAGTGAAACTGAAAGTCGTTCAGTCTTGTCCGACTCTTTATGACCCCGAGGACTGTACAGTTCGTGGAATTCTCCAGTCCAGAATACTGGAAGTGGGTAGCCTATCCCTTCTTCAGCCATCTTCCTGACCCAGGAATCAAAGCGGGGTCTCCTGTGTTGCAGGAGGATTCTTTAACAACTTAGCTATCAAGGAAGCCATCATTATGCCAGCTTATGATTAAAATCAATGAATCTGTGTGTGGAAAAGAAGAGCTTTATAAGAAGCATAAAGGTAATGGAGTAGATCTTTAATTTCTTGCTACAATTTATAGTTTGACATTTAATTAAGTAATATTGAGGCCAGAAGAAAATAGTTCCATTTTTCTGAGATGCTCTTTGCTTTGCTGGTTTCACTGCAGCTTCAGAGGTCCTAAACGATATTTTGTTGCCATCACTGCAGTTGAATCTAAGTTTGTCATTGGCTGTGGTCCCAGTGGTACACACTACAAAGAGCAAGACCAAATTGGAGAAAATCAGGCATGACCAACGGGAAGAACATATCAGACAGTTAAATGTGTAAGACAGCTTGACCACATATGCCTAAAATTTTAAGAATATTGCATCCCCAAAATATTATTTGATTAAAGGTTAAGATAAAAAGTGTTTTCATACTTAAGCAATTAACTACTTCTTATTCAAACTTGATGAGGACAAACAAGATTTCCACTTAGCAGAATACTATCCTGTTTTTATCTTATAATATGGATTTTGTAAACTTGAAAATCATTAATTCTTCCCTTGGTCAAGTTCATATCCATCTTTGTAATTTTAAATTATTAGGAGACTTTGTTGTATGCTGTCAACAGTCTTGATTGGGAAAAGATAACTGAATGGAACACATTTAAAAAAATTATATACTACCTATTATAGAAAAAAGACAATTTAAAGATTACAATAAACTTCAAGTACTTTTACAGCAAAATACATTAGTAGGGGCAAGAAATTGATGTTACTTTTCTGGCAAATAAGGCAAAAATAAAATTGTTGAGTTATATAATAACTGTAGTTTGATACACTAAAAGGTGTAAGTTCATCTATAGAAAGATTTGCTTTTCCTGATCACTGTTAACAGAGTGAGTATATTATGTGTTTCTTTATTTGAGATTTAATATTTAGAAATATTTAAGAGATAGATAACATGGGAACAGTATCTGGCTTTATAGTTTTGCAAGATGCTGAAGTATCAATAAGGTGATGTCCTTTAAGTCAATGTTCTTTTCTTTCTTTCTTTCTTTTAAGAGGGGAACATCAATTAAACATTAACTCAGTAAAGACATTGGGTTTTATGCAAAGAGGAAAACATTCTTCTTTTCCTGATTTTATATATATATAACATAGAATAAGAACTTAATGGATCTAATGATATTTGACTTAAAGAGAAAAAAAAAATATCTTAAGTTATAGCAGTGCTTTGGCTGGGAGTGTTGTGGAGGAAGCCCCAAATCCCCTAGTAGATATCTTTGCAATGACACATCAATGATAAAATATACACATAGTTAAGATCATGAAATTTATTAAAGTCCTAGCACATTTACTCAATTTAGGCTGCAATTGGTGAAAGCAGTATTCATACAAAGACAGACATACAGTGGGGGCACGTTCAGGGTTGCAAAATTCCATCCGTGGAAAGTAGATGCACCTAACAGCTACTTTTCAGCTGGTCGTACATCACTGACCAGGAATATACCACTCTCTACGTGTCTATTTCAGGGAAGTTTTACAAATAAAAGGATCTCTTGGTTCATAAAACCAAAAATCAAGAACTCATGCTTCTCTAGAGGACAAAGGAGAAATAAATTTGTCCCAACAATTTTTTTCTCCGTAATTCTCAAATTCAAAAAGCTTATTGAGCTGAATTTTTTTTTTTTTGGCAAAACCTCACTTTGAAAGTTCTGAGTATTTTTTGTACTATTTACTTATTCCACTTAAAATTAGTATTCACATTTTTCATTTCAGAAATATTACTTTTATTATAAAATGCTAACCAAGGCCCTCTGAAGGTATTAACTACTATTCAGTATATGATGCAGTACTATCTTTCCAAAATCTGAAATCTTCAGAATTAATAAAACTATATTCTTGTTTTTTGGTAAGAAAATGTAAAACTATATTTGACTTTAGTTCCCCAGTGTACTGAATGTCACATTTTCTTGAAGTCAAATAAAACCAGTGGAAATTATACTAGAAATTAGAAAGAGATCATTTTAAAGCATATTAAAACATTAACATCTTCAGAGCATACCCAACAAATTGGTGGAATATGTTACTCTGCTGTTCACCTTCATAGCCAATCAATTCTGTAGTTTTTAAAAATGTGTATATAGTAAAAATCATTGACTATTCCATCTATGGACCATTTTTTTTATAATTAAGTTGGAAAGTAACATCTTAAATATATTATTAAAATAAAAATTTTCATTTGATAAAATCTCATTTTATAAGGTCATGGTCATTTGTGTCCAACTCTTTTCCACTTATTGACTATAGCCCACCAGGCTACTCTGTCTATGGAATTCTACAGGCAAGTATACTGGAGTGGGTAGCCATCCCCTTCTCTAGGGCACCCAGGGATCAAACTTGGGTCTCCCACATTGCAGGCAGATTCTTTACCATTTGATCCACCAGGGAGCCCCAACATCACATTAACAATATTATTTTAGTAAGAATTAAGATTAAATAGTTTTGAAATTAGAGCTGCTCATTCATTGCCATTTTCTGCTCAATGTTTCCCATTGGGCCAAGAGTTAGGAATCTGGAGACAATTCCAAGGAGCATATATTCATATATTTTGATCTATTGTTTTATATTTGTAACAATAGTGAGAATCCTAGATGGTCGATGAGACTTGACTTATGTTTCAACAAAAAATATAATTGAAAATTCCACTTCTACCTTTTGAAGGATGAAGATCATGTTATTCCTTAGAACTGAAGAACAAGATAACATGATTTTTATAACCACTAAATATTTAGGGCTTATATGTTGATTGGGCAGATCATTTTTTCACCTCTCTAGCAGAGTACATCAGAAAAATACTGGACTGGAAGAAACACAAGCTGGAATCAAGATTTCTGGGAGAAATATCAATAACCTCAGATATGCAAATGACACCACCCTTATGGCAGAAAATGAAGAGAAACTAAAAAGCCTCTTGATGAAAGTGAAAGAGGAGAGTGAAAAACTTGGCTTAAAGCTCAACATTCAGAAAACGAGATCATGGCATCTGGTCCCATCACTTCATGGGAAATAGATGGGGAAACAGTGGAAACAGTGTCAGACTTTATTTTTTTGTGCTCCAAAATCACTGCAGATGGTGACTGCAGCCATGAAATTAAAAGATGCTTACTCCTTGGAAGAAAAGTGATGACCAACCTAGATAGCATAGTCAAAAGCAGAGACATTACTTTTCCAACTAAGGTCCGTCTAGTCAAGGCTATGGTTTTTCCAGTAGTCATGTATGGATGTGAGAGTTGGACTGTGAAGAAGGCCGAGTGCCAAAGAATTGACGCTTTTGAACTGTGGTGTTCGAGAAGACTCTTGAGAGTCCCTTGAACTGCAAGGATCTCCAACCAGTCCATTCTGAAGGAGATCAGCCCTGGGATTTTTTGGAAGGAATGATGCTAACGCTGAAACTCCAGTACTTTGGCCACCTCATGGGAAGAGTTGACTCATTGGAAAAGACTTTGATGGTGGGAGGGATTGGAGGCAGGAGGAGAAGGGGACTACAGAGGATGACATGGCTGAATGAGATCACTGACTCGATGGACATGAATCTGAGTGGACTCTGGGAGTTGGTGATGGACAGGGAGGCCTGGCGTGCTCGATTCATGGGGTCGCAAAGAGTCAGACATGACTGAGTGACTGAACTGAACTGAACTGAACTGATAGCACATTTGAAAACTCAGAATATTTCTATACAGTTACTTAAATGTATACATAGGATTAAAAAAAAAGAAACAATCACCATAATATCTAAATTTTTTAAAAACAGTAATACTCACTAGGAACAAAGCTAGTGGAGGTGATGGAATTCCAGTTGAACTATTTCAAATCCTGAAAGATGATGCTGTGAAAGTGCTGCACTCAATATGTCAACACATTTGGAAGACTCAGCAGTGGCCACAGGACTGGATAAGATCAGTTTTCATTCCAATCCCAAAGAAAGGCAATGCCAAAGAATGCTCAAACTACTGCACAATTGCACTCATCTCACACGCTAGTAAAGTAATGCTCAAAATTCTCCAAGCCAGGCTGCAGCAATACATCAACCATGAATTTCCAGATGTTCAAGCTGGTTTTAGAAAAGACAGAGGAACCAGAGATCAAATTGCCAACATTGGCAGGATAATCGAAAAAGCAAGAGAGTTCCAGAAAACATCAATTTCTGCTTTATTGACTATGCCAAAACCTTTGACTGTGTGGATCACAATAAACTGTGGAAAATTCTGAAAGAGATGGGAATACCAGACCACCTAACCTTCCTCTTGAGAAATCTGTATGCAGGTCAGGAAGCAACAGTTAGAACTGGACACGGAACAACAGACTGGTTTCAAATATGAAAAGGAGTATGTCAAGGCTGCATATTGTCACCTGCTTATTTAACTTATATGCAGAATACATCATGAAAACATACTGGGCTAGAAGAAGCACAAACTGGAATCAAGATTGCTGGGAGAAATTTCAATAACCTCAGATATGCTGATGACACCACCCTTATTGCAGAAAGTGAAGAGGAACTAAAGAGCGTCTTGATGAAAGTGAAAGAGCACAGTAAAAAAGCTGGCTTAAAGCTCAACATTAATAAAACGAAGATCATGGCATCTGGTCCCATCACTTCATGGGAAATAGATGGGGAAACAGTGGAAACAGTGTCAGACTTGATTTTTTGGGTTCCAAAATAAATTCAGATGGTGATTGCAGCCGTGAAATTAAAAGACACTTACTCCTTGGTAAGAAAGTTATGATCAACCTAGATAGCATATTCAAAAGCAGAGGCATTACTTTGCCAACTAAAGTCTGTCTAGTCAAGGCTATGGTTTTTCTGTGGTCATGTATGCATGTGTGATTTGGACTGTGAAGAAGGTGAATGCCAAAGAATTGATGCTTTTGAACTGTGGTGTTGGAGAAGACTCTTGAGAGTCCCTTGGACTGCAAGGAGATCCAACCAGTCCATTCTGAAGGAGTTCAATCCTGGATGTTCTTTGGAAGAACTGATGCTAAAGCTGAAACTCCAATACTTTTGCCACCTCATGGGAAGAGTTGACTCATTGGAAAAGACCCTGATGCTGGGAGAGAATGGGGGCAGGAGGAGAAGGGGACAACAGAGCATGAGATGGCTGGATGGCATCACTGACTCGATGGACATGAGTTTGGGTGGGCTTTGGGGTTTGGTGATGGACAGGGAGGCCTGGCATACAAAGAGTCAGACACGACTGAGCAACTGATCTGAACTGAACTGAACAACTATTAGTACCAATAATGATGACTGAATATCAATGGTGATATCAATATCTTTTCATGAATATAGTCCTTTCATACATTCATCAACTTTTTTTTTTTTTTTGGACTAACAACACATTAACTTTTCATTGAATCATAGAAAGATGATTTTTGGGAAAAAAAAAAAAAACCCTAAGAACAGCAACTCTCTGGCAAATTTTTAAGATTTTAGCTTATTCTTTACCTACTTTTATTCAAAAGTACTATGGTAAGTAATCAAGCATACAATTAGATGATAAATGTTAGGTGGTGTCTGACATATATTGTCCAGTTCCTGACTGTTTTGTGAATGTATTGCTTCAGTTCAGTAGCTCAATCATGTCCGATTCTTTGCAACCCCATGAATTGCAGCACTCCAGGCCTCCTTGTCCATCACCAACTTCCGGAGTTCACTCAAACTCACATCCATCGAGTCGGTGATGCCATCCAGCCATTTCATCCTCTGTAGTCCCCTTCTCCTTCTGCCCTCAATCCGTCCCAGCATCAAAATATTTTCCAATGAGTCAACTCTTCGCATGAGGTGGCAAAAGTATTGGAGTTTCAGCTTTAGCATCAGTTCTTCCAAAGAACACCCAGGACTGATCTCCTTCAGAATGGACTGGTTGGATCTCCTTGCAGTCCAAGGGACTCTCAAGAGTCTTCTCCAACCCCACAGTTCAAAAGCATCAATTCTTTGGCACTCAACTTTCTCCACAGTCCAACTCTCAGAGCCATACATAACCACAAGAAAAACCATATCTTTGAGTAGATGGACATTTAGTCATTGTTTAAACTGTAGTTTTTGCTTTTCCTTTGTGTTAGTGTTGAGAAGTAGCATCAGAAGTAAGTATTTTGTTTGTCTCTCTTTTCTTAAATGATATAATATACTAAGTCATTAAAGGAAAAGAATATTAAAGATTAAACTCAATATTCCAGATTTTAAAAGAAAACTGTTAAGCTGAAATGCTTTCATATGCTCTCTTTTCAAGTTTATTTATACTCCCTAATATGATTAAAAATTAATGTTACCTATTTGTATTCAAATTATGTTTATGTATTAATCCAATTGCATATTTTACTGTGTGGGGTCATTATCAGTTGGTCACTTACTGGCTGTCGATTATCAGTCCTCAAGGGATGTGTCACCTTCAGTAAAATCAGCTGCAACTGACAGGGAATGAGGGTCTTGATATAAAACAAAACTTTGGTTTGCTTTTTAAATAGGCTGGACCCCTTAGAAAGAGTTATGGGAACAAGAGGACCTGAGATGGATTTCTTCTGATACATTTATATTCCTGAAGCCTTGATTTATCTTAATGTAATTTGCTTTTTTATCTTATTTTCCATTTTATTCATATAGATCATGTTAAATAGTTGTCATTATGACCTTAGCAATTAACACAAACTCCCAAACATTAATAGAATTAAAGAAACTCACAATGGTACAATTCAGCTCACTGTGGAATACAATCACAAGTGTAAACCTTTTGTGTCAAAATTACCAACCAAATTACGAGTCTATTTTTGAACTCGTTGAAATTCAGAGAGAAGCTCTATGTTATCAAAATTCTCAAGATTTTGACAGAATGACTCGTGTATTCTCTATGATTTAAAGCCATATAATCAACATAAACTGTTTATTACATTACTCTGAACATTCTACATTTTTTAAGGTTTAATAACCCCTTGCTCTGTTATATTCTTAGGTATTCTAGTTTTGTTTTTCTATATATTGATTCCTTTGGAGTTTACAAAATATGTACTAAGGAAGCTTCTCTTTGTGGTGTAAGAATATTTTAGCTGCTTTCCAACCTTTTTCACTTGATGGTACATAGACAATCAACATTTGTTTAGCATGAAGTTGCTCAGCATTTAAAGCTACCATGGCTGTCTTCTGGTGATGCAAATTGAAATTCTAGTTTGATGCAGAACACAGGTCTGGCAAAGGCAAGTTTTATTGAACTCACCTTATAGTTTTTATGGTTTATTTATTAGAATATCTTTTGGAATGCTTTGAAAAGTTACAAATGAGATTAAACATATTACTAAAATTTTTCATTTATACCAGTATTTGACTTGACCTGATTTCATTTTATTTATAATGCACTGGCAGACGTTATTTCAGGAAGTACTTGAGAAACATGTCACAAGCCAAATTCCTTCACCTTGCCTGTCTTAAAGGCATTCTCGAATGTGACTCCAGACCTAGACTATGGTGGTAGAAACACTAGTTAATTGTCACACTATGTCCCAGAAAGGAGTTTTCATTTGGTTAAAAATTATATAGCTTCATGTTTGAAAGTGGAGTTAATTTTTTGAATGTAGATTTTGGCTCTGTTGAAGTTTTCCGTGTTGATTCATATGTTCTGCACTTCTTATTCAGATGTCGAGCTTTACTATCTCCTCTTTTCTCTAACTTACTATTTCAGATGCAGAAAATGAACGGTTTGTCTCATTTATGAATTTTTGTAGACAACTGAAAGTTGACCTTAACTATCTTCATGTAACTGCTTTCTTTCTCATAGTTACTATTCTAGGTCTTAAAACCCTCCAGGTTCTCTTTGTAAACTAAGCTTCTCTCTAATTTGCTGGAAAGTGAGAGTTTCCTAATGTAAGTATCTGCTCAAAAATCCTTTTATGAAGAAAAGCTCTAACTGCACTTTAGATATTAAAATATATTTATTCTTGCAATTCCAATTTTTTCTTCTACAATTTTTTCTTTTCAACTTTTTTTTTTCTCTCTCTCTCTCAACCTTCAAATTTGTTCAAGTTTCCTCAAACCTCAAAAAGCTTTCCCCTTTTATTCTATTCTTTTTTTTAAATTATTTCACTCTTCCTATTAAATTCTCAGAAGAGTTAATATATGACTTCCATTCTATTTCTTATCCATGTCTCCCAGTTTTTTCTCACTCTTTAAACAATCTTATTCTTACTAAAACTCTATTTTAGCCAAAATCATTGGCATTTTAAACCAGTTTTAATTTGTTTAAACATTATAGGTACTTTAACTGGGTTCACTATCTTTTACATCTTAAAATTCACTTGTCTGTTTTCATTTTATAAATTACTCTTGTTACCCTGGTTTATTTCTTTTCCTCCTCTTTTTTTCTGTTCAGTTCCTGCCTATAACATCTCATTTTATTTAAAAAAATGTTTTAAGTCTTTATTGAATTTTTTACAATATTGCTCCCATTTTATATTTTGTTTTTTTGGCCCCAAGGCATTTGAGCTCTTAGCTCCCAGACCAGGAATCAAATCCACACCCCCCACATTGGAAGACAAAGTTTCAACCTTTGGACCACCTAGGAAGTCCCAATAACAACTCATTTTAGATGCTGCTACCGTGATTGACCATCTGAAAGCTTGTCTCTAATCTCCTATCCTTCAATTGTGTCTATAACTCAGGGTATCAAGGAGAGGCAAGGATTTACTTCCTATCCTAGGATGGGGCTTCATCTCTGGATTCCAGAAAGTACACCATGATCTAAGTGTGGGCTAAAGAATGTTCAAATTATTGCACAATTGCACTCATCTCACATGATAAAAAGTAATGTTCAAAATTATCCAAGCCAGGCTTCAACAGTACATGAACCATGAACATCCAGAAGTTCAAGCTGGATTTATAAAAAGCAGAGGAACCAGAGATCAAATTGCCAACATCCCTTGGATCATTGAAAAAGCAAGAGAGTTCCAGGAAAATATCTACTTCTGCTTTATTGACTACACCAAAGCCTTTGTAGATCACAACAAATGAAAATTCTTAAAGAGATTGGAATACCAGACCACTTTACCTGCCTCCTGAAAAATCTGTATGCAGGTCAAGAAGCATCACTTAGAACTGGAAGAACAGACTGGTTCCAGATCAGAAAAAGAGTTTGTCAAGGCTTTATATTGTCACCCTGCATATCTAACTTATATGTGGAATACATCATGTGAAATGCTTGACTGGATGAAGCACAAGCTGGAATCAAGATTGCTGAGAGAAATATCAATAACCTCAGATATGCAGATGACACCACCCTTATGGCAGAAAGTGAAGAAGAAGAATTAAAGAGCCTCTTGATGAAAGTGAAAGAAGAGAGTGAAAAAGTTGGCTTAAAACTCAACATTCATAAAACAAAGATCATGGCATCCAGTCCTATCACTTCATGGCAAATAGATGGGTAAACTATGGAAACAGTGGCTGACTTTATTTTTCTGGGCTCCAAAATTACTGCCGATGGTGACTGCAGCCATGAAATTAAAAGATGCTTACTTCTTGGAAGAAAAGTTATGACCAATATAGACAGCATATTCAAAAGCAGAGACATTACTTTGTCAACAAATGACAGTCTAGCCAAAGCTACGGTTTTTCCAGTGGTCATGTATGGATGTGAGAGTTGGGCTATAAAGAAAGTTGAACACTGAAGAATTGATGCTTTTGAACTGTGGTGTTGGAGAAGACTCTTGAGAGTACCTTGGACTGCGAGGAGATCCAACTAGTTGATCCTAAAAGAAATCAGTCCTGAATTTTCATTGGAAGGACAGATGCTGAAGCTGAATCTCCAATATTTTGGCCACCTGATGTGAAGAAATGACTCATTGGAAAAGCCCCTGATGCTGGGAAAGATTGAAGGCAGGAGAAGAAGGGGATGACAGAGGATGAGATGTTGGATGGCATCACTGACTTGATGCACATGAGTTTGCCTAAACTCCAGGAGTTGGTGATGGACAGGGAAGCTTGGCATGCTGCAGTCCATGGGTTGCAAAGAGTTGGACATCACTGAGTGACTGAACTGAACTGAACTGAAGTTTCACTGCAGATTGTTTCCCCAAGAGTGTTAATCTTGGTCTCTGCCCAATGCTGAACACTTTCTTATTTAATCCACACAGCAAGCTAATATGGCAGATGAAGTTATTCACATTTGTAAATGAGTAGAGGCTTAGCCACTTAACTTGATAAAATAAAAACTTAGAAAGTAGCAGACCTGGATTTAAATTTAATTACATTCTGACAATAGAGTTTCTTCTTTAAAAAAAAAAATCATTAGATTTCACTGAAGCAGTCTTTGCCAATTTCTGGCCACTTCCTTCTTTTCCACCACCTGCTTTGTGGTCTTAAAATGCTTTGTATGAAAATCAACATGGGAACAGACTGTTGAACCAAAACCAAGCCTTTGCCAAAGCTATGTGTATAGTCTTCCCTCTTTTTCTGCACATGACCTTGGAACACTGGTTGAATATTGTAGTTTCAGTCATTACTTCGAGGGTGATGGAGGGCACGTTTGTGTTTCCTGAGGTCACTGTTCTAATTCATAGACATGAAGAACAAGCTCATTATCTACCAGATCCCCCTCCCCCCTCATCCTATCTCCCAGAATTAGAGACATTTCCTGAGCACCGCCATTTCAGCATCCAGCACAGTGGGCGAGAAAGACCTGAAACATGGCCAGCACATAATGAAAAGACAGACACATATAATTTGGCAAGCAGGGAGGCAGAGGGCCCTCCTGCTCTTCATGCCAGGAAGACAAAATTGCCCTTTTCAGCCCGCACTTTTATTGGCAGAAGTCACATGAGATCACTAGGAAATAGTTGTACTGGGGAGTTTCATCAGCGCACCATAAAGAGGGAGTAAATTTAAGACCCCACTGTTGATCAGGAACATCTTGCTTTGTTTCCATGGGGATGGATGCAGGGGCAGGCAGTGAAGAGAAGCAGAGAACTGGGTCCCACCCCAAGCATGTCTGTTGGGCATGCTTACTAGGACAATCACGAGGGCACAGTTATTTGCACCCTTGAGTTATGGGGCATGTTCTGGTCTCTGCTCCACCAGGCTGCAAACACCACAGGGCTGCAGATGCACTCCCCTAGGTGCTTGGAATGAGTCAGCAAACATGCAAGAAAAATTTCTCAGTAAGTGGATGTAAACTTTTCATGCCTATTCTTGGATTTAATGACTTCTTGGTGGATATGCTGTATCCAAATTCTCTTCCCTTCAAGATCTTGCATAATACATACAGATTAATGATCATTTTCCTTATATGACTCATAATAGTGAATTTTTGATGCCTGCCATACCAAGTCAATTTTTTGTCACTGAATTTTAGACTCTCCTATGTTCTAGTCATTCTTTATGTTTCTTCTGTCTCTCTTCCTAGAAGAATCATTTATCTAAATATTTTGCCTGACCAAATAAGCACTGGACTTGGAACCACATAATCTATGCTTAAAGTTGTTTCCTACTTTTATTAGCTGTGTGTGAACTTGGGTTGTTCTCTATGCATAGCAGAGTGAAAATTAAGTAGGGAGGTTATTATTATCACTTCGCTAATTAGAAAAATATCGGAAATGTGTTAAGTGAGTTGTTCGTAGTTAATGGGAAATAATTCTATGTGGCAAGGTACATAGACTAACATAGATCTTTTCTTATCATTTTTCACTGCTGCATTATTTTTGAGTGGATGACTCTGCTTCAGAAAATGTTTGTATCAATACATTTAAATTTATAAATAAAAATAGTAAGTATTCCAGTGATTTGGATAAACACCTTATATATTTTCAAATATAGATATATTCACTAACCTGAAATGCATTCTAATCCATGCACATACATACACCATGAATCTGAGCTGATATATAAATTTCTTTTACTTTCCTCTTATAAAATTTTTACCCTTGAATACTTTTATTTATTTATTGTTCTATTCATTTTTTCTAACATTTCCTAGCTCTCCTCATTCTTGTCTTGTTTATTTTCAACCCTAGGAAAGCATTTCTTATTTGCATTACTTACTTAAACTTAAGAGTCGCACTGGCACACCTAGTAACAAGAAGCTATTTAAAAGCATCCAATCTGTTTGATTTAACTACATAGCCCTGGCTTTCTGTTCACTTAATGACTTAAATTGCATGCACATCATTCTTTCACTTTGCCCTGCCACAGGAAATAAATTAGGCCTTTACTCACAGCTTCTTGGTGCATGGCTGCTGGAGTTTACGAAACCAGAACTTAATGTAAAATTATAAAGCTGATCAGAGTCCTTCCAGTTTTCAGAAGGGAGTGATAATTTCTAAGCTTAATATACTTGGATCAATAGTATCATTTTATATAGACTCTTTATATAAGAATATGAATATTCACTGAAGCTTAACTCAGCAACAGTGTCCCATGGGTACTTCTCCTTATGACTCTGGGTATCAGGATCTTTGTTGTTGCAGTGGTACAGGCAGCAGCAGCAGAAGCATTTTGTAGGGTCCCAGTGAGCTGTTTTCAGGAGTGTGGATCTCAGCATGAACTGCTCTTCCTCCACACAAGTAACCACGTAATCTACCTCTGTGGTACCCACAGTGGCAGCATTTTCCCCAAACACTCTTTGCAATGGAGATTGATGTCTACTTTAGTCACACAACTAATAGTCATGGGATAAGTATCTTTTCCTGAATTTTGTGTCAGTCATGCCTTTTATTGGAATCTAAACACGCAATTCAATATGAATCCTAGAGAGAAGTCTGAGACCTGTGACACAGAGCCCCAGGTACATCCTCTTGTCCTTAAATGCCAAGGATTGAAACTTCTGACTTAGATTGGTGAAACCCAGACAGAAGCATGAGAGGACTGAACAAATGCAACTTAAAACTGTGCAGCTCAAAGCAAACACTTGACAGTAGGCAGCAACACAACTCAGCAAGTGTGCTTATCACTAGGTGATACAACCAGGTAGCAAGCTAGAGTCACAAAGGAAAAAAAAAAAGAGCCTCCATTCGGCCATCATGGCCTGAATACCTTGTTTGCTGTGCTAACTGTTACAACTCTTATAGCCCTTTCTGACTGTTCAGGCTGCAAATTTAAGTGCTTACTGAACCCACATCAATAAATTATGCCTGATCCAGCTTAACCTTTCACCATTAACCCATATCCTTAATATCCATACATGCCCCTCAGACATTGGTTTGTAAAAATTTAAAAACTGAAGTGGCTCTTTTGAAATGTAACTTCCTAAATATGTGATAAAAAATAAAATAACTAACATATATGCTAACAGAAGCAGAAGATATTAAGAAGAGGTGGCAAGAATACACAGAAGAACTGTACAAAAAAAGATCTTCATGACCAAGATAATCATGATGGTGTGATCACTCACCTAGAGACAGACATCCTGGAATGTGAAGTCAAATGGGCTTTAGAAAGCATAACTACAAACAAAGCTAGTGGAGGTGATGGAATTCCAGTTGAGCTATTTCAAATCCTGAGAGATGATGCTGTGAAAGTACTGCACTCAATATGCCAGCACATTTGGAAAACTCAGCAGTGGCCACAGGACTGGAAAAGGTCAGTTTTCATTCCAATTCCAAAGAAAGGCAATGCCAAAGAATGCTTAAACTACCACACAATTGCACTCATCTCACACGCTAGTAAAGTAATGCTCAAAATTCTCCAAGCCAGGCTTCAGCAATGCATCAACCATGAACTTCCAGATGTTCAAGCTGGTTTTAGAAAAGGCAGAGGAACCAGAGATCAAATTGCCAACATCCACTGGATCACTGAAAAAGCAAGAGAGTTCCAGAAAAACATCAATTTCTGCTTTATTGACTATGCCAAAGCCTTTGACTGTGTGGATCACAATAAACTGTGGAAAATTCTGAAAAAGATGGGAATACCAGACCCCCTGACCTGCCTCTTGAGAAACCTATATGCAAGTCAGGAAGCAACAGTTAGAACTGGACATGGAACAACAGACTGGTTCCAAATAGGAAAAGGCTGTATATTGTCACCCTGCTTATTTAACTTATATGAAGAGTACATCATGAGAAACACTGGGCTAGAAGAAGCACAAGCTAGAATCAAGATTGCTGGGAGAAATATCAATAACCTCAGACATGAAGATGACTCCACCCTTATGGCAGAAAGTGAAGAGGAACTAAAAAGCCTCATGATGAAAGTGAAAGAGGAGAGTGAAGAAGTTGGCTTAAAGCTCAACATTCAGAAAACAAAGATCATGGCATCCGGTCCCATCACTTCATGGGAAATAGATGGGGAAACAGTGGAAACAGTGTCAGATTTGATTTTTTGGGTTCCAAAATCAATTCAGATGGTGACTGCAGCCGTGAAATTAAAGGACGCTTACTCCTTGGAAGGAAAGTTATGACCAAACTAGATAGCATATTCAAAAGCAGAGACATTACTTTGCCAAAAATGGCCCGTCTCGTCAAGGCTATGGTTTTTCCAGTGATCATGTATGGATATGAGAGTTGGACTGTGAGGAAAGCTGAGTGCTGAAGAATTGATGGTTTTGAACTGTGGTGTTGGAGAAGACTCTTGAGAGTCCCTTGGACTGCAAGGAGATCCAATCAGTCCATTCCAAAAGAGATCAGTCCTGGCTGTTCTTTGGGAGCAATGATGCTAAAGCTGAAACTCCAATACTTTGGCCACCTCATGCGAAAAGTTGACTCATTGGAAAAGACTGATGCTGGGAGGGATTGGGGGCAGGAGGAGAAGGGGACGACAGAGGATGAGATGGCTGGATGCATCAGCCACTCGATGGACATGAGTTTGGGTGAACTCCGGGGGTTGGTGATAGACAGGGAGGCCTGGAGTGCTGCAATTCATGGGGTCACAAAGAATTGGACACGACTGAGTAAATGAACAGAACTGAACTGAACATATATGCTGCTTAAGTCTGCATATTTATTAATCATTTTACTATGTTCCTAGGAAAATAACACAACCAATGAAAATAAAGTCAAAATTATTTCTCAGTTTTAAAATTAACTGTTATTTAAATTAATGAAATTAAAACAATTAATTTATAATAAATTAATAATTTATGGTTAATTAAGATATCAATTAAATTAATATTTATGTTAATAATAATATTAATTCATGCTTCAAGGGAAGACATCAACCATATCTAGTTAGTAATTACATTTATAACAGTATTCAAGATCCTAAATAAAGAAGAAAATATATTTTTTTCTGGGCTTAAAGCACTAAAAAACACATAGACTAATTGAAACACTGTAAACTAGTTGCTTCTGAATGACATCATTGAAGACTCAAGGCAAAAATAAATCAGTGACTAAATGAAAAATAATATCGAGATAATGAATTAGCTGGGTTTCAGTTTTCGTAGAGAGCAAAGAAAACAGAGATTTAGTTAAACATATGCCCACCACACATACACATTGAAACCAGATCACAAAGATGTGTGAATATATAACTTAATGTGTACATTTAGAACACATAAATAACCAAAAGAGAGTTTTAAATGATAAATAGAAAAGTAACTGACTAGGTTTGATTTCTCTTTTACAGATAATAACAGAAAGGTGTTACATATGACATAGAGGGACAGGGCAGAGAGAGAGAGAGAGTGAGACAGAAAGGAAGTGGGGCTCAGGGATTAGGAGATGGGAAGGAAGAGAAAAATCATGTTCTGACCATGGTGGAAAACAAGTAACATAAAGTATGGAGATTATGCAATGTTATCTTTAAGTAGAGAATCTGAAATTGTTTTTCACTTGGACATAGAATTAAACAGTGACTTTTGAAGCTCTTGGGTTGAAGTGCTGAATTAATAGCTAACAGAGATTCTAACTACTACTAGTAAACTTCATAGAATAATGGATGAAATCAAAGGTACCCAAGATAACATGTAGATAAATTACTTTATTTCTAGATACAGATGAAGTCAAAGTATTGGAACAATGTTCATTATTCCATCAAATTATTAGAAAATCTATTATTTGAACCTGAATTCTTGAGTAATTATTTGGCTTTCAAATTTATGTGAGATGTTTGTTACTATTTTTTTGAAAGTTTTTGTTTATTTTTGCTATGAAAACCCAGATAAGAATGGCTATCACTATTTTCAAGAATCTCAGTTTTTTGCTCAAAGTAATGAAGCATTGGCCTGATGTGATTAAAAATATAAACTGGCATTTAATTCCAAATACAGCAGTTTTTCAGACTATAATATTGCTTATTGTTTACTTATTTTTGATTCTGAAAATATATCTAAATGCAATATAACTATTTTCTATCTTTCTGAGACTAAAAAAAGTCTTTTTTGAAAACTGGAAAGATATCTTTCTGTGGATTTTTACTAATAAAAAGAAATATTGAGGGGACCCAGAGCCACTAGCTATGGTGCTTATAGGTTTAAATTTTGATGATCTCTTAAATATTATGATAATATAACCTTTCTATAATGGAAAACCTTTTATGAGAATTCTTTCATAAAATGTTCAACTAACACATCTCCAGTGATTTCATTTTCCTCTGTTTTCTTCTTTAGCATCAATTAAGAATGTCTTCAATCATAAATTAGCTGGCACATTTTAAGTCTATTATCAAAGCTGTAAAACTATTCTTAAGGGAGTAATGAACCCAGATTACTAACACTCACTCTCAAACTACTGGGTGAATTGCTTTATTTTAAAATACCATTTTGTTCCACAAATGCTCAGTAAACTATGACAAGAATAACTGTTCAATAAAAAATTGAGAGACAATTGAATTGTATCACCTATGAGTGTGTGTACGTGTAAAGTGTGGAAATGAATGTTTACTATACCTTGGGAATTTCACACTTTATACTTTTCTGGAAGTTAAAATAATTAAGCAGTTTCACATAAGCAACATCTCATTTATAAAGTCTTCAAGTCATTATTATGAAGGTATGAATTTTTGCTTTTAAGCCATATGATGTATACATATTTGGAAAATATAACTTTTATAAAGATAAAATTTTCATTTTAAATGAAAATTGTTGGAGTAGCCATGTGAACTTGTCATTTCCTTATTGAACTATATAAATATATTTCTAGAATCATTGTATATAAAATATGTGCTTTAGTTTGTACTGCCGTAACAAAATAGCACAGGTTGGGAAGTTTATAAACAACCAAAATCTATCTCTCACGGTGTAGAAACCATAAGTCTAAGATAAGGGTGGAAGCACCTTTAAGTGATGGTCCCGTTTTGATCACAGAATTTTCTTTGCATCCTCATATGGTGGAAGGGGTTAAAGATCACTTTATTAGTTGCTCAGTCATGTGTGACTCTTTGTGACCCCATGGACTGTACCATGTTAGGCTCTTCTGTCCATAGGATTCTCCATGGGGTTAGAATTTCATCATATGAGTTTTGAGGGTACACAAACATTCAGATTAGACCATGACATTACTAAAGGCAAGAATACTGAAGTGGGTTGGCATTTCCTCCTCCAGGGGATCTTCCCAACCAAGGGATCAAACTCATGTCTCCCGAATTGCAGGCAGATTCTTTGTCTTCTGAGCCACCTGAGAAGCCCTAGAGATCTCCTTTATAAGGGAGCTAATCCCACTGATAATGAATCCACCCTTATGACCTAATCATACCCCAAAGACTACACCTAAAAATATGCTTTGGGGTTAGAATTTCAACATATGAATTTTGAGGGGACACAAACATTCAGATAAGACCATGACAACATGTAAATATGTTTTTATTCTCACAGACATCAATGTAAAATCTTGGTTTTTTAAGTTAATAATTATGTGAGCCTTCTGACAATTAAAGAATTGATGTCAAGCCACAGTTCTCCCATTATACATAGAAATAGTGAAAAATGATTCATAGAAGCAAAACAATAAATCTCCTCTTTGACTTAAATACTTATTCTGTTTCTAATATTCTATAAAATTTTAACCAAAGAAACTTTTTTCAAGAATTTGTTTATAGTACACTGATGTCTTATAAAATATAGTCACTGATAGAGAAAACTACACCAAAATATGTCATTCCTGTCTTTTTCATACTTTTGATTTTATATAACTCCTCCTAATTATTTATTTTTCTTTTCTCCATGTTTGTGTAAGATTATCAAGCATAATATTAACTAATATTTATTGAGCATTTACTGAGACAGGCACTTTGTTATTTACCTCTCATGCGTCATCTCCTAGATTTGCTTGGAAAAACACTGTGAGCAAAGAAAGAATATAATTATAATTTTTCAGATAGGAAACTGGATTTAACTTAAAGAGTTTAAGTTACATAATCAGGAATACAGAACAGGTAAGAATATTTAAACCCAGTTCTATCTGATGCCAGAATACTTGTTTTTAAGCACGCTATAACTCTGACTTTAAGTTCAGAAAAAGGCCCTACATGAATCATGGTCCTGTATCTTAGCACCACTCTATTTACTATTTCCAGTTGGTCATGATGTCATGTTAGGAACACAATAGTTACAATCAGGTGATGAAATGGCTATGGGAAACTATTTTTATAAATAGATCTTCTTTTAAAATACACAAGCACATGAACCTGTATATCCCATAAACACATATTTAGTACCCAGTAATAGAATAATTTCATGTTTATTACCAAAGACTGATATTGTGGATCATTATTCTTACTAGGATATATTAATATCATATATAGGAGATTACAGATGACATGTTCTCTTTATATATTGATGTTTTATATTAATTCACACAGTATTTCTATGAGGTAGAAAGTATCATTATTCTTATTTTACACAATGGTTACATAGTTTTATTACAGGCACAAAGTTAGAAAATATCCAAAATATCATTCAAATTTGTGATTCTTTTTACTATATCCTATTGTAAGGAGAGAAGAAATGAATGCAAATTCCAAACATGCAATAGCAATCTCTATGTCATGAGTTTAGATTTCTTAAAATTAATCCCCAAATCCTTCTAATTCCCTTTTTCTTTAGTCAAACTGAAATATTTAAAAAAATATTATTTTTATTGAAATAATGATAAAAATGCCTTGCAAGTCCTATGGATTTTTTATATAAATTGATATTCTTTTCCTTGGGGAATTCAAACAGAGATGACTGGGGGATCCAGTATTATTTAGCTCATATATACTTGATATAATTCCTGGACACATAACTAAAAAAAGTATTCACAAATTCAAAAAAGCAGTGTTTTATCCTCTATTGGAAAATAAGCAAATCTTCAACTCCTCCTCTAAAATATTTATTAACTAATGGTTCTGTGACTTGATTGGTCAGCATTATATGATCATAGTATCTTGTGTTACTATGACAAAATTAATGTTTCCATACATTTGCAGAAAATCAAACTATTACAGGGACTTATGACTAGAAGGAGTACTTCAAATAAACTTAAGATTGTGATACACAAATCTGTGCAAGCCAAGTATCTGAATATGAATGAACTAACACCTTTTCATTTTTGCTACAAAGTACATGTAAAGTGAAACTACTGAACATAGATTGATATTCTTTACTGATGGTAGATATTACTTGATGGTTTATGTATTTCACATTCAGAGAAAATAATTTTTAGTATATTATCAACCAGACGAAGTTATGACCATCCTAAATAGCAAATTGAAAAGCAGAGACATTACTTTGCCAACAAAGGTCCGTCTAGCCAAGGCTATGGTTTTTCCAATGGTCATGTATGGATGTGAGAGTTGGACTGTGAAGAAAGATGAGCACCAAAGAATTGATGCTTTTGAACTGTGATGTTGGAGAATACTCTTGAGACTCCCTTGGATTGTAAGGAGATGCAACCAGTCCATTCTGAAGGAGATCAGCCCTGGGATTTCTTTGGAAGGACTGATTCTAAAGCTGAAACTCTGGTACTTTTGGCCCCCTCATTAGAAGAGTTGACTCATTGGAAGAGACTCTGATGCTGGGAGGGATTGCGGGCAGGAGGAGAAGGGGACGACAGAGGATGAGATGGCTGGATGGCATCACTGACTCGATGGACGTGAGTCTGAGTGAACTCCGGGAGTTGGTGATGGACAGGGAGGCCTGGCGTGCTGCGATTCATGGGGTCGCAAAGAGTCGGACACAGCTGAGTGACTGAACTGAACTGAACTGCAGACTAGAGTAAGTTAAGACTTACAAAGGCATAATTGTTGCAAAGCAATGCATTGCTTTACAAAGAAAATGCATCCATTGTTGCATTGTATTGGAATTTTTAATACTTCCAAGCTATGTTCTATAGCTACAAGAAGTATTCCATATTTTGAGTGAAATATTATCTTATTCCAATGGGATTAACGTATACACACTAGATAACAAACAAGGGCCTACTGTATAGCATACAAACAAGGGCCTACTGTATAGCATAGGTAACTCTGCTCAGTATCTTATAATAACTTATAAGTGGAAAGAATCTTAAAAAACAAATACCTATATATATAATACATGTAGACTTTGTTTAACCTTCATAGCTTCATAAGAAACTATTTCTTTTGTAGATGGAACTAAACTAGTACATATATATGTGTAACTAAATCACTGTGTTGTACACTTGAAACTAACATATTGTGAATCAACTAACTGTTCAGTTCAGTTCAGTCACTCAGTCATGTCCGACTTTTTGCGACTCCATGAATTGCAGTACGCCAGGCCTCCCTGTCCATCACCAACTCCCGGAGTTCACTCAAACTAACATCCATTGAGTTGGTGATGCCATCCAGCCATCTCATCCTCTGTCGTCGTCCCCTTCTCCTCCTGCCCCTAATCCCTCCCAGCATCAGAGTCTTTTCCAATGAGTCAACTCTTTGCATGAGGTGGCCAAAGTATTGGAGCTTTAGCTTTAGCATCATTCCTTCCATAGAACACCCGGAAAGATCTCCTTTAGAATGGACTGGTTGGATCTCCTTAAAGCCCAAGGGACTCTCAAGAGTCTTCTCCAACACCACAGGTCAAAGGCATCAATTCTTTGGCACTCAGCCTTCTTCACAGTCCAACTCTCACATCCATACATGACCACTGGAAAAACCATAGCCTTGACTAGAAGGACCTTTGTTGGCAAAGTAATGTCCTTGCTTTTGAATATGCTGTCTAGGTTGGTCATAAATTTCCTTCCAAGGAGTAAGCGTCTTTTAATTTCATGGCTGCAGTCACCATCTGCAGTGATTTTGGAGCACAAAAAAATAAAGTCTGACACTGTTTCCACTGTTTCCCCATCTATTTCCCATGAAGTGATGGGACCAGATGCCATTATCTTTGTTTTCTGAATGTTGAGCTTTAAGCCAACTTTTTCACTCTCCTCTTTCACTTTCATCAAGAGGCTTTTGAGTTGATCTTCACTTTCTGCCATAAGGGTGGTGTCATCTTCATGTCTGAGGTTATTGATATTTCTTCTGGCAATCTTAATTCCAGCATATGCTTCTTCCAGCCCAGCGTTTCTCATGATGTACTCTGCATATAAGTTGAATAAGCAGGGTGACAATATACAGCCTTGATGTACTCATTTTCCTATTTGGGACGAGTCTGTTATTCCATGTCCAGTTCTAACTGTTCCTTCCTGACCTGCATATAGGTTTCTCAAGAGGCAGGTCAGGTGGTCTGGTATTCCCATCTCTCTCAGAATTTTCCACAGTTTATTGTGATCCACATAGTCAAAGGCTTTGTAATAGTCAATAAAGCAGAAATTGATGTTTTTCTGGAACTCTCTTGCTTTTTTGATGATCCAGCAGATGTTGGCAATTTGATTTCTGGTTCCTCTGCCTTTTCTAAAACCAGCTTGAACATCTCGAAGTTCATGATTGATGTATTGCTGAAGCTTGGCTTGGAGAATTTTGAGCATTACTTTACTAGTGTGTGAGATGAGTCAAATTGTGCGGTAGTTTGAGCATTCTTTGGCATTGCCTTTCTTTGGGATTGGAATGAAAACTGACCTTTTCCAGTCCTGTGGCCACTGCTGAGTTTTCCGAATTTGCTGTCATGTTGAGTGCAGCCCTTTCACAGCATCATCTTTCAGGATCAATTATAGTCTAACTTCAAAGGAAAAAAAATGTAAAAGAGAGAAATAGTCTTTAATTACAAAGCAATGAAAGTTAAATAAACTGTTTTGATATCACTCTTCTTCAGTACTGTTTTGAAACAAATGTGAGTGAATATTCCCTTTTTTTTTTAATTTAAGTGTGAGTGATTTTGATTTCATAGCTTGCCACTCGGAATTGTGTGTGGGCAATGACTGAGCCTCCATAATTTATATGCACTTTAAAGGATCTTATTGGATCTGCCTCCTAACCTTACTTAAATTGGTTATTTAAATTCTATTACTTTGGAAGCCAGCGACACATGCATGTTGTAGCTGAAGCTCAAACTTCCATCCACAGACAGGAAACAGTGAGTTCATGAACACAGCTTTTAAGCACAGTTAAATGCAGGAAGTTTCTCTTTACATGTGCATGCCTTAGAAAGTATGGCTTTCTGCTTTGAACCATGTTTCATTTCATATGACTTCCTGGTACGAAAGACAACAATTCTGAAGCAGGAAACTTTTGTTTACATTAACCTTACTGAAAGAGTGTGGTAGGGTCCAGCTGTTCATCACTCAGAAGCCAATAAATATGCCATACTGGCAGAAGGGAAAGTTTGCTTTATTTCAAATGTCAGAAACTGGGGAGAAGAGGGTGGTGGATGTCTGTCCAAAGGATGACTCCCCTTTCCCCCCACACACTGGCAACCAGTGGGGATAGAGCTTTTATATACAGAAGGAGAGGCTACATGCAGAATCAGCACAGTCAGCTCTGACAGTCATCTTCAATTTAATCATCAGTCTGATTAGCATCATCTCGAATGTTTTAGGTACATTTAATCTTCAGTTTCAGAGGCAATTTATTCCCATTTCTCTGAGGCCAGTTCTTGAAATTGTTGAAGCTCATGTCCTGGTTACAGTCTGATTATGTAGTTAATTTATCTGGTGTTTTAGTATCTATAAAACAGCTCAGTGATATGGCTCAGAATATTATATATAGCCTTTAGGAAAGAACTAAAGGTAATTGACTATGCTTCATGACTACATTATTATTATAAGTATTATTATTTATTAGTATAATATTAGTCTTACAAATAGCTGGGAAAAGAAAAGATGCAAAGAGCAAAAGGAAAGAGATACCCATTTGAATGCAGAGTTCCAAAGAATAACAAGGAGAGATAAGAAAGTCTTCTTCAGTGATCAGTTCAAAGAAATAGAGGAAAACAATAGAATGGGAAAGACTAGAGGTCTCTTCAAGAATATTAGAGATACCAAGGGAATTTTTCATGCAAAGATGGACACAACAAAGGACAAAAATGGTATGGACTTAACAGAAGCAGAAGATGTTAAGAAAAGGTGACAAGATTACACAGAAGAATGACACAAAACAGATATTCGTGACCCAGATAACCACTATGGTGTGATCACTCACCTAGACCCAGCTATCCTGGAAAGCAAAGTCAAATGGGCCTTAGGAAGTGTCACTATGAAGAAAGCTAGTGGAGGTGATGAAATTCCATTTGAGTTATTTCAAATTCTAGAAGGTGATACTGTGAAAGTGCTGCACTCATTATGCTAGCAAATTTGGAAAACTCAGCAGTGGCCACAGGACTGGAAAAGGTCAGTTTTCATTCCAATCCCAAAGAAAGGTAATGCCAAAGAATGCTCAAAATAACACACAATTGCACTCATCTCTCATGCTAGCAAAGTAATGGTCAAAATCCTCTAAGCCAGGCTTCAGCAGTACATGAAACTTGAACTTCGAGATGTTCAAGCTGGATTTAGAAAAGGCAAAGGAGCCAGAGATCGCATTGCCATCATCTGCTGGATCATTGAAAAACCAAGAAAGTTCCAGAAAAATATCTACTTCTGCTTTATTGACTATGTCAAAGCCTTTGATCGTGTGGATCACAACAAACTGAAAAATTCTGAAAGAGATGGGAATACCAGACCACCTGACTTGTCTCCTGAGAAATCTATATGCAGGTCAAAAAACAAGAGTTAGAACCAGACATGGAAGAATAAACTGGTTCCAAATAGGGAAAGGAGTACATCAAGGCTGTATATTGTCACCCTGCTTATTAGACTTATATGCAGAGTACATCATTGCAATGCCAGGATGGATGAACCACAAGCTGGAATCAAGATTGTCAGGAGAAATATCAATAACCTCAGATATGCAGATGACACCGCCCTTATGGCAGAAAGTGAAGAAGAACTAAAAAGCCTCTTGATAAAAGTGAAAGAGGAGAGTGAAAAAGTTGGCTTGAAACTTAGATCATGGCATCTGGTCCCATCGCTTCATGGCAAATATATGAGGAAATAGAAACAGTGAGAGACTTTATTTTGGGGGGCTCCAAAATCACTGCAGATGGTGACTGCAGCCATGAAATTAAAAGACACTTGCTCCATGGAAGAAAAGTTTTGACCAATCTGTTGCTACTGCTAAGTCACTTCAGTCATGTCTGACTCTGTGTGACCCCATAGATGGCAGCCCACCAGGCTCCCTGGTCCCTGGGATTCTCCAGGCAAGAACACTGGAGTGGGTTACCATTTCCTTCTCCAATACATGAAAGTGAAAAGTGAAAGTGAAGTTGCTTAGTCATGTCCCACTTAGCAACCCCATGGACTGCAGCCTACCAGGCTCCTCTGTCCATGGGATTTTCCAGGCAAGAGTACTGGAGTGGGGTGCCATAACCTAGACAGCATATTAAAAAACAGAGACATTACTTTGCAGACAAATTTCCATCTAGTCAAGGCAATGGTTTTTCCAATAGTCATGTATGGATGTGAGAACTGAACTGTTAAGAAAGCTGAGCACCAATTAATTGATGCTTTTGAACTGTGGTGTTGAAGAAGACTCTTGAGAATCCCTTAGACTGTGAGGAGGTCAAAGCTGTCAATCCGAAAAGAAATCAGTTCTGAATATTCATTGGAAAGACTGATGCTGAAGCTGAAATGGCAATACTTAGGCCATGTGATGTGAAGAACAGACTCATTGGAAAAAGATCCTCATGCTGGCAAAGACTGAAAGCAGAAGGACAAAGAATGACAGAGGATGAGATGGTTGGATGGCCTCACTGACTCAATGGACATGAGTTCGAGTAAACTCCAGGAGTTGGTGATGGACTAGGAAACTTTGTGTACTGCAGTGCATGGGCTCACAAAGAATTGGACATGACTGAGCTACTGAACTGAACTCAACTGAAGTCTCCTTTGACTGTTTTCCTTTGTTTCTGTATTTCTCACTTCTCTGATTAAACTTACTGACTAATGTTTTCCACAGACAAAAGGCAGGCAGAGGTCATGGTGAGAGTGCAAGGACCATAATGTCTTGCTCCATTTCACTAAGGGCCTATAATCAAAGGAGAGCTTCTCACTTTAAAATCAGATTTAGTAGTAAAAGAGTAGATCGATATGGACTTTAGAAATTTGTTCATTATTTTTCCATCTTATGGAGAATAACCTAATGTAAATTTTCTTTGTGATTCTAGAATATATTTGTGAAATATTAATATTTATAGTGTACTTTAACTTAGAACAATTCCTAAAGTGTAGTGTGATGTTTTATTCAAAATTATTTTTGAGGTAAATAAGTAATATGTGAATTAAACAAAATGTGCTTTTTGTTTTCCTCAGGGTCATGTGAGCAAACAGAAAAAAAAAAAGAATCACATTTTATAAAGTTGATGCCAATGCCTTCTTTAGAAAGAGTAATAATTTAAAACCTTAAAAATATTACTAACTCCCAAAATAATCCAACTTTCATAATTCTTATTTAAATGTCATTTTGAATACAGGGAGTAAACTGAGAAAAGTCCATTACGTTTAATTCATTTGAATAAAGTTTATAAAATAGCTAGTTCTTTTTGTTTTGGTTTCAAACTGCTCTATGCTAGTTGTTGTTTGGTAAATTTGATAAATAAAATATTAAATTCTTTTTATAAAGAAAATTATACTGGAGTATGCAAGGATATCTGGTTCACATGTAAGTTCAAAAAACACATTTTCTAATATTTTTAGTATCATAAAATTAGTATCAATAATGATGATCTTGCTCTTTATGTAGAAATTCTCATGAGATATATAATTATATAAAGATTTAGCAAAAAATATATATGAATACAACTCTAGGCTACATGATTCCTAAAATATCTGATTGTCAATATGCACTTCTTTTAAAGTCTCAGTTCAGTTCAATTCAGTTCAGTCGCTCAGTCATGTCTGACTCTTTGCGACCCCATGAATCACAGCATGCCAGGCCTTCCTGTCCATCACCAACTCCCAGAGTTCACTCAGATTCACGTCCATCAAATCAGTGATGCCATCCAGCCATCTCATCCTCTGTCGTCCCCTTCTCCTCCTGCCCCCAATCCCTCCCAGCATCAGAGTCTTTTCCAATGAGTCAACTCTTCGCATGAGGTGGCCAAAGTATTGGATTTTCAGCTTTAGCATCATTCCTTCCAAAGAAATCCCAAGGCTGATCTCCTACAGAATGGACTGGTTGGGTCTCCTTGCAGTCCAAGGGACTCTCAAGAGTCTTCTCCAACACCACAGGTCAAAAGCATCAATTCTTCAATGCTCTGTCTTCTTCACAGTCCAACTCTCACATCCATACATAACCATAGGAAAAGCCATAGCCTTGACTAGACGGACCTTAGTCGGCAAAGTAATGTCTCTGCTTTTGAATATGCTATCTAGGTTAGTCATAACTTTTTTTCCCAAGGAGTAAGCGTCTTTTAATTTCATGGCTGCAGTCACCATCTGCAGTGATTTTGGAGCCCAAAACAATAAAGTCTGACAGTTTCCACTGTTTCCCCATCTATTTCTCATGAAGTGATGGGACCGGATGCCGTGATCTTTGTTCTCTGAATGTTGAGCTTTAAGCCAACTTTTTCACTCTCCTCTTTCACTTTCATCAAAAGGCTTTTTAGTTTCTCTTCACTTTCTGCCATAAGGGTGGTGTCATCGGCATATCTGAAGTTCTTGATATTCCTCCCGGCAATCTTGATTCCAGCTTGTGTTTCTTCCAGCCCAGCGTTTCTCATGATGTACTCTGCATATAAGTTGAATAAGCAGGGTAACAACATACAGCCTTGATGTACTCCTTTTCCTATTTGGAAACAATCTCTTGTTCCATGTCCAGTTCTAACTGTTGCTTCCTGACCTGCATACAGATTTCTTAAGAGGCAGGTCAGGTGGTCTGGTATTCCCATCTCTTTCAGAATTTTCCAGAGTTTATTATGATCCACACAGTCAAAGGCTTTGGCATAGTCAATAAAGCAGAAATAGATGTTTTTCTGGAACTCTCTTGCTTTTTCCATGATCCAGTGGATGTTGGCAATTTGATCTCTGGTTCCTCTACCTTTTCTAAAACCAGTTTGAACATCAGGGAGTTCATGGTTCACATATTGCTGAAGCCTGGCTTGGAGAATTTTGAGCATTACTTTACTAGCATGTGAGATGGGTGCAAGTGTGTGGTAGTTTGAGCATTCTTTGGCATTGCCTTTCTTTGGGATTGGAATGAAAACTGACCTTTTCCAGTCCTGTGGCCACTGCTGAGTTTTCCAAATTTGCTGGCATATTGAGTGCATCACTTTCACAGTGTTATCTTTCAGGATTTGAAACAGCTCAACTGGAATTCCATCACCTCTTTTAGCTTTGTTCATAGTGATGCTTTCTAAGGCCCACTTGCCTTTACATTCCAGGATGTCTGGCTCTAGATTAGTGATCACACCATCATGATTATCTGGGTCATGGAGATCTTTTTTGTACAGTTATTCTGTGTATTCTTGCTATCCATTATTGTAGAAGAATTGGAAGACACCAAAGATGCTAAAGAGCAAGGTCACCATCGAAGTAACTACTGCAACTTGACATCCAGGGACCAATCGGACCACCTGCTGCTGAAAAGGAAGAGCATGCAATGGGCCCGAAGGCTGAGCAGAAAAGGCCCCAAACATTCTGGAAGAACCACAGAGAAAATGACCCAACAGTGCCTGAACCTCTACAGGAGTTCAGAAAGACAAGAGCTTGCTGAACTTGTGAAAAATAGAATGAAACACTTGTGTCTTTCGAGATATGGTATGCTCTTTACAAGTATTGTATGATGTGGGCTTATGATTTATTTCCATTAGCTGCAACAGAGTCAGCTCTAATTTAGTAATTTAAGAATCGCTTTTTTGTTTCAAAGGTCAGTTTGAAGAGACTAGTGACAGGTCTAACCTCCTAGAGACAATTATAAACATGATATTAAAAAGACAGCATTGAAGATTTTAAGTATTTGCTAAGGTCTCTAGACACCATGCTGAACCCATTACAAGAATTATCTTAATTTTAATTTTCACAAAAATTTCTTCCATTTTAGAGATAAGGAAACTAAACAACTTGCTAATTAGCTTGTTAATAGCCTGACTGAGGTTTATATCCAGTTCTCTCCGGCTCCAAAGACTGTTTTACACACTGCTGCTGCTGCTAAGTTGCTTCAGTCCTGTCTGACTCTGTGCGACCCCATAGATGGCAGCCCACCATGCTCCCCCGTGCCTGGGAGTCTCCAGGCAAGAACATTGGAGTAGGTTGCCATTTCCTGCTCCAATGCATGAAAGTGAAAAGTGAAAGTGAAGTTGCTCAGTCGTGTTCTACTCTTAGCGACCCCATAGACTGCAGCCTACCAGGCTCCTCCATCCATGGGATTTTCCAGGCAAGAGTACTGGAGTGGGTTGCCATTGCCTTCTCCAGCTTTACACACACACACTTTACACACACGACCACACAAACTGCATCTCATTTTAGAAGCCTAGGACAAAATAAATTTGTGGCATTGGTAAGCAGCTAAATTAATGAGCCACAAATGAACCAAAGTGTTTCTATAAAATTTGTTTAGTTAGTTGTGATTCAGAAACACAGAGTCTTCAAAACCTTTATTCTGAAGCTCAAATAGTGTTTGATCTCTTATAGGGCAAGTCTGTCTCAATGATTGTTATGCTATGTTGATATCTAATTGTAATATAGAAATATTGCATATTTGTTTAGTTGCTCAGTCATGACTGACTCTTTGGCAACCCCATGGACTGTAGCTCTCCAGGCTCCTCTGTCCATGGGATTTACATGGCAAGAATACTGGAGTGGTTTCCATTTCCTAATCCAGGGTATCTTCCAGACCTGAGGATAGAACCCACATCTCCTGCATTGGCATGAAGATTCTTTACCACTGAGCCACCAGGGAAGCCCCAAGCTCTATATTAGACACCTCGAATAACATAGAGATTATGAAAACAGGATTTGGGACCTAAATGTCAGGGACCTCTGAACTTCTCCACTTATTCTTAATTCACAATAATTCAACAGATTTTATTAGGGTGCCTTCTGAGTTCTAAGCACTGGGGATAATACAATGACCTATTTATGGAATTTATATTCTAGCTTCAGCCAGTAGCTTTGTTGTATTATTTAACTTCTCAAGACTATTTTTTTTATTTGTGAAAATGAAATAATAATCCCTTCATCATGGGTTTGTTGTGAAGGACAAATGGGATAATGAATAATAATGTGCTTAGCCCAGAACTGGTATTCAGTTTATCCACAGATCTACTGTATGTCTAAGAACTGCATGTCTATCTGTGGTTTATATATAAAAATAGTATGTTTTTTTCCCCCACTTCAAAAAACAAACAGTTTGCACCTTTGGGAGCGATGTTGTTTTCACTGTGAATACCTGCTATGAAACAATTATTGTTTTGCATGTTTGCTTTTTTTTTTTTTTGAGGAAAAGGAAATGTCTTATTCTTTAATCTTTGTATTGCCAACCATTTTGCACATTTCCTGACACATAGGAATTGAGTAACTGCATGTTGATTGCATGAACAGTCAGAGTGCTTACAGATGAGATAATAGGGTTTCAAATATAGACTATTTCCTTGGATCACCCAATATAGTACACTCTCGAGTAAGTGCTTTAACTTGTGACTTATGATTCCATATCTTTTTGTATCTCCACTGGACCACTTATTTTTCCTACACTACTGTCAGTATTTTGTAGCACTTTACAGATTTGAAGTGTTTTTAAGTGCTTTATAACAATGCATGAGGATTGATTTAACCATGAGTCATAATCTAATATTTCCTGAGTAGGTCTGGCCTCATTCAAGAGCATGAACAGGTTTCTTTTGATCTATTAGATATGAGACAGAAAGGAGAGGAGAAGGGAAAGTCAGAAGATGACTTTCGAGGGCTCTAGCTTGAGCAAGTAGTGCACAACCGTGACATTTACTAAGCTTAGAAGAAGAATACTTGAAGATGATAAATTTAATTTGAGTGCCTGCAAGAGTTCAAATGATAATTATCCATAAGAAGCTAGATTTCTGCTGAATGGTGTTCAAGAAAAAGAAACAAGATGTGTTTATAGACTTGGACATCATCAACTATATATTTTAAGTAAGGTGATAGACAGCTTCCCCAGCGGCTCAGAGGTAAAGAATCAGCCTGCAATGCAGGAGATGCAGGTTTGTTGCCTGGGTCAGCAAGATCCCCTGGAGGACATGACAACCCACTTCAGTGTTTTTGCCTGGAGAATTCCCATGGACAGAGGAGCCTGGTGGGGTACAGTCCACAAGGTCACAAAAAGTTATACACAACTGAAGAAGCTTAGCATGTGTGCAGACAAGGTGATCAAAGTCGACATCAGTGGAATAACCCCAGATGAAAGACCACAGGAGAACTCCAGAAAATACTCATTCTTCCAGAATGATGATGGAAGAAGCATTTAAAAAACAAACAAACAAACAGGAGGCTGAGGTGTGTAAAACTGAATTACCCCAAATATGTATCATAGTACAATAGTATGCTATTGATTGGTTATGTGACTTATCATTACATTGATCTTTTTTATCTTTGAAGGCCTGTGAGGCCTTCAGTGGTCAGAGGCTGGTCTCTTCCAGTCATAAGCAATTTTGTCTGCTACCCCAATGTGATATAAAATTGTATTTCCTATGTGTTTTAAGATATAAAAAATGTTGAACTTTTGGAGTAGAGAAGGAATAATTAATAGTGCAGAAAGCACAGTGATATGTCATTGCTTCGGTTAAGTGTCAGTCGGATAGCATGTGTGAAAGAGACATCCGAGTAGCCTGAGGAATTAAGACTGGATATAGCGGATTTCATATATTAGGGACCCTGAGGTATCAGAAATGTATTCTTCTGTCTTATTGCTCCACAATCTATTGCTTCCATTGCCAAAGTCACATCATGGTACAAGATGCACGTCGAAATGTCAGTCATTTTTGTCCACATTCCATCCAGGGGGAAGGAGGGTAAAGCCAGAGAAGAAAGGATTGTCTCCTCAGTTAAAAGATAGTAACAAGTAGTTGCATACACCATTTCCAATATGTCCCACTGGCAAGCCGTATGCTTCATTTTCAGTGGCCTAAATCTAATATTACAGAAGCCAAGACAAATGGCTACTGAGAGACAATTATCAGTATCTGCCAGAATGGTTATGTTTTTTATGTAAAATTTTATTCTCGTAGCTCAGTCGGTAAAGAATCTGCCAGCAATGTAGGAGACCTGAGTTTGATTCCTGGGTTGGGAAGATCCCCTGGAGAAGGAAATGGCAACCCACTCCAGTATTCTTGCCTGAAGAATCCCATGGACAGAAGAGGCTGGTAGGCTACAGTCCATAGAGTCACAAGAGACGGACATGACGTAGTGACCAAACCACCACCATGTTCTGTAGAAGAGGTGGGAAATATGGAAGTAGATGGGTGAGGAAGTGGTCAGGGAAGAGGGAGTGTTTTATTTTTTAAGAGCAGAGAGCTATGAACATATTGAAATAATAAGATTAAGCCACCAGTCCAGAAGTTGAAAGAAAATACAGGAAAGAGAGTACAGTTGGAGCCCTTGCTTAGACACTCGGAAGTAAAAAAAAGATGGGTGTTTTAAAATGCATAAACTTGTAGGTGTTTATCAGGAAGCTGAGTAATACTTCACATGATAGTAAGAGGTAAAATCCTTTGCTGAGAATGATGGAAAGAGTAAAAGGGTGAGTGTTTTAAAAATAAGTCAAATGTTTGAAGTTTCAGGGGAAAGGGTGTCCTTTCTGTGCAAGACTAAACTGCTTGTCTTATTCTTGATTTTTTTAAAAATTTGAATATAGAAAATTTCAAATGAATAAATGTAGAAAGACTAGTATAATAAACCTTGTTGTTGTTTAGTTGCTAAATAGTATCCTACTCTTTTGTGACTCCATGGACTGTAGCCCACCAGGCCCCCTGTCCATGGTATTTTCCAGGTAAGGATATTGGAGTGACTAGTCATTTCCTTCTTCAGGGGAATCTTCCCAATCCAAAGCTTGAACTTGTGTCTCCTGCATTGCAGGCAGATTCCTTACCACTGAGCTGCCAGGGAAGCCCTAGGGAACCTGCATATACTCATTTTTCAACTTCAATAATTATCAGGTCATAGCCTATTTTGTTCCATATATATGCCCACCAATTTCTTTCACTTCTCATATTAATTTCAAGTAAATTTCTGACCCATATATTTCAATATATACACCTATCATTTAAGTGCTAGTTTAAAACATATAACTCCCTACAATTTTCACACTTAAAACCAATTTTAATACTACCAAGTATTCACTTGGTGTTCAAATTTCCAGTGATCTCACAAATGTCATGATTTTTTACACCTTTAAACTAAATCAGGATCAATTAAGGTCCATTCATGGAGATAGATGACAGGTTTGTTAAGTCATTTTTAAATTTCTCCCATGCTGTATTTTTTCCACTCAGTCTATTTCTTGAAGAAACACACTCTGTGGTTTCCTGGACTCTGTATCTCCAAGCTAAATTGGTCCATTCTATCCCCTGCCTTTTCTTTTTTAATTATTTTTTTTGTTATTATTAGGAATTCCTAGATTTAAATGTATTTTATATTTTAATCTTCATGTTATTAATTATTCATCAGTTCTAAATTTGACCAGTGGAAGTCTCTTCAAATAGCTTCCTGAGTCCTTTCATCATGATCTAAACCATCTTGCTGTCTGTTGGACTAAATGCGCTCCACCTAAAATAAGTCATCTCTCTCAGGATCACTCAAGATGCCAATCAAACTTTAGACATGTTCATGTTCACTGCATTTGTCACTCTTTCTAAGTTTTTGGTGGAGAACTAAAATATTAAACAGAAGATGGACAGACAGATAAAACTATTTCACCAGTTCATCAAGACACTTACAATTAAAATGCAAGCTATAGGGTTTTTATTTAACTTTCTGCCTTGTATGTATACTTTCTCCTACACCAAGATTAATGCTCATCAGCAACAATAGAAATGATGGAATTGTAAAAATCATAGTTTTTTCACAATTTACATAAAGCAGTCTCAGAATAATAATACAGTGCTACTATTAACACTATAATTGCCAAAGCATGAATTTTTAATGTACTCTGTATAGGCTAGCTCAATAAGAATGTTTAGTAAAATTATTCTGTCTTGGAAAAGTTTTTCTTCATGTGGTTATACCATCAATTGGATATCAAGTTAGACTCATTTCTGTTTTCAAGGTTTAAGAATTTCTTTCCTGAAAATTTGATTTTGTTTTCTTAGTGATGTAAACTTTGTACACAATTCAAAGCCAAATATTTAATACAAGTAATATTCAAAAAAAATTAACATCACTCCCCATCACTTTTATACAATCTCCTTCTTTCCTCAAGTAACTTTTTTTTTTAACCTTATGCTTTATTCTTCTATTTTTAAATATAAACTTTAAATTGTAGTTGGTAGCATCATATGTTCCTTTCTCTTTTTCCCACATTGCTTCTTCCACTTAACAGTTTATCCTAGAGATTATTGATTTAGTTGAATATGGAAATAGTTTTTATTTCTTTTTACAGCTGCCTAATGCTTCATTGTATAGAGGTATTATAGTCTATTAAACTAGTCCCTTGTGTCTTTTTTTTTTTAATTTATTTTTTATTTTACTTTACAATTCTGTATTGGTTTTGCCATACATTGACATGAATGGGTCCTGCAATGAATAGGCTTATGCATACATCTTTTAGTGTTTTTCCCAGTGTTCCTTTGGGATGGATATCTAAAAGTGAAATTATTGGATTAAAGATTAAATATATATAACTTTGCTATTGGAAACATTTTCATCCTTAAATGTGTATGGTTTTTCATTTCTACCAGCAAAGTATAAGGGATTATTTTCCCAAAATCATGCCAGCAGAAAGTGTTGCTACACTTCCATGTGTTTTGCCATTCAACAGGTCTTTTTAAGTGGCATCTCAGTGTATCTTATTATAATAAGGTTTAACATCTTTTCATGGGACTGAGTCATTTTCAGTTAATTATTTTTATTTCTAGTCAATTTTTATAGATTTATTTTTAATAATTTAGAGGGGGCTTCCCAGGTGGCACAGTTGTCTCCTGCCAACACAGGAGACATAAGAAACTCAAGTTCCATCACTCGGTCAGGAAGATCCCCTGGAGTAGGAGATGACAACCCACTCCAGTATTCTCATGGACAGAAGTAACCTGGCAGGCCACAGTCCGTGTGTTGGATACAATTGAGCAGCTGAGCACTCACACATTTATATTGAGTAAATTAGAACTTTGAATATATTTACAGATATTTCTTTCTCAGCCTAGTCTTTTTCCTATGCTTTTGTTATTTAATATCTTAATCTAAGTTTTAAATTAGTTCCATTATTATTGATCTATTTTGAGTAATAGAGACACCTTTCTTGCTTTCAATTCAGAGGGGAATACTTCTGTTTTTCATTACTTATTTGGTTTCACCTTTTTCATTCAAATAACTGATCTATTTGGAACTCATCTTGGTATATATGGTAGGCAAGGGAACACATTTTTTTTTATATTTTCTAAGATATTTTTCTACATTTAGTTATATGATGTGCTGTGCTGTGCTTAGTCACTCAGTTGTGTCCAACTCTTGCAACCCCATGGATTGTAGCTCAGCAGGCTCCTATGTTCATGGGGATTCTCCAGGCAAGAATATTGTAGTGGGTTGCCATGCCTTACTCTAAGGGATCTTCCTGAGCCAGGGATCGAACCCAGCTCTCCCACATTGCAGACAATTCTTTGCTGTCTAAGCCACCAGGGAAGCCCTTGTTGTTGTAGCCAGACATTCCAGGATTAAAAAAAAAAAAAAAAAAAAACAACTCACTCAGAAGGACAACGCTGATAGTGCAATGCAGTTTATTACATGAGCAGGCCCAAGGCAGAGTCTTCTCTTAGGCAAGGACCCTGATCAGTTTTTATGAAAATCTTATATACCCTAAGTGTAAGCACCCAAACCCACCTTCCCAAATTCTCTGAAACTAGTCTAAACAAAGGAAAAGAAAGATATAATCAAAGTTAACCCATGATTCATATGCCTTAAACCAGTGATTCCTATTCCTTAAGCCTAGGAGAAGGAAATGGCAACCCACTCCAGTATTCTGACCTAGAGAATCCCATGGACAGAGGAGCCTGGTGGGCTGTTGTCCATAGGGTCGCACAGAGTCAGACACGACTGAAGTGACTTAGCAGCAGAAGCAGCAAGCCTAGGTAGTTAACAGTGGACAATTATCAATAGGCCTGTGGTTATACCCTAATAAGCATAATATAATTTATGATTCTATTAAGTTACATAGATAATTAGGATATTCTTTTAGGTGACGGAGAGTCTAAGTTTGAGCTCTGGGGCTCTTCCATCTGGGGGATCTGGTTTACCAGTCGGTGTGTCGTTTCCATAGATACTGGGCATATAGCTCAAAGCCAACAGTCCAGCCCAAGATGGAGTCCTGCTTTCAAGATGGAACCTGTTCTGTCTGTTTCCTCCTTCAATATGATACCACTTATTAAAGTGTACACCCCATTATGTTGGTTTTTAGGTCCTGCTTTTAGCAGATCTCATTTTCACACATGTTATTGGGTCTATTTCTAGACTTTCTATTGTGTTACAATGGTTTGTCTGTCTGTTCTGACAAAAAGCACCCACTGTTTTAATTGTAGTCTTTATAGTGTATTTTAATATCTCATAGGGCTAGAGACACTTTACTCTTTGTCAATATTTGCCACTATGTTTAGATATTTCTTCTGAATTAATGTTATAATTAACTTGTTTGCTTCTATTGAAAAGAAAGGATTATTCCCCTCTACTTTTAGGTCTTCTTTTCCTCATTCTTTCAAATCCAAATTCTACCATGTAAACCCTCTCTCTTAATCTGTCATATTTCTTCCTTTCTTTTCTCTTATTTCCTCTTCTAAGGAAATCAGGCCTCCTTCCCTTAATCCTAAAACAAACACACATGTCTACATACTTGTGCACACACACTCTTTACTCTTCAATTTGTCTCTTGTGTTTTCTTTTGTCTACTAATTACATTCTGAGAGGGTAACAGGCAGGAAGGCCAGGGGTCTCCAAAAGGAGGAAATAGGTTGCAACTGTCAGACATTTTTATGTCTTTCTTAAGCAGCTGCTGCTGCTAAGTTGCTTCAGTCCTGTCCGACTCTGTGCGACCCCATAGATGGCAGCCCACCAGGCTCCCCCATCCCTGGGATTCTCAAGGCAAGAACACTGGAGTGGGTTGCCATTTCCTTCTCCAATGCATGAAAGTGAAAAGTGAAAGTGAAGTTGCTCAGTCGTGTCCGACTAGTAGTGACCCCATGGACTACAGCCCACCAGGCTCCTCCATCCATGGGATGTTCCAGGCAAGAGTACTGGAGTGGGCAGGAGGAAACAAATTAGTGTCACATTTTTAACCCTTTGTCTATACAAATTTAAAAAGAGGTTACACCTGTGGTAGATTCATGTCAATGTATGGCAAAACCAATACAGTATTGTAAAGTAACAAAATAAAATTAAAAAATAAAATAAAATAAAATTCTATGTTGTGATGAGGACACTTGGTTCCACCTGAACTTAACTTTTCTCAAACCTGGAGCTAACCAATGCATTTTTTTATGGAAATATTTGTCTTAAGCTATGTTAATGAACTATGTATTTACCCTAGACTCTGTTTTAAAGTAGGTTCCACGGAAGACTCAGAACCGACTTGACAAACCAGTATGTTTTACTCATACAAATCTTCTCTTAAGCTCTTTTAATGATACTGCATTTGTTTGGAAACCCACCTTTCCTCAAGAGTCATGTCCATCATTTTATGGCCTGGGACAACTCACCTGTGCCAATGTTATCTCAGAATTCATGTTGTGGGCGAGAAGCCTGGTGTCAGTCTCTGAGTTTTGAGACATTTCCTTTCTTTAATTAGCAGACTGGTTGAAATGGCACCCCACTCTAGTATTCTTACCTGGGAAATCCCAGGGACAGAGGAGCCTGGTGGGCTACAGTCCACAGGATCACAAAGAGTTGGACACGACTGAGTGACTGAACAAGTAACTATATAACATTCAGCTAAAGACTTGCAGGGGGGCACTCTTTCTGCCCCCTTCTGATGTCTAAGTCAGAAGCTTTCTCTATCTCTTTTATACTTTAATAAAACTTTACTACACATAAGCTCTGAGTGATCAAGCCTTGTCACTGGCCCCGGATTGATTTTTTCTACTCCAGAGGTCAGGAATCCTGGCGTCTTTCATGGTTCAGCAACAACCTTTCATCTTAAATTGGTGAGGCAACAATTTCAAGTCTTTATATCATCATCTCAAGTTCATCCTCAGCACACTTATTCTTTATCCCTTTGCTGAGACACTATCAGATAGAAAGGATTCTTACTTTCCTTCATCTATCTATATCAATATCCTTTCCTGGATCCTCTTTCTCTTTCCGACAAATGATCGAATTTGCAGAAGAATGCTGCATTATAAATGATACATTAGAAAAGTTATTTTTATACTGCTTAAAGAAAAAAATTATATCTCAAATAATAGGAAATCATAAAGAAACACTGCAAAGGTGCTCAAAACCTAAAAAGTCAATACATTGTTAATTTTTGACAGTTAACTTTGCTTGCTGAAGGCATGAATTACCTCTCACTTTTTTTTTCTTTTTTAATCATATTCAATTCCAAAAGTAAGGTAATTCTTTAAAACCAGAGGATAATTTTTTACATATTTTCTGATACAGCCTGTCTCTACAGGTTAAGTTGAAATAATGTAAATGCTCTTATATGCTATTATCCAGGATAATCATATACCTGTCTACCAAAGAACATTAATTCATAAGATTAGAGGTATATAATCCCTCAGTTCAGTTCAATCATTTAGTCATGTCCAGGTCTTTGTGACCCCAAGGACTGCAGCATGCCAGGCTTCACTGTCCATCACCAACTCACCAAACTTGCTCAAACTCATGTTCATCGAGTAAGTGATGACATCCAATCATCTCATCCTCTGTCATCCCTTTCTCCTCGTGCCTTCAGTCTTTCCCAGCATCAGAGTCTTTTCCAATGAGTCAATTCTTCGCATCAGGTGGCCAAAGGATTGGAGTTTCAGCTTGAGCATCAGTCTTTCCAATGAATATTCAAGACTTATTTCCTTTAGGATGCACTGGTTTTATCTCCTTGCAGTCCAAGGAACTCTCAAGAGTCTTCTCCAACACCACGTTCAAAAGCATCAATCCTTCATCACTCAGCTTTCTTTATAGCCCAACTCTCACATCTATACATGACTACTGGAAAAACCATAGCTTTGACTATATGGACCCTTTGTTTGCAAAGTAATGTCTCTGCTTTTTAATATGGTGTTAAGGTTGGTCATAGCTTTTCTTCCAAGGAGCAAGCATCTTTTAATTTCATGGCTTCAGTCACCACCTGCAGTAATTTTGGAGCACAAGAATATAAAGTTTGTCACTGTTTCCACTGTTCCACTGTTTCCCCATCTTTTTGCCATGAAGTGATGGAACTGGATGTCGTGATCTTAGTTTTCTGAATGTTGAGCTTTAAGCCAATATTTTCACTCTCCTCTTTCACTTTCATCAAGAGGCTCTTCAGTTCTTTGTTTTCTGCCACAAAGTTGGTGTCATCTACGTATCTGAGGTTATTGATATTTCTCCCAGCAAACTTGATTCCAGTTTGTGCTTTGCCCAGCCCAGCATTTTGCATGATGTATTTTGCATTTAAGCTAAATAATCAGGGTCACAATATACAGCCTTGATGGACTTCTTTCCCAATTTAGAATCAGACCATTGTTCCATGTCCAGTTCTAACTATTGCTCCTTGACCTGTATACAAATTTCTCAGGAGGCAGGTAAGGTGGTCTGACATCTGCATGTCTTTAAGAATTTTCTGAAGTTTGTTGTCATCCACATAGTCAAAGGCTTTGGTGTATTCAATAAAGCACAAGTAGATGTTTTTCTGGAACTCTTTTGCTTTTGTGATGATCCAAGGGATGTTGGCAAATTGATCTCTGGATCTCTGGTTCCTCTGACTTTTCTAAATCTAGCTTGAACATTTGGAAGTTCTCAGTTCACGTACTGTTGAAGACTGGCTTGGAGAAGTACCTCACTATGCTTTTAAAATCCAAAATTTCTGTAGATATACAATTATTATTATTTAAGTAGGTTTGACACCAAAACTTGTTTAAGCCCAGAAACTGATCAAAATTGCTTGAAACTATTTGGATCTTTGATGATATTTATAGTGAATATTCATAAGTTTGGTGCAAAAGTATGTACTTTGCTGCTTCAGACACAACCAAGAATATAACATGAAATACATTATGCACCCAATCTTACTTTCTAAATTTGAAAAATTTACTACTGGGCACATCTGGCCTCAAGGGTTTGGGAGACAGAATCTGGGAACATGCATGTCTTGAGAAATTAACTAATGTGATGATCTAAAAATTCTACATGTCTTTTTTTATTTTTTATTTTTTGGAAAATATCTTCAATATAATTTTAAACTTATTTAAATTTAAACTTATTCACCTCAAAGTCATGGCATTATTTCCTAACTGACCATGCGTCCTTGGGTAAGTAACTGAATGTCATGTTCTTCAACCAACAAATAAGGGTAGTCAGGTTTTCCCAAAGATATGTGATATGAATATAGTAGATATAAAATAATAGATAAAAATACATCTATAAATATATAGTATTTATAATATATAAATAATATAAATACATAATAAATATATACAAATAAAATGTAATATGTTTATATATAATATATAAATTTGTCTATATAAAATATAAAATAATAGAATAATACAATAATAATAATAGACAGGGAGGAATAATAGAATAATAATAATAGAATTCATGAGACAAAAGATTCTTCAATCTGTAGGCTGTTGCAGATATACAATTATTATTTTCTTTATGTTAATACATGACATCATTCTTCAATAGTTTATGGCTCTTATACTCACTAAAATTATTCTTAATAACTATTGATATATTCTTAACTATTAGTATGACACACATTTTAAATATTTGATATATATATTATATACATAATATATTATGTGTAATATAAATATATTTACCATTATGAACTGGCAAGTAAGTATTCCTGTTGTGACCAGTGGTGCAGGTTCTGATTTTGACATAGATTGTTTTAAATTTCATACTGTTAGTAAACAAGGGGACGCCAAGGGGAAAAGAAAAAAGAAATCCTTTTAAGTGACAGAGGTAACTACTTGTTAAATGTGGCTTTCATTACGTCCATCAGGAAGCTTTAGTTTTCTTGTTAAATAAGTTTTATAATTTGCCTGAAATAATTGACAGATTAACCAAGAACTGGTTTTATAGTTAACATGATGACTTAACTATTAGTCATTTTTTTAATGGGATAGAAACAAGAAAGGATTGATCACCCAAACCTATGATATATATTGTGGTGGTGACAGTAGTAATAGTAAAAGTATAACAACAACTTCTGTTTTCAGATTCTTTTATAAATCATTGATCATTTTCATGTAAGTTTTTAATTAAAAAAATCTCCCAAATTCTAATCAATAGGCCAAGTACCTTTTCTAGTAAAAGGTTAAAAATTTATCCTGAAATACATTACCAAAGAGGGAAAAGTTATCAAAGCTAGATATTTTTCTAAAATATTTTATAACATTTAGCATATTGGAGGAAAAACATAAGTATCTGAGATCACTATAATGATTTCAACAGTAATTCATTATTTGAAAAGAAACTCATTCTGAACTTTTATTGTTTTGTGAAATATATAATTTACCATTTCACAGTATGAGTACAATAGTATTGGTATGTATAATCAATATACCACCAATATAGATTTCCAGAAAATGTAAGATTTTATGTTATTATGTATCTCCAGAACTAACCCTTTCCCACAAGGAGGCAGACTCAGAAGGATACGTCCTTGGGTTTTATGTTAGTCTCATTTTGCATATAGAATGTTAATAGAAAGAAACAAACTCAGCAGTTTCCTTCATACATAAAGTAATAAAGCTTTAAAAGAGATAACTGCTGAAATGATAACAATTTATGGTAAATGTAATTATTTCTGCAATAAATTTTCCATATCTCCCAGAATTAAAACTATAAAGTTTTGTTTCATGGAATTGTATCATATCCTTCCCAGAACATTAATTTCTGAATGATATCAATATTTTTACATAATTTAACTTCATTGTTAATTGAACTTAATACATATATTTTATACTGTGTTTTGGCTTATGTGTAAGAAAAATGTGGACATTTGAATAAAGTAAAATATTTGTGTCATTGAGAAAAAATTTAATTAGTTGAATGAACATTTTACTTTCAGTATCTTATTATGAGTTGTGTATAAATAGTCAGTGAGAGCAAAAATGAGCTTTCTAAATGCACTGAAACAATAAGAAGAAATTAACAATTATGATGACTGTTTATAGTCTCAATTTAAATAACTGGAAACAACATAAACCAATAGTGTACAGATATTGGAAAATAATTGGCATATAACTTTGTTACCTGAGAAAAGGTTTAGTTCAGTTTAGTTGCTCATTCGTGTCCAACTCTTTGCGACCCCATGAACTGCAGCACGCCTGGCCTCCCTGTCCATCACCAACTCCCAGAGTCCACCCAAACCCATGTCCATTAAGTTGGTGATGCCATCCGATCATCTCATCCTCTGTAGTCCCCTTCTCTTTCTGCCCTCAATCTTTCCCAGCATCAGGGTCTTTTCCAAAGAGTCAGCTCTTCACATCAAGTGGCCAAAGCATTGGAGTTTCAGCTTAAGCGTCAGTCCTTCCAATGAACATCCAGGACTGATCTCCTTTAGGATGGACTGGTGGGATTTCCTTGCAATTAACAAATAATTTAAGCCTTTTACAGGCTGGAAGTCATGTAAGTGGCCCCAAATAAGAAAATATGAACAGTACCAGTAGAAAAAAAAATCAACAGAACCAGATTCAGAAAGGATGAATATTCAGGTAGTTATTATAATACAATATGCTCTATATGTTCAAGATGGTAAAGAAAATCAGAATGGTAAAGAGAGAAATTAAAGAAATGGACCTCCTGTATGTTAGAATTTGTAATTCTTTACTTACCCATATTTTACTTGGAAAAATATACATTTTCCACTTGGAAAAATATACATTTTCCAAGCAAAACATATATTGCATGGGATTTACATAAGAATACCTATTGCAGAAGAAAAACATCAATGAGGATAAAGCCATAGCAATCGACTATCTAAAATGCAGAACAGAGAAGAAAAGAAAAAGTAAATGCCTGGAAAAAATAGTACAGTTAAGTGTTGGACAATAGGGAGAAATTTTGTAATTGGAGTAACAGAAGGAAGAAGAGAATGGATATCTGAAGAAATAATGATCAACATTTTTTTTTCCAAATTTGATGGGAAGTCTATTCAAGATTTCAGAAGCTCAGTGAAGCTCAAGCTATATATATATAGCAAATAAAATAATGCAAAGACACAAATTTAAAAATTGCTGGAAGTCAATGATAAAATACCTCAAAAAGAGCTGAAGGAAAGAGACATTTCAGTGGATCACCAGTCCAGGTTTGATGCACGGGACTGGGTGCTCAGGGCTGGTGCACTGGGATGACCCAGAGGGATTGATGGAGAGGGAGGTGGGAGGGGGGTTCAGGATGGGGAACACATGTAAACCATGGCAGATTAATGTCAATGTATAACAAAACCAATACAATATTGTAAAGTAATTAGCCTCCAATTTAAATGAATAAATTTATTTTAAAAGAAGAAGAAGAAGAGACAAATATAAGGATAATAGTGAGCTTCTTGTCTGAAACTTCTCAAACCAAACCACAATTGAGAAACTTGTTTAGGGTACTGAAAAAAAAAATAGACTACCTAATACTCTATCCATAGTAAAAATATATTTCTGTACTAAAAGAAAATAAGGAAAGTTTTAGTAAACAAAACCTGAGATTGTCACCAGCAGCTCTTCAATAGGAAAAATTTGTTTAAAAAAAGATCTTTTTAAGATAGAAGAAAAATGATGCCTGATGGACAAAATAAATAAGCATATGGGAAAATGTAAAACATACATTGCTATTTAAAATTTTTTTCAAAGATAATTTACTGTTTATAACAAGCATTGTAAGGTTTATAATATATAATATATGTATATACATAGATGTGAAAAGTATGACAATAATATATAATAAAAAGAAGTAGAAACAGAATATAGTAAGGTTGTTAAGGGCTTCCCAGGTGGTGCTAGTGGTAAAGAACCTGCCTGCCAATGCAGGAGACATAAGAGATATGGGTTTGATCCCTGGGTGGGGAAGATCCCCTGGAGGAGGGCATGACAATTCACTCCAGTACACCTGCCTGGAGAATCCTACAGGCAGAGGAGCCTGGAGGCTATAGTCCATAGGGTCGCAAAGAGTCAGATATGACCAAAGTGACTTAGCACACACGTAAGTTTGTTAAATTACATGTAAAGTGATGTGTTATTTACGAGCAGATATGGACAAGACCATGGCACCCCACTCCAGTACTCTTGCCTGGAAAACCCCATGGACGGAGAAGCCTGTGTAGTCCATGGGGCTGCTAAGAGTCGGACACGACTGAGCGACTTCACTTTCACTTTTCACTTTCATGCATTGGAGAAGGAAATGGCACGCCATTCCAGTGTTCTTGCCTGGAGAATCCCAGGGACGGGGGATCCTTGTGGGCTGCCATCTATGGGGTCGCACAGAGTCAGACAGGACTGAGGCGACTTAGCAGCAGCAGCAGCACTGAAAAATTAAAAATGTGTATTTTAAACTATAGAGCAAGGGACAGCAAATGTTAGCATGCCAGTTTTGGAGAAAAATAAAAGCAATCTTTCTGACTGATTTTTGCATTTTCTATGACTGCATTACTTTGACAACAAAAGTCCGTCTAGTCAAGGCTATGGTTTTTCTAGCGGTCATTATGGATGTGAGAGTTGGACTATAAAGAAGGCCAAGTGCCGAAGTATAAAGAAGGCCAAGTGCCGAAGAATTGATGCTTTTGAACTGCGGTGTTGGAGAAGAGATTGGTCGTGGGTGTTCATTGGAGGGACTGATATTGAAGCTGAAACTCCAGTACTTTTGAAATCTGATTCATTCCCTGATGCTGGGAAAGATTGAGGCCAGGAGGAGAAGGGGACGACAAAGGATGAAATGGTTGCATGGCATCACCGACTTAATGGACATGGGTTTGGGTGGACTCCGGGAGTTGGTGATGGACAGAGAGGCCTGCCGTGCTGTGGTTCATGGTGTTGCAAAGAATCAGACATGACTGAGTGACTGAACTGACTGACTGACTGATGGCTGCTTTCACTTTACAGTTGAAAAAGTTTATTAAGTACAGCAGAGATCATACAGCCTAAAAGTCTAAAATATTAAATATTTGGCTCTTCAGGAAAAAAAAAAAATTCAAACAATGACCTAGAAAAGCCACAAAACAACTCAATCAAAGAGATATAACAACCAATAATGAAAATAAAATGGGATAATTATAAAAATAACTGTTTAAAATCTCAATTAATCCAAGGAAGGCAGGAAAAAAATGAAACAGGCACAAATAACATCTGGAAAAAGTGAAATTTAACTAGCAAGATGGTAGATTTAAACCCAACTATACTGATATTTGATCAGGGAAGGCTGGCGGGCTGCAGTCCATGGGATCTCAAAGAGTTGTACAGGACTGAGTGATTAACAACAACAATATTAATTTTTTATATTACATATAAATGGATTAAACATTTCAATAAAGAGGCAGAAGTTATCAGATGGACTTAAAAGAAGTGATACCCAGTTTTATGTTATCTAATAGACCATTTAAACTGTAAAGAAAGAAATAGATTAAAAGTAAAATCATATAATTATATTTCATGTAATCATAAATCAAAAAAAAATTTGAATGACTGTATTAATATGAAAGTAGATCCATTCAGAAACTTGGATACTTGGCTAAAAGATTTCACAAGGGGGAAAAAAGCCTTATGGAAACACACTGTAAGATCCTAGCAGAGTGTTTCTAGAAATCAGTGAAACAATTTCTGGACTGGGCATGAGGGGAATTAACTGAAAATGTCAGGAGAGAACTTTTTGTCATCATAGAAGTGTTTTATGTCATAATTATGGTAAAGGTTGTGCTATTATATGCATTTGGCATTAGTGAATTTCAACAGAATAATAATGAATATCCTAAGATAACTTAAGTGAAAGTGAAGTTGCTCAGTTGTGTCCAACTCTTTGCAACCCCATGGACTGTAGCCCGCCAGGCTCCTCAATCCATGGAATTTTTCAGGCAAGAGTACTGGAGTGGGTTGTCATTTCTTTCTCCAGGGGATCTTCCTGACCCAGGGGTCGAACCCAGTCTCCCGCACTGCAGGCACACGCTTTACCTTCTGAGCCACCACGGAAGCCCCAAAATGATATGCTTAAAATCATATAGAATGTTTAAAGTTAAATTGTTCTGGTAACTCTGTAGACTTGGCCTGACTTGTTCATTGTTGTCTCCAGATTTAGGATTATTTGTGACTAATCATTCCTGAAAGTGAAAAGTGTAAGTCGCTCAGTCGTGTCTCTTTGCAACCCCATGGACTCTACCCCTCCAGACTCTGTCCGTGGGATTCTCCAGGCAAGAATACTGGAATGGGTAGCCATTCCCTTCTTCAGGGGATCTTCCCAGGGATCACATCCAGGTCTCCCACATTGCAGGTGGATTCTTTACCATCTGAGCCACCAGGGAAGTACAGTCATGCCTAGTTAACATTATTAAATGATTAAATTGGAGAGTAAAATAAAGAAAATCATGTGATAAATTATGATTATCAACTAATGATAAAAATGCTTCCTGTAAGTCATTTGGAGGTACCAGAGCATATCTGCAAAATTGAAAACCATACTTATTTTTAAAATGTTCAGATATGTTCAATGCATTTTTCTTCAATCTCAGATAGTAAGCTAAAAGTAGTATGCATGCTCAGTTTCTAAGTTGTATCTGACTCTTTGTGATCCCATGGACTGGACTGTAGTCCACCAGGCTCTCTGTCCCTGAGATTTCCCAGGCAAGAATACTGTGGGCGGTCTTCCCAACTATTTCTCCTGCATTGACAGCCAGGTTCTTTACCACTGAACCACCTGGGAAGCTTTTAAAGTAGTATGCTAAGACGCTTCAGTCGTGTCTGACTCTGTGCGATCCCATAGACGGCAGCCCACCAGGCTCTGCCGTCCCTGGGATTCTCCAGGCAAGAACACTGAAGTGGGTTGCCATTTCCTTCTTCATTAAAGTAGTATATTTAACTACTAAAATGAAAATAAATAAATAAGGTCTTTCCAAAACTTTTTGGACTTTCTGTACAGAAATGTATTTATTTTACTTTTTCACATTATCAATTAGATGGTAGTTGAGCGCCAAATGAGGTGGAGATTTTCTAATGGCCTATTACATTTCAGGGCATCATGCTTCAGTCTCCAGGATTTTTTTGTTTTGTTTAGCCTATGTGGAAATTAATACAAAGGAGAAATTTCTAAAAAAGAATACATACATCAAAATTGCTTTCTATATAGAAAAAGGATTCTGATAATCTTCTGCCAGTACAATATGCTTTGAGGTGAAATTGCACCTTATTTGGAGTAAGCTCATTATATATTCATTGGAATTCCAAGCTCCAGCTGATTGAATTAGCTATAACCACACACCCCCATGTATGATTGGCAGATTTAGCAAAAACAATTATAGGCTGCCTAGTTAAATTTGAATTTCAGATAAACAACAAATGATTTTTAGTATAAGCATGCTATGTTCAATATTTGATATATAAATATGCTTAAAACTTGTTAAGTTTTAATCTGAATTTCAAATTTCAGAGGGCCTGGCAACCTTATCCCCATAGCTGGATACAATTACTTGTTTCTGCCCAAGGGTTATGCAACAAATATATTCTTTTATTTAATTATTAATTTAATAATGTTATGATTATAATAGTTTTACTGGCAAGCTTATGGAGGCTTAAATTACACTGCAGTTTAACTGCCTTGTAAGATAAGGATTTTTATTTATATACTTAATAATAAGTCACATCTGCATATCAACTTGAAAGATCATAATTGAAAATATTATCTTTCACAGTCCAGTGACAGGTTTCTAGTTAGAAGCATATAGTGGTAGGTACTATTTTATGAAAATAATATATATTTTCCTGTGTAGAAACTCATTAGGATCAGTTATATTGGCCTAAAAATGATCTTTAATTTTATGCAGTTATTTGCATGTTGATGTATCTCTATTGCTGTGAAGTATAGTTTTAGATTTTTGGATCAACTGGAAAATTTAGTACCATTCTTAGGAGCCAAACTTAACTGAAGTGGCTAGAGAGCACTATGGCTCTAGAGCAGGTTTTGAAACAGTGCCCTTCCAGCTTAAAAACTTTACCCTTGGGAGGATTAATGTTTATTGAGTATGTGTCCTCATGGCTCTATGTTTACACCTTCTCATAGTCTTGGAAACTAAAAAAAAATTCAATCCTAAAGCTGTTTTCTTTTCCTTTTCACTGCCAAGTCAACTATCCAAACTTGAAGTCTGATGATGTCTTCAGAGTGAATTGACAAAACTTAAAGGGCACAACTGTTTCTTTTTCAAATATGTGTTGATTTAGAGAAAAAGCAAGTGATCCAGTGGTACACTTCCCTTGAAACTTATAATTAAATCTGATCCTAAGGACTCTGCATTCTGCCAGAATACTACCATGTCATATATCAGATATGTTATGTAAGGAATTCAAACATATTTAGGGCATTCATGCTTTTTAGATACATTTCTGTTGTGTTTTTTTTTAAACACAATGTCATTAAATGATTTTTTCACAGTATTTCCCACATGAATGTTCCAGTCTGAGGTGGCCATCTATAATCACAGTTGTTTTTTTTTTAGTAATTATTAAAGCATAACAAATCAAGTAAACATCCTGTCTAGCCATTTCTGTAATAGAAATATTTTATAGTGTAATAGCTTAAAAGATAGCTTATAACTGTGGTTGTTCTGAACAGAATTAGATCCTTTATTTTTAACATCTATTGGAACAAAAAATGAGTACCTATCAGATATTTCCAGTGGCAGTAATTTGAAAATAGTTAAAGTTATATACAGTCATGCTGTGGGCAAAACTATAGCAAGTTATTTTTGACAATTATGGGTTTTGAAGATAAAATGCTTTGCAATAATTGCTATAATTTTCTGTAAGTGGTATAAAAAACTTGGCATTTATTTACCTTCTAGATGATATAAATGATCATCAAAATATCCACTCCTACATTCTGATAGACCCATCTCCAGAAAACAGACTGGAGCTGAATGATATTGTGTAAGTTGATGTATCTCACATAAGGCTTTATTTTTAGAAAACCACAAATCTACTTATTTTTATATTTTCATTTCTCCCATAATAGCCCCTTGTCATTTCTGTGATATAAATAAATACTTAGAAAATCGAAGTTTAATTAGAATTTTGGTGTTCAATAAACACATTCATTTTGAGTACTGCATTGTGTATTGCTGTTTGTAATACTATACAAAATCATCATAGGATGGTAGAGGTATAGAAGACAGAAAAAGCATGAATTTTGTTTTCTCTGAGCAAATATACATTTGGACAAATGATAGAAAATCTGTGAAATAAAAAGAAGAGGTTCAAAGGAACCTAAAATATCCCACACTAAGTTCAGTTAGCCGCTTAGTCGTGTCCAACTCTGTGACCCCATGAATTGCAGCACACCAGGCCTCCCTGTCCATCACCAACTCCTGAAGTCTACTCAAACCCATGTCCATCAAGTTGGTGATGCCATCCAACCATCTCATCCTGTATTATCCCCTTCTCCTCCTACCTCCAATCCTTCCCAGCATTAGGGTCTTTTCCAATGAGTCAACTCAACACATGAGGTGGCTAAAGTATTGGAGTTTCAGCTTATACTAGCTAATTCTAAATCCCTTGGAGTTTCTCAAAGCCAAGGTAAAATTGGTCAAAATCCCTATTACGAGAGGATCTATCGTAATAATTTGCATGTTCATGAAAGTGTTAATGTGTTTCTTTTAAAGTGTGATCTATAGAAATGGATGAGGCAGTCAGTCAGTTCAGTTGCTCAGTTGTGTCCAACTCTTGCAACCCCATGGACTGCAACATGCCAGGCTTCCCTGTCCATCACCAACTCCTGGAGCTTGCTCAAACTCATGTCCATCAAGTTGGTGATGCCATCCAAGCAACTCATCCTCTGTCTTCCCCTACTCCTCTTGCCTTCAGTCTTTCCAAGCATCAGAGTCTTTTCAAATGAGTCAGCTCTTCGAATCAGGTGGTCAAAGTATTGGAGCTTCAGCTTCAACATCAGTCCTTCCAATGAACATTCAAGACTGATTTCCTTTAGGATGAACTAGTTGGATCTCCTGCAGTCAAGCTTAAAATGAATTAAAACCCATACACACACATCTAAAAGGCAGAAAATGCCATGCTTATTTTGCCTGTATCAGTGGACATGAGTTTGAGTAAACTCTAGGAGTTAGTGACCGACAGAGGCCTGGCATGCTGCAGTCCATGGAGTAGCAAAGAGTCGAACATGACTGAGCGACTGAATTACCCTGAACTGAAAACACCAAATTGACTGTTATAAAATTAATAAATAAAACATCTTTTTTCCATGCTCTGTGTATTTTGGGCATTGGGATAATTAAATTTTAGTGTAACTGGAGCAAGAAAAAAATGTTATCATGACAAGAAGTACAAAAAGCACATTTAAGAAATTTATTTTATTATAATCATAGATTTAGTGGTGATTATAGTATGGAAGGGGGCTTCTGCAGCTGAATCAATGAATTTTGGGGATAATGGACTTTACTCATACTTTTTATGGTTTTCTAAAGAACTGCTTTCAAAAGTTCATTTTAAATGAAGGCACAACATTAATTTGATTCAAAGAACAATAAATCACTAGATGATATGGTGTTAAAAAGCTTAATGGGCACTATTAGTTTTCTTCATTGATCTACCATGCTATCAATATTCACAGTAATTATAAAGTAGGTGCATGGATAACAAAACCCAGTCAATAGATACAAGTGTGCAAATTTCAATTATCATTTGATCAAAGAAAATAGACTGCAGTGCCTTCAGTTCAGTTCAGTTCAGTTCAGTCGCTCAGTAGTGTCCGACTCTTTGTGACCCCATGAGTTGCAGCACACCAGGCCTCCCTGTCCATCACTATCTCCCAGAGTTCACTCAGAGTCGTGTCCATCGAGTCAGTGATGCCATCTAGCCATCTCATCCTCTGTCGTAACCTTCTCCTCCTGCCCCCCAATCCCTCCCAGCATCAAAGTCTTCTCCAATGAGTCAACTCTTCACATGAGGTGACCAAAGTACTGGAGTTTCAGCTTTAGCATCATTCCTTCCAAAGAAATCCCAGGGTTGATCTCCTTCAGAATGGACTGGGTCGATCTCCTTGCAGTCCAAGGGACTCTCAAGAGTCTTCTCCAACACCACAGTTCAAAAGCATCAGTTCTTCGGTGTTCAGCCTTCTTCACAGTCCAACTCTCACATCCATACATGACTACTGGAAAAACCATAGCCTTGACTAGATGGACCTTAGTCGGCAAAGTAATATCTCTGTTTTTGAATATGCTATCTAGGTTGCTCATAACTTTTCTTCCAAGGAGTAAGTGTCTTTTAATTTCATGGCTGCAATCACCATCTTCAGTGATTTTGGAGCCCCCCCAAATAAAGTCTGACACTGTTTCCACTTTTTCCCCATCTATTTCCCATGGAGTGATGGGACTGGATGCCATGATCTTCGTTTTCTGAATGTTGAGCTTTAAGCCAACTTTTTTACTCTCCTCTTTCACTTTCATCAAGAGGCTTTTTAGTTCCTCTTCATTTTCTGCCATAAGGGTGATGTCATCTGCATATCTGAGGTTATTGATATTTCTCCCAGCAATCTTGATTCCAGCTTGTGTTTCTTCCAGTCCAGCGTTTCTCATGATGTACTCTTAAATTGTTCTTATCATTTTCATTAAAGGGCATATTTATGAATATTTTCCTTTTTGTTTTTAAGATAAGTACAAATCTTCATTATAGTTCCCACTTTTGTTAGTTACTCCATTTGTTTGTGTAACTCCTAACATTATTGCAAAGTTACTCATTGCATTTTCATCTGAACAAGACTTTTTAGGAGCTGCTTTAAATATATTCACTTTCTACCTCTCCCTTCCAAAGTCTCATTGGCTTTCAGCTGCCTTGAGACCAGACACAGAAACTTACCCTGAAGCTGAAAGCCTTTCATTAGCAGCTTTCTACGTTCCTTCATGAATTCACCTCCCCTCCTCTCCTGGTCTAACCAGTGCTCTGAAGTCAAATTCACTTTATAAACATGCCTAGTTCATCCCTCGGATGTGACTTTTTCCTCAGTCCCATTTCCTCTCCACTTTTCCCTGGAGAGACATCAACCCAACTCCCTCAATAAACCATTCCCTCATTTTCTGTTGTCCTTTTCATTTTTCTGTAATGTTTGGAATTTATTTTTCATCCTTTTATCTACTTTGTAAATTACACTTCACTAATTCTCTGCAAGGGTCAGAGCATGTGATTTTTCATATCCCCAGATCTTAGCCTAGTAGTCTAGAGATGCTCAAGAAACAGACACTCATATCTTTAGGCAGTCTGAAGTAAACCATGCTTCTTGAATCAAATTCTAACATTGAAATGTGTGAGTTTGGGAGATAACATTTACCTGTTTATTAACAGAGTGAATTGAGGATTATTCCTTTCATTTAATTGCTTACTATAGCATAACCTGAATTTTAGGTTAATAAATTTTCCAATAATTAAAATATTATCTATATATAATGTTCTTCATAGCATTTTTGAAATCATTATTTTTTTAAACTCATATAATATTTAAATTAAAAGACTACAGAAATAATTTGATCAAACTATTAATAGCTATGAATGATAAAGTTAAGAGCAATCAAGTAATATAATCATGGATAGAATTTAGATCTCCTCAATAGAAAAATAGCCAAAAAAAAGTGCAAGTCATTCAGTCATGTCCGACTCTTTGTGACCCCATGGACTGTATAGTCCCTGGAATTCTCCAGGCCAGAACACTGGATTGGGTAGTCTTTCCCTTCTCCAGGAGATCTTCCCAACCCAGGGATAGAACCCAAGTCTCCTGCATTGCAGGCAGATTCTTTACCATTTGAGCCACAAGGGAAGCCCAAGAATATTGGAGAGGGTAGCTTATCCTTTCTCCAGCAGATTTTCCTGACCCAGGAATTGAACTGGGGTATCCTGCATTGCAGGCATGTTTTTTTTTTTTTTTTTTTAACCAACTGAGATATCAGGGAAGCCCAAAGTAAAGAATAATAAGTCTATAATCAATGTATTTTAAATGGATAACCAACAAGGATCTATTGTATAACATATGGAACTCTGGTCAATGTTATGTGGCAGCCTAGGTGGTAGGGGAGTTTGGGTGAGAATAGATACATGTATATGTATGACTGAGTCCCTTGAAACTATTACAACATTGTTAATTGGCTATACTGGAATACAAAATTAAATGCTCAAAAATAATAAAAAAAAGAATAATAAATCAGCAAAATAATAAAATAAAATGTAAGTGTTTTATAAAGTGAAGGTGGTGATGGATTATAACTGAACAATAATGATTTGTAATTGGTCCACATTCACTTCAGATCATTTTTAGGTACAGAAATAATATAAGCCATGCAAAATTTTACAGACCAAATAAACAGTAAATCCATCCACCAACATTATAGAGAGACAAGTTTTGATAACTGTAAACAATAAACAAATAAACTTGAAGTAACAATCTAGTGTAGGTGTGGATGCCCTTTAGTTGCACTGCAGTCATTACTATGTTTTCTTTTATTAGATACTTAATCATACATGAATCATAGCCTTGTCTAACTCAATGAAACTTTGAGCCATGCCATGTAGGGCCACCCAAGATGGACAGGTCATGGTGGAAAGTTCTGTCAAAATGTAGACACCTAGACAAGGGAATGGCAAACCACTTCAGTATTCTTGCCTTGAGAACCCCACACAATCTATGAAAAGACAAAAGGATATGATACTGAAAGACGAACTCACCAGGTCAGGAGCTGCCTAATATGCAACAGTAGAAGAGTGGAGAAATAGCTCCAGAAAGAAAGAAGAGGCAGAGTCAAAGCAGAAACAATATCCAATTGTGAATACAACTGGTGATGGAAGTAACGTCTGATGATGTAAAGAACAGTATTGCATAGGAACCTGGAACATTAGGTTCATGAATCAAGGTGAGTTAGAAGTGATCAAAGAGGAGATGGCAAGCATGCACATCAATATTTTAGAAATTGGTGAACTAAAATGGACTGGAATGGATGAATTTAATTCAGATGACCATTATATATACTGTGGACAAGAATTCCCTTAGAAGAAATGGAGTGGCCCTCATAGTCAACAAAGGACTCTGAAATGCAGTACATGGGGGCAACCTCAAAAATGACAGAATGATCTCAGTTAGTTTCCTAAGGAAACCATTCATTACCACAGTAATCCAAGTCTATGCCCCAGTGACTAATGCTGAGAAGCTGAAGTTGAACAGTTCTATGAAGACCTACAAGACCTTCTAGAATTAACACCCCAAAAAGATACCCTTTTCATCATAGGGGTCTGGAATCCAAAAGTAAGAAATCAAGCAATACCTGGAGCAACAGGCAAATTTGCCCTTAGGGTACAAAATGAAACAGAGCAAAGGCTAACAGAGTTTTGTCAAGAGAATGGACTGGCCATAGCAAACAATCTTTTCCAACAACAAAAGCAATGACTCTGCACATTGATATAACCAGATGGTCCATACTGAAATTAGATTTACTATATTTGCAGCTTCAGATAGAGAAGCTCTACACATCAGTATAAACAAGACTAGGGGCTGACTGGCTCAGATAATAAACCCCTTATTGCAAAATTCAGACTTAAATTTAAGAAAGTAGGGAAAACCACAATACCATGCAGGTTTGACCTAAATAAAATCCTTTATGATTATACAGTGGAACTGACAAATAAATTGAAGGGATTAGATCTGATAAAAAGAGTGCCTGAAGAACTATGGGTAGAGTTTCATGACGTAGTACAGGTAGTATTGATCAAAACCATCCTCAAGAAAATAAATGTAAAAAGGCAAAATGGCTGTCTGAGGAGGCCTTAAAATAGCTGAGAAAATAAGAGGGAAAGGCAAAGGAGAAAAGGAAAGATATATCCATCTGAATGCAGAGTTCCAAAGAATAGCAAGGAGAAATAAGAAAGCCTTCTTAAGAGATTAGTGCAAAGAAATAGAGAAAAACAATAGAATGGGAAAGACTAGAGATCTCTTTAAGAAAATTAGAGATATCAAGGGAAGATTTAATGCAAATATGGGCACAATAAAGGACAGAAAGGGTATGGAACTGACCGAAGAGGAAGATATTAAGAAGAGATGGCAAGAATACATAGCACTATACAAAAAATATCTTAATGATCCAGATAACCAAGTTGGTGTGAGCACTTATCTAAAGCCAGAAATTCTGGAATATGAAACTAAGTGGGCCTTAGGAAGCATCACTAAAAACAAAGCTAGTGGCAGTGATGGAATTCCAGCTGAGCTATTTCAAATCCTAAAAGACAATGCTGTGAAAATGTTGCACTCAATATTCTACCAAATTGCAAATCTCAGCAATGGCCACAGGATTGGGAAAGGCCAGTTTTCATTCCAGTCCCAAAGAAGGGCAATGCCAGATAATATTCAAACTACCAACCAATTGTACTCATTTCACTTGCCAGCAAAGTAATGCTCAAAATTCTCCAAGCCAGGCTTTAACAGTACATGAAGCAAGAATTTCTAGATGTTCAAGTTGGATTTAGAAAAGGCAGAGGAACCAGAGATTGAATTCCCAACACTAGTTGGATCATAGAAAAAGCAAGAGAATTTCAGATAAAAACATCTACTTCTGTTTTATTGACTACACCAGAACCTTTGACTATGTGGATCACAACAAACTGTGGAACATTCTTAAAGAGATGGGAAAAAAAGACCACCTGACCTGCCTTCTGAGAAATGTGTATGCAAGTAAAGAAGCAACAATTAGAACTGGACATGGAATAATAGACTGGTTTAAAGTTGGGAAATGAGTACACCAAGTTGTATATTGCCACCCTCCTTATTTAACTTATGTGCAGAGTACATCCTGCAAAATGCCAGGCTGGATGAAGCACAAGCTGGAATCAAGTTTGCCAGGAGAAATATCAATAACTCCAGATATGTAGATGAAAACACATCTTTCTGGCTTATGGCAGAAAGCTAAGAGGAACTAAGGAGCATCGTGATGAAAGTGAAAGATGAAAATGAATAGCAGGCTTAAAAGTTAACATTCAAAAAATGAAGATCATGGCATCTGGTCCCATCATTTCCTGACAAATAGATGGGAAACTATGGAAACAGTGACAGACTTTATTTTCTTGGCCTCCAAAATTACTGCAGATGATGACTGCAGCCATTAAATTAAAAGACCCTTACTCCTTGGAAGAAAAGCTATGGACAACCTACAAGCATATTAAAATGCAGAGACATTACTTTGCCAACAAAGGTCCATCTAGCGAAAGCTATGAGGTGGACCATAAAAAAAGCTCAGCAAAGAAGGATTGATGCTTTTGAACTATGGTGTTAGAGAAGACTCTTGAGAGTCCCTTGGACTGCATGGAAATCCAACCAGTCAATCCTAAAGGAAATCAGTTCTGAATATCCATTGCAAGGAACCATGGTGACACTGAAGCTCCAATACTTTGGCCTCCTGGTGTGAAGAATAGACTCATTGGAAAAGACCCTGCTGCTGGGAAAGATTGAAGGCAGGAGGAGAAGGGGATGACAGAGAATCAGATGGCATAACTGACTCGGTGCACATGAATTTGAGCAAGTCCCAGCTGTTTGTGATCTACAGGAAAGCCTGGTATGCTGCAATACATGGGGTCACAAAGAGACACGACTGAATGACTGAACTGAACTGAATCTGATTGGATCCACTGGCTTACTTACCCAAAGGTGAACCCAGTCGAAAAAACAGCATCTGCAGCACCACAGTCCAGGACTCTCAAGAGAAAATTCAGATTTGATAAAAAGAAAAAAAGAGACTGTTTTTCCTCCAAGGATGCTTCCTGGAACAACTTTAGAACTTAGAAAAGCAAAAACATTTCTTGTATGAAATAAACTAGTTTGGAATATATCCAAATTCTCTCACAGTTAAAACAAACTATTTTCCTGGAAGTTTAGAATGTTTTTAAATTTGAACTATTGATTGTTAGTACTCCTCTTATTAATATTTGAAATGATTTTGAAAACTTAATTCAAAACACAAAAAAATTTAAACTTAATGTTTCTTTGTTTGAAAATGATACAAGCTGTATGAAGTCAACTTTTTAAAAAGTTTTAAGATGTTATGAAAGTGAACTAGAAATCTAACTACATTTGATGCATCCCAGTGGACATAGAAGATTTTTGCTCCTCTTAAAATTAAATGTGTCCTATTATATTTGTTATTTTATTTTATTTTATTTATTTGTTTTTGTATTTATTATTATTTTTTAATGCATGGGAGTTATTTTCTTTCTTTCTTTCTTTTTTTAGCTTTACAATATTGTATTGATTTTGCCATACATCAACATGAATCTGCCACGAGTGTACACATGTTCCCCATCCTGAACCCCCCTTCCACCTCCCTCCTCATACCATCCCTTTGGGTCAACCCGGTACACCAGCCCTGAGCATCCTGTATCATGCATTGAACATGGACTGGCGATTCATTTCACATATGATATTATACATATTTCAATGCCATTCTCCCAAATCATCCCACCCTCACCCTCTCCCACAAAGGCCAAAAGACTGTTCTATACATCTGTGTCTCTTTTGCAGTTTTGCATACAGGGTTATTGTTACCATCTTTCTAAATTCAAAATATATGCATTGTTTTACTGTATTGGTGCTTTTTTAAACTTGATGTTTTATAAAAATAGCTCATCATACTGCATCTAGAGATGTCTACACAGATAAACAAACTTAAGTGGCTGACTTCTGTGTAAGAATCATAGTTTGCTTTAGAATATGAATCCTTTAGTCATTTAAACCATTTTGTTGCCTTTTGATATGCTATCATATCGTTTTACCAAAACCTGACAAAGATGCCACAAAAAAAGAAAACTACAGGCCAATAACACTGATGAACATAGAAGCAAAAATCCATAACAAAATTCTAGCAATCAGAATCCAACAACACATTAAAAAGATTATACATTGTGACCAAGTGGGCTTTATCCCATGGTTGCAAGGATTCTTCAATATCCACAAATCAATCCACGTAATACACCACATTAACAAATTGAAAAATAAAAGCATATGATTATCTTAATAGGTGCAGAAAAAGCCTTTGACAAAATTCAACATCTATTTATTATAAAAACTCTCTAGAAAGCAGGACTAGAAGGAACATCCCTCAACATAAGAAAAGCTATATATGACAAACCCACAGCAAACATTATCCTCAATAGTGAAAAATTGAAAGCATTTCCCCTAAAGTCAGGAACAAGACAAGGGTGCCCACTTCACCACTACTATTCAACATAGTTTTGGAAGTTTTGGCCACAGCAATCAGAGCAGAAAAAGAAATAAAAGGAATTCAGATTGGAAAAGAAGAAGTAAAACTCTCAGTGTTTGCAGATGACATGATCCCCTACAGAGAAAACCCTAAAGACTCCACCAGAAAATTACTAGAGCTAATCAATTAATATAGTAAAGCTGCAGGATATAAAATCAACACACAGAAATCCCTTGTATTCCTATACACTAATAATGAGAAAATAGAAAGAGAAATTAAGGGAACAATTCCATTCACCATTGCAATGAAAAGAATAAAATGCTTAGGAATATATCTACCTAAAGAAATGTGCTTTTGAACTGTGGTATCGGAGAAGACTCTTGAGAGTCCCTTGGACTGCAAGAAGATCCAACCAGTCCATTCTAAAGAATATCAGTCCTGGTTGTTCTTTGGAAGGACTGATGCTGAGGCTGAAACTCCAATATTTTGGCCACCTCATGTAAGGAGTTGACTCATTGGAAAAGACTGATGCTTGGAGGGATTGGAGGCAGGAGGAGAAGGGGGCGATAGAAGATGAGATGGCTGGACAGCATCACCGACTCGATGGACATGAGTTTGGGTGAACTCCGGGAGTTGGTGATGGACAGAGAGGCCTGGCGTGCTGCAATTCATGGGATCGCAAAGAGTCAGATACGACTGAGGAACTGAACTGAACTGAACTGAACTGAACTGAAAGAAACAAAAGATCTATATATAGAAAACTAGAATCTGCCATGTTCATAGCAGGTTTTGGTACTCTGAAGAAACCAAAACAAACAGAAATATCAACTACCTGAATTTTCCCTAACTTTATGTTTGCCACACTTTGTATACCAAGTAAAGTTAAAACCAAATATTTATTGTTCTCCCAAAAGAATACCTAACATAAGGAAAATACTTGAAACACATTTGTCCACTTAAATTTAATCCAAGAATTAAAACTGAAATATTCAGTAATGATTTTCATTAGAATCTTGAACTTTAACATTTTTATATATTTATATATATATATAATTTAGCATATTTCATTAGAAAGATACTTTAAATTTAAAGAAGTAAAATTATGCTTTTTACAGAATACAAAGAGTTTCAAAACATTAAAAGTCCTCCTTTATGCCTTTAGCATTAGAGTAATCATATCCCCCAAAATGCTATATCAATTTTTTAAATCTAATTTTGGAAAGTTATCTATAAAACTGTACTTTAGCACTGTCAGAAAGCATACAAAATAAAAGTCAGTAGCTTGGCAGAATTCCCTGGTGGTCTAGTGGTTAGGTCTCTCTGCTTTCATTGCCAAGGGCCTGGGTTCTATCCCTCCTCAGATAACTAAGACCCTGCAAGCTATGTGGTGTGGCCAAAGAGAAAATGTAGTTTTTGCCATTTCAATTTAATGCAAGCCATACAGAATTTGACAGTTACAAATAAAGAAATATTGACCATGGTTACTGCAATGCTCTTACTTGTATTGCAGTACTCCCCTTCAGAAAGAGATTGGAAAACACAGAGCTTAGTTTGCAAGGTAGTTGGAATGTGTTGTCTTTCCCATGAAAGAGATATTGACAAATTTTAAAAGATATTTTTCCTCCAATTTTTTTCTCTGAATTTTACATTGAATTTTAATTCAACAGAAAGTAGGACATAGAGATATAGTATCATTTCTTTTCACAAAGAAGCAGATAAATTGAAAAGGAAATAGAATCAAAGGTAATAAAAAAGAAATCTAATATTCCCCAAACAATTCTGTGAATATAAAATATAAAGCATAAATGTGATATTATAGATTATAGCCATTGTATAATTGGGCTTTGAGAATATGAAATGCCTATTTGTGCTATCGCTTTTATTTAATATTTTACATTACTCTCCTTTTAGAATGACATGAACATCAAAAATTTCCCCTAAAATAGGGAGACCCTTTATTTAATTTTATTTTAATCAAACAGGGAAGTAGAATTTATAACAGGTTAAGGTTACTTAAAATTGGAAACATAGCTTAAAACAAAGATAGTATGTTTATATATGTGTATATATTATAAACACAGGTGAAATATATTTGATGAACATATTTCCATGGAAATTATTCAAACTGAAGGCACAATTGAATTAATATGTGTAATGGAGAACAATAAATTTATTTTTTTCATATTTGCACACTGATGTTTAATTATGATGTTTCTTTGAGTTGCCATGTCTTTACCCCATTACAGCTATGTTTAGGAATAAATGAAAGGTTTTATGAAATTTCTATTTCCCCCAAGATCTCAAGTTGAGCATTTTTGCATTATGACAGGTGCCAACACTAGGATTTTATGCTAGTACCTGACTGTATTTCCTATGAGATTAAAAAATTGCTTGATAAAGTTTAAAATAGTTATTTTTAATTATGAACATTATTCCAAATTTAATATTTAACACAATTCAGATCAACTTGCTTTTTAAAAAATTATTTATTTTAATTGGAGGCTAATTACTTTACAATATTGTACTGGTTTTACCATACATCAACATGAATCCGCCACAGATATACACGTGTTCCCCATCCTGAACCCCCTTCCCTCCTCCCTCCCTGTACCATCTCTCTGGGTCATCTCAGGGCACCAGCCCCAAGCATCCAGTATCATGCATAGAACCTGCTATAATGATGATGGTTTATTAGTTTTTCTTTTAATTAGAGAATAAAAACATACTTATAAAAGCCTTTAAACAAATCGTTGCCTTTTTAAATTACTTACACTTGCACTTGAAAATAAAATATGAAGTCAGTATTAGCTTTTGAAACTCTATGGAATTTGGTTCTGTTTATTTTCTGTGTTGACTCATTGGAAAAAACTCTGATTCTGGGAGGGATTGGGGGCAGGAGGAAAAGGGGACGGCAGAGGATGGGATGGCTGGATGGCATCACCGACTAGATGGACATGAGTTTGAGTGAACTCCTGGAGCTAGTGATGGACAGGGAGGCCTGGCGTGCTGCGATTCATGGGGTCGCAAAGAGTCGGACATGACTGAGCGACTGAACTGAACTGAACTGATTCTCTGTGTACCATTTTGCTACCAATTACACTAAATTGCTTTAAAATAAATAATAAAATTATTTCTGATGAAAACTCGATTTCCCCCCAAAACTTGTGTAGAAAAATTGTATTTTGAATTGTCACAATTGTATTTTTACCTGTTGCATTTCAAAACCAATATAAACATGAAGGTGATCTCACTGGAAGGGTTAGTGATAAATAAACAGTTATTAAATTAATCTTTAAGATAATAGCTCCTGAATGTGGTAAGAAAAAGGAAGGAAGGAAAGAAGGACAGGGAAGGCAGAGAGAAGAGGAAGTGAAGAAAGGGAAGGGAGGGAAAAGTAAAAAGGGAAAGGGAGGAAGAGAGAGGAAAAGAAGGCAAAAAAATAAGGAAAGGAAAAAATTCAAAAATAAACACCAATGTAAGTGTCAGAAGAAGAGAGAGAGAGAGAAAAGAAAAAAGAGGATAATGTCTCAAAAAAGTAATTTAAAGGACAGAAAATCAGTGCTTCTAAGCATTTGTCTCTAGAAAAGCAATTTTAAATGCAAAGATAGACTTTTGGTCTCAGGGAAATGGAGTATAAATATTTCTCCTCATTCCTTCTCCTAAGTACAGCTAAAAATCCTAGAAGTAAAACTGAGCAGGACCCTGTGAACCTTCCCAGGGCCAGACAGCCCACTCCCCACGTCCCAGAAAAGCAGTCAGGCAAGACAAAATAATTATTAGTTTAGCCATAAAACAGAGTCAAGGACATTTAGTTCCTCAAGTGCTGTAAGTCATATTCTGAGCCATACCTTGGAGTTGTTCTGCAGATGCTGAAACCCCCAAAAGGAAAGAAGTTGACTACATGCTGACCACTAGCACATAAACCCCAGCCTGGTGGGAAACAAAAAAAAATTGATAATTGAGTTTCCTGAAAAATCATCCTGTTACCTCACCACCAACGAGCCAGAAAGATGCACATGAGCTAATTTCATACAACCCTCTCCCTTGCCTTTCCTATAAAAAACATTCCTTGAAAGCCACTGTCAAATTTGTGTTTTTTGAACACTGGCTGACTGTTCTCCTTGCTTGGTGCCTGGCAATAAATATTGTACTTTCCTTCACCACAGCCTGAGGTCCATAGATGGCTTTACTGTGCGTCAAGCAAGCAGACGTAAGTTGGGTTGAGTGACAGATACTACATATCAATCCAGCATGAGAAGCTGAAGAGGAGAAGGAAGAGGGACTAGGGAACTAGGGCTTGAGGAGCAACATGGTGATGAGTTCTCTGGGTTTTCTTTTTGCTTCCATGGAGCTTGCTCTGTATATTGGGAAATACTAATGTGTATGCATGCTAAGTCATATGCAACTCTTTGTGACCCCACAGACTGTAACCTGCCAGGCTCCTCTACCCATGTAATTTCCCAGGCAAGAGTGTTGCTATTTTCTCCTCCAGGGGATATTCCCAGTCCAGGGATCGAATCTACATCACCTGCATCTCCAGCATTGGCAGGTGGATTCTTTACCACTGTTCCACCTGGGAATCCCAGGAAACGCTAGTGAGAACAGAAAAAATTACCAAGAAAAACCTGCTTTTTTTCTTCCAAGGGACCAACTTTGCAGCATATGCAACTGTCACAGCACCAGACTCCTGATGACCCTGCAGTGTGAGTGGCTTGTTCACAGAACATCTCCTAAAATATATGGTGGTCAACACACCTAGTGGCCAGGAGCTTCCTTCAGCCCCCTGGGATGGTTGTGTAATCAAGTGCTTCCAATGGAAGCCTTCACCATGAAGACTCTCCTGAGAGGTCCAGCAAAGGAATACCACAAAATTTTCTGCAATTCTGAGACCCCTAGCAATGCCAACAGTCTGGGTTTCAGTCCTAGGGTCTCCTCCTGGATGCTCAATCTCAGTTCTGAAGATAATACATGTTCCTTATATCTGTTATTGCTATTTTATTTTCAAGTTCTCTTTACTTATTACTAACCAATCTGTCATTACTGCAAAGTTCTGATACAGTTAATGATTATCCTGTAATTTTGATCTTCTCTGATGTTTGTATAGGATTGTTGAGCTGGTAAAGAATATGCCTGAAATGCAGGAGACCTGGGTTTGATCCCTGGATTGGGAAGATCCCCTGGAGAAAGGAAAGGTTACCCACTCCAGGATTCTGGTCTGGTGAATTCTAGGGACTCTATAGTCCATGGGGTCGCAAAGAATTAGACATGACTGAGTGACTTTCACTTTCACTTTCTGCTGTCTATATCATTTGAAGGAACAGGTCAGCTTTAATTGTGGCAGATCAATATGAGATTATAGCAAATGGTTCTGAAAAAAGAAGTTATTGGGCTTATAATTAAAGCCTATGTGCTACTTTAGTATTCAACAGAATTTCATTCTATTGTTGATATCTACTAATAAAAATGTTGTAATAGAGATAAAATGTCTATTTTCCTAAGTAAAAGCTGAAATCTAAGAAAATGCACTGTAATTTAGTCATACTTCAAAGAAATACAGAGTTCTATAAAAGATATATTTTTTCCTTTTCTCTCATATACAAATATGTTTCATTTCATGTGCTAACAGACTAGATATCTTTGCACTTAAAAAGTAATCACAATTTCAAAAAGAAAGATTCCTGAATTTATAGGCTGCCATTCCCTAATTTGTATATTATTAATATTTATATAGGGGAAGAAATCTTGAGTAGGACTTGGAATATTCTCAACTTAACAAAAGATTGGGCCTATGAGATGCTGTTATTACTAAGCCTAAGGTAAGTTCTCAAGTTGAGATTTGTAAATAAAATTATTAAATTAATATAAATATCAAGTAGTATAAATATAAGGGAAATGTTTATTGCTTTAGCTAAGAATTCAAACTTAGACAAAAAATATTGAGGAAACACTACTTGAAAAATACTTTAATTTTAAAGGTTTAGGGGCCACAGGACTGGAAAAGTTCAGTATTCATTCCAATCCCTAAGAAAGGCAATGCCAAAGAATCCTCAAACTACCATACAATTGCACTCATCTCGTTCGCTAGTAAAGTGATGCGTAAAATTCTCCAAGCTAGGCTTCAACAATATGTGAACTGTGAACTTCCAGATGTTTAAGCTGGTTTTAGAAAAGGCAGAGGAACCAGAGATCAAATCACCCACATCGGCTAGATCATCAAAAAAGCAAGAGAGTTCCAGGAAAACATCTACTTCTGCTTATTGACTATGCCAAAGCCTTTGACTGTGTGGATTACAATAAACTGTGGAAAATTCTGAAAAAGATGGGAATCCAAGACTACCTGACCTGCCTCTTGGGAAATCTGTATGCAGGTCAGGAAGCAACAGTTAGAACTGGACATGGAACAACAGACTGGTTCCAAATAGGAAGAGGAATACGTCAAGGCTATATATTGTCATCCTACTTATTTAACTTATATGCAGAGTACATCATGAGAAATGTTTGGCTGGAGGAAACACAAGCTGGAATCAAAAGGCTGTTGATGAAAATGAAAGAGGAGAGTGAAAAAGTTGGCTTAAAGCTCAAAATTCAGAAAACTAAGACCATGGCATCCGGTCCCATCACTCCATGGCAAATAGATAGGAAAACAGTAGAAACAGTGGTTGACATTTTTTTGCACTCCAAAATCAATGCAGATGGTGAGTGCAGCCATGAAATTAAGACACTTACTCCTTGGAAGGAAAGTTATGACCAACCTAGACAGTATATTAAAAAGCAGACATTACTTTGCCAACAAAGTTCCATCTAGTCAAAGCTATGGTTTTTCCAGTAGTCATATATGGATGTGAGAGTTGTACTATAAAGAAAGCTGAGCACTGAATAATTGATGCTTTTGAACTGCAGTGTTGGAGAAGACTCTTGAGAGTCCCTTGGACTGCAAGGAGATCCAACCAGTCCATCTAAAGGAGATTAGTCCTGGGTATTAATTGTAAGGACTGATTTTGAAGCTGAAACTCCAATACTTTGGCCACTTGATGCAAAGAGCTAACTCATTTGAAAAGACCTTGATGCTGGGAAAGATTGAGGGCAGACAGAGAAGGGAATTACAGAGGATGAGATGGTTGGATGGCATCATAGACCCAATGGACATGAGTTTGGGTGGACTCAGAATTCGGTGATGGACAGGGAGGCCTAGCATGCTGCAGTCCATGGGGTCACAAAGAGTCGGACACAACTGACTAAACTGAACTAAACTGAGGGGCCAATAAAAGCCACAAATGATTTGATTTTGAAAAGAGTCTATCTTACGATCACTTTTTAATGAAACTGATTGATTTTAGTGTTTTTTGGCAAAAAGCACACTATGACATGACTATGAAATAATTAACATTTTCACTGCAAAACATGTTGCTAAAAATAATTAAGTAGCTGTGTTTGATTTACTATCTCTAACTAAAGGAGCATAATTTTTTATTTTGAAGTAGAAGGCTTTTGAGAGTCCCTTGAACTGCAAAGAGATCCAACCAGGCCATCCAACGAGTACTAAAGGAAATTGGTACTGAATAGTCTTTCAGTTTGAGTGAGACATGAGTTTGAGTAAGCTCCAGGAGTTGGTTATGGACAGGGAGGCCTGACGTGCTGTAGTCCGTGGGATTGCAAAGAGTCAAACGTTACTGAGCAATTGAACTGGACCTCCTCCAAGTTAGTGTGGGCAATACTTGCTTTTCACTTGTGCTCAGACACTCAGTCGTGTCCAATTCTTTGTGACCCTATGGACCGTAGCCCAGGCTCCTCTGTCCATGGGCTTCTGCAGGCAAGAATACTGGAGTGGGTTGCCATGCTCTCCTCAGGAATCTTCCTGACCCTGGGATCAAGTTAAGATCTCTTAAGTCTCCTGGATTGGCAGGGGATTTCCTTACCACTAGTGCCACCTGGGAAGCCCTTATTATGTGGTAATCTAAGTTTAAAATCACTTAATAAAATAATTTTATTTTGCTATTTTCAGGTAATGTTACCATTTATTCATCCCTTGAGTTGGCTGAAACACTGATATTGTAACAGAATTTCAATCTAAATTGGAGCCAGAGGATGTAAAATGGAAAAATTTCACACATGTGCCACTTAGGAAAAGACAAAAGCTTAAGGATTGAGAAATGATTTGCTGTAAGTATGTGATTGTGATTTATAGAAAACTAGTAATATTGGTATTTCTTAAATGAGAGAGAATTTGTCAAGGGTTGCTTCATACCAACCCCAGGAAATTTCCTATGTTGTTTCCAGTGGGATGAACAAAAACTGACCCAGGTCAGGTTGGTCTCACAAAATAAGCTGAATTGAGTTTGTTTGTCTGGCAGGGCTGGTTTTGTCTCCATTTGCATATTTTTAAAACCTCTAACTGAACTCTCCTTTCTTTATGTTTCTGCCCATAAATACAGCTAGCCTCAAGCCCTCAACAGACTTGCTTGTAGTTTGCTAGTGTTTTGACATCCCAGATTGCAATTCCTCTGCTATTCTTAAATAAACTCATCTTTTTAAACAAATTTTTTAATGAAAGTATAATTGCTTTACAATATTGTGTTTGTTTCTGCCATACATCAACATGGATCAGCCATATGTATACATATGTTCCATCCCTCTTGGACCTCCCTTCGGCCTCATCCCATTCCTTAGGTTGTCACAAACTCATATTTTGGCAACTTTGAGTGCCTCATTTTCCCTTTCCATTTTGGTCAACAAAACAATGTCTTTTAAATAAGCTATTAAACATGTGAACAGCCTTTGGAATGGGAGAAAATAATAGCAAATGAAGCAACTGACAAACAACTACTCTCAAAAATATACAAGCAACTGCTGCAGCTCAATTCCAGAAAAATAAACGACCCAATCACAAAATGGGCCAAAGAACTAAATAGACATTTCCCCAAAGAAGACATACAGATGGCTAACAAACACATGAAAAGATGCTCAACATCACTCATTATCAGAGAAATGCAAATCAAGACCACAATGAGGTACCATTTCACACCAGTCAGAATGGCTGTGATCCAAAAGTCTACAAGCAATAAATGCTGGAGAGGGTGTGGAGAAAAGGGAACCCTCTTACACTGTTGGTGGGAATGCAAACTAGTACAGCCACTATGGAGAACAGTGTGGAGATTCCTTAAAAAACTGAAATAGAACTGCCTTATGACCCAGAAATCCCACTGCTGGGCATACACACTGAGGAAACCAGAATTGAAAGAGACACGTGTACCCCAGTGTTCATCACAGCACTGTTTATAATAGCCAGGATACGGAAGCAACCTAGATGTCCATCAGCAGATGAATGGATAAGAAAGCTGTGGTACATGTACACAATGGAGTATTAGCCATCAAAAAATACATTTGAATCAGTTCTAATGAGGTGGATGAAACTGGAGCCGATTATACAGAGTGAAGTAAGCCAGAAAGAAAAACACCAATACAGTATACTAACACATATATATGGAATTTAGAAAGATGGTAATGATAACCCTGTATGCGAGACAGCAAAAGAGATTCAGATGTACAGAACAGACTTTTTGACTCTGTGGGAGAGGGAGAGGGTGGGATGATTTGGGAGAATGGCATTGAAACATGTATAATATCATATAAGAAACAAATCTCCAGTCTAGGTTCAATGAAGGATACAGGATGCTTGGGGTTGGTGCACTGGGATAACCCAGAGGGATGGTACGGGGAGGGAGGTGGGAGGGGGTTCAGGAGTGAGAACTTATGTACACCCGTGGCAGATTCATGTTGATGTATGGCAAAACCAATATAGTATTGTAAAGTAAAATAAATAAATAAAATTAAAAAAAAAAAGAATCTGCAAGAACAAAAGATTGGCATTTCAGAATTGACCCTGCAATATTTGTGAAGTTTTTCTTAAATGGAAACTATCCAATATGACAGGATTTGTCTGCTTCATAATCATTTGGACTTACAGAGCCATTTTTCTGTATCAAAAGAATCAAACTTCCCTGACATTTTTCAATATTCAACAACCTCCTTTTGTTTACATTTGATATAAAATAGCCACCAAAACAATTACTAAATTCATGTAACTTTGAAGTAACTTAATGAAGTAATTTAATGTCTTTTTGTATCATGGATAGAAGACAATTTTCATCTGAATCCCAAATCAATTATTTCTTTGTAACTCTTCCAATATCATCATAAAATAAACTACAGATGATGATCAAGGGTAAGTAATTTGTTTTGTGTGTATAATATTGATCACTTCTCTAGACTTTTCTGTGTTGTAATTGCCATGTTTTGTGTCCTGGTATGGTTTTATTGCACCCACATACAGAGGCAGCTACTTTGTGCTAGGCATGAAGAAGCTAAGTGGCAGGAAATTTTGGCTGTGTGCAAAGGTGATTTGTCATTCAGTACCAGCTCTTCAATCTTGTAACATGGTAATTGCTTCTGTGCCTATTTCTTACCAACTTATATGCTTTGTCTAAGGCTTCAAGGGCTGGAAACTGCTGCCCTTGGTATCTGCATGATGAAATTAGGAAGTTAGTTTGGTAGGAGAAAATTGCTCAAATACAAAGCCATAACAAATCATTTATTTTTCATTATTGCATCCCTACAGAGTAACTCTTATGCTTTCTATAATAATTTAATACTTCTTGATTTGAATTTACTTTCAGTAAGTACACCCAAGTAATTCTCAAAGCTATACACATATTTCATCCTTTGCAGAGGATGAGATAGTTGGATGGCATCACCAACTTGATGGACACGAGTTTGAGCAAGCTCCAGAAGTTGGTGATGGACAGGTAACCCTGGCATGCTGCACTCCATGTGGTCACAAAAAGTCGGACATGACTGAGTGACTGAACTGAACTGATATACACATAGTAAATATCAGTAGGGAATCAATAACTTCAGATAATCAAATCATCTTTAAATTTTTATTTTTATGCTTTCCCTTTGATATTAAATTAGGATGGAATCAAATTTGAATCTCATAATTTTGGTATAGTTTGCTTTTCATAGAGGGATCAGAGATAGTCAGGAGAGCCCAGAAAATTCTGTGATAGAATAAATTCTTCTTTATTCAGAATAAGAATGCTTACTTCCTTGAACAAAGTTTCCAAAATATAATCATTTCAGTAGAAAAATAAAAAATGGGAGTAATAAGGTTAATATAAAAGACATAAAGAAAATTTAAGTTTATGCAAATTAAATGATAATTTTGGGTGGCAATTTTATTGAGAGTCATAAACTCTGAAGACCTAACCCCATGTTCAGATTTTCTAAATGTTTATATCTAATGCTGAAAGATGCAGTATAGATGTTTGAGGTCAAAGATCCTGAAAGCACATATCCAGTTCCAGAAAAGATATATGGATGTTGTACTTGTAGATAAATATCCATTGGTATGTACCATCTTTTAGCAGAATTTGATATAGGTAAAAATCTTCTCATAGGAAGCCACTGAACTAAAGCTCTGAAGGTGAAATTGTTGTTGATAGTTTTTGTATCAAAGTCATAAATAGTAACCCATTTTATACCCATCAGAACTTCATGGGTCATGTATTTATGTATCCTCAAAATCCTGTTGAATAATATCATGACCTTTTCTACTTTCTTTCTTTCATTGCATCTTCAGTGAAATAGTCTCTCTAAATACTTTGTATAAATGTAGGAAACACAGGATAATCCTATACCACAGATTCAGTTCCCTGGATTTTTCTGATACAGTCTCCATCTGACTTTTTATATGGTTGGGAACAGAGGCAGAAAATATCAAAAATGTTTAGTCTTTACAGTTGTGTATTTCATTGATTAAAAAATACATATGGCTGTGAATATATGTTTTCCACATTGGTTTTAACAGTACATCTATTGCCATTAAACTCCCCCACCCCTCCCCAGTAAATGGACTTCTGTTGGAAGCATTCATTGTGAGGGTGTTCGCTGCTTTGATTTCCTTAAGGGACTAGGTTTCTTCTTTTAGCAAAATTTTGTTTTGAAAATTAAAAACAAATTCTCTTCTTATTATATTTGGAGCTGAAAGAATATTGGGTTTGAGCACCAGAAGTATGATAAAGTTAATAGCTCATTCATAAGCAGATGGTACAGATTAAGAAAGACATTGTTATGAAATGCAGAGAACAGATTATTGCTGTTTTTATGTCAGTGTCTTTGGGAACTGACACATTGCAATACAGAAAGTATATCCAGCTCTCAAAAACTGATATTTCCTATTTAGTAAATATGGTGGGTTTTTTTTTTTTTTCCTTTTCTCATTTATTTTAATCCTTTGACATTGCAGGGAGAATGCAGTGAAAGTTGGATCTGAAAATAATGATATATTAATACCTCTGGTTTCACATAGTAGTTGATATAAATGGTGGTGAAAATAAACATATAATAAGCAAAATATTTTAATATTATCAATTCATTTTTATTTTGAACAAGAATATTGGGACCTAAGGAGAAAACAATACATAGCTAATGATGTGTGTGTGTGTGTGTGTGTGTGTGTGTGGCTCAGACATGTTCAACTCTTTGCAACCCTATGGACTATAGCTGTCCAGGCTCCCCTGCTCATGGGATTCTCCAGGCAAAAATACTGAAGTGGGTTATCATGCCATCCTCATTAATGACATAATATTCACTAATATCATGTATATGAACAGAAAACCAAATGCTGGTAAATCACCACATTTCCTTAAGTGAGGATAAAACAATAATTTCTATGGAGACTAACCTACTCTTTTCTACTTCATTTTGAGTAGTAGAAAATCTACTTTGCCAAAGTCCAGGACAATGCTTGGTCCATTTTTACTAGTGACAGGAGTGGTTTGTTTAAATTATATTGCTTGTATATCAATATATATATGTGTATATATACACTTATTTAAAAAAAAATTCCTGCATTCATAATTATGAAGCAATAACATGATTTCAGTTCATCTTTCATCCATTCTCTGGTCAAGTTTGGGATCTGAAATTTGAAGATTGCCCTTAGACCTGACCATCTTTCTTTGTCTAGATTAGATTGTCCCCATGTCTGTGGAGATGTAAAAAGACTAAGAACATTCATTCATCCTTACTGTGCATAGCTGGTCAGATGGTCCAACCTGCCTCAAGGGCTCAGAAGAGAGAGCTGGAGATACTTAATGAGCGTAACCAAGGGCTGCTTCCACGTACACCCAGACATGCCCTGAGATTTAGGGCCTAAATCATAAAAATAGCAACCTAAAAGCTCCCAGAGAAACAAAGAAAAACAGACACACAAATAAAACAGCATCTAGAAATAAATGAATTTCAGATCGACAACAGATTTCTCTTTAATATGATTTGTCTAGAACATAATGAAGCTATGTTTTTAAAGTTTTAAAGGAAATCATTTTCCATTTTGATTCTATACCAAATAAAACTATCAGTGTCTTCTGAGGGTAGAAAAAAGTCATTTTTGAAATATGGAAGGAGTCAGATAATTTATCTTCCAGTCATCTTTATTCCTTTATGTTTATTTTTTTATTTTTATTTTTTGTCAATATACACAAGCAAAAGGAGAGAAAAATGAAGGATGAGATCTAGGATTACAGGAAAACTACTTTCTATATAGTAGGAAGGAGATGAGATCCTCCATGAAAGAGGTGCCCTGGTCACATGGGACCAAGAAAATCAATTTTATGTTGAAGAAATAAACCAAGATAGGATGAACATGTATGGTTATATATCTAAAAGGGGTACCCATCCTAATTTCACACTGAAAAATTTTAGATTTCTGAGAACAATTTCCTCCAGATAGCAGCAAAATGCTTTGCACCTAGAAAATCCATATAACAAGCGATTTGAAAATAAAAGTCACTCAGTCATGTCCGTCTCTTTGCGACCCCATGGACTGCAGCCTGCCCATCTCCTCTGCCCATGGGATTCTTCAAGCAAGAATACTGGAGTGGGTGGCCATTTCCTTCTCCATTAGTTTTTCTCGACATGCACAGAGTGCACATGGGTGCTAACTCTGAGGTGTCCAAGACAATTCCTAAACTGTGTACCCACAGGGCACAGAATGTCTTGGTTTCTTTTTAACTTTGGACCATTAGCATCTGCGATTTCTAGTACAATTTATTCTCTGCTTCCACAAATCCTCAAATCACTCTTGTCTATATGACACACTGAGGGTCTTGAGGACCTTCAGATGTTACTCTTGGTTCTAGACAAGGTGCAGCATGAGGGTTTTGAATTGTTTGAGCCTCATGAAACAGTACTAACCAGTAACCACACCCTTTTGGACAAGAGGCCATCAAAAGATGTGTGAAGAATATCAAATCATCTCGAATTGATGCTTTGTTGTATGTTGGAGAAGTTTTTTTAATTGTTTGTTGCCTCAGCTGGTTAGGCAAACCTTTCAACACATGGAGATCCAGATGGTGAGGAAAGAGAGGGACCTGACCCAATGAAGGAAAATATCATTTAAGCTTGTTATTGAGTTTATTATTTTTCCAAGTGCTTGCTCTGTTTGTCATTGTTTACCACTGATCCAGAAGCAGGAAACCTCTTCAGTGTTAAATAACAAGAAACAAATAAACAACAATAATGAATACAAATAGCAGTACATTATTTCCTATTTTTGAAATATTATGTTGCTAACATTGCATATAGATTTCAAAACAATAGACTTAGTTGATCTTCTCTGAGGTAATATATATGAGAGGCAAAAAACTCCCTAAAATAGACATGGAACAGATCGAGAAATACAAAATAAGTTGGGAGAAGACAGTGATTAACAAGAATTGTCATTTAAAGACTCGGAAAGAAACACAAGTTCTTTGAAATAGAATATGGTTTCTTTGAAATTGCTTTGTGATAGCACCATCTTGTGGCCAACTTTAAAATAGCTTTCCAATGCAAATAGATCAAGGCTGAGTTTATTCCAGTAACAGCTTCCTATGAACTGGTGTGTGTGTGTGTGTGTGTGTGTGTGTGTGTGTAAGTTATTCAGAAAGATCTTATTGTAGTCTTTAAGGTTAATTTATTACTCAAAAAAGTGTTTAATACCTTTAGAAACCAAGGTTATATTTGAACAAAGAAAAAGCCCATTTATCATACACTATATATAGGAATTCATTTAAAATCAGAACTATTTTCACTTCAGTTCAGTTCAGTTGCTCAGTCGTGTCCTACTGTTTGTGGCCTCATGGACTGCAGCACGCCAGGCTTCCCTGTCCATCACCAACTTCCAGAACTTGCTCAAATTCATGTCCAAAGAGTCGGTGATGCTGTCCAATCATCTCATCCTCTGTCCTCCTCTTCTCCTCCTGCCTTCAATCTTTCCCAGCATCAGGGTCTTTTCCAGGGAGTCAGCTCTTCTCATCAGGTTGTCAAAGTATTGAAATTTCAGCTTCAGCATCAGTCTTTCCAAATGAAAATTCAGGACGAATTTCCTTTAGGATGGACTGGTTAGATCTTTGTAGTAAAATCTAAAATCAGGAAGATTGATTCTTCCAGCCCCATTCTTCTTTCTCAAGGCTACTTTGATGTTTCAGGGCCTTTCTTTTTTCCATGAAATGTGAACATTTTTGTTCTGTGAAAAAATGCCGTTGGTCATTTGATGGGGATTTAATTGAATCTGTAGATTGCGTTTGGTAGTAAAGTCATTCTCACAATATTGATTCTTCCTATCCAGGAACATGGAATATCTCTCCATCTGTTTAATGCCATCTTTGATTTCTTTCATCAGTGTCTTATAATTTTCCATATACAGTTCTTTTGTCTCCTTAGGTAGGTTTATTCCTAGATATTTTATTCTTTTTGTTGCAATGGTCGGGTTGATTCCTTAATTTCTCTTTCTGATTGTTCATTGTTAGTATATAGGAATGCAAGTGATTTCTGTCTATTGATTTTGTATCCCATGACTTTGCTAAATTCACTGATTAGTTCTAATAATTTTCTGATACTATCTTTAGGGTTTTATCTGTACAGTATCATGTCATCTGAAAACAGTAAGAACTTTACTTCTTCTTTTCTGATCTGGATTGTTTTTATTTCTTTTTCTTCTCTGGTTGCTATAGCTGGGACTTCCAAAACTATGTTGAATAATAGTGATGAGAGGGGTCACTATTGTCTTTTTCCTGATCTTAGGGGAAACACTTTCAGTTTTTCATCACTGGGAATAATGTTTGCTGTGGGCTTATCATTTATGGTGTTTACTATTTTGAGGTAGGTTCCTTCTATGCCCATTTAAAAAAAAGTTTTAATCATAAATGGGTGCTGAATTTTGTCAAAGGGTTTTTCTGCATCTATAGAGATTATCATATGGTTTTTAATCTTTCAATTTGTTAATATGGTGTTTCACATTGATTGATTTGCCTATACTGAAGAATCCTTGCATCCCTGGAATAAATACAACTCAATCATGATTTGTGAGCTTTTGCATCTATGTTCATCAGTGATATTGGCCTGTAGTTTTCTTTTTTGTGTGCTGTCTTTGGTTTTTGTATCAGGGTGATGGTGGCCTTCTAGAATGAGTTTGGAAGTGTTCCTTCCTGTACAATTTTTTGAAAGAGTTTTCAAATAGATAGTAGCTCTTCTCTAAATATTTGATAGAATTCACCTGTGAAGTCATCTGTCCTGGGCTTTTGTTATTTGGGGGATTTTTGATCACAGCTTCTAGTTCAGTGCTTGTAATTGGGTTGTTCATAATTTCTATTTCTTCCTGGTTCAGTCTTGGAAGATTGAACTTTTCTAAGAATCTGTCCATTTCTTTCAGGTTATCCATTTTATTGCCATATAGTTGTTCATAATAGTCTCTTATAATCCTTTGTGTTTCTACATTGTCTGTTGTAACCTCTCCTTTTTCATTTTTCATTTTGTTGATTTGATTCTTCTCTGTTTTCTTGATGAGTCTGGCTAAAGGTTTGAAAATTTTGTTTATTTTCTCAAAGAACTAGCTTTTAGTTTTATTGATCTTTACTACTGTTCCTTTCATTTCCTTGTCATTTATTTCTGCTCTGATCTTCATGATTTCTTTCTTTCTGCTAATTTGGGGTTTCTTTTGTTCTTCTTTTCCAGTTATTTTAAGTGTAAATTAGATTGTCTATTTGATATTTTTCTTGTTTTCTGAGGTAGGCTCTTATTGCTATAAACTGCCTTCTTACAATCACTTTTGCTGCTTTCAAGTTCTCATGTTTTCATTGTCATTTGTTTCCAGGAGTCTTTTGATTTCCCTTTCGATTTCTTCAGTAACCTGTTCATTATTTAGAAATGTATTATTTAATCTCTATGTTTTTATGATTTTTACAGTTTTTTTCTTGTAATTGATATCTAGTACTTTGAATCTTGTCTATGTATTTAGGGAATCTCATGATTTATATAACTGGTTAAAAGAAATTGGCCATTGACACTGAAAATCTGGAGACTTGCTTTCCCAGCATCCCTTGACACTGCATGATTTCTCCATCCCTTTGGGTTGGCTCTATGCTGCTTTGATTAAATACAAGCATAGACCATCTTTGGCTGGAAGCATCTATCTATTCCTCTAAGATGGCAACTTTGAGAGAACCATAAAGAAGTCCAAACAGATAAAATCCACATCTCCTATCAGTAGCCTAGCTGGGTTCCCATCAGTACCAACTTGCCCCCTGTTTTTCACCCACGTTTGTTACAGTCATCTTAGATGAAGTTGCATGTATCACTTGGCAGACATCACAGCACCATGAATGGATGCTACTCTGAGACTATCAGATATGAAGTGAGCGCATTTGCCATGCAAACCACTGTGGACAAAGATACTTCCCATCTCACATGCCTCTCCACATTGTGCTCCTGTCACTGTTCCATCAAGAGGGGAAGTCTTTTCCTTTCAACCTCCTTGATTCTGACCCATGAAAACGTGGGCCACTAGAATAAGGAAGAGGAAGTCTACTGGGCTGGTGGTCTCTGCTTGCTTTCTCTTGGAACCCACTGTATGCTGTGAGGAGGCCTGGGAGAGGATCCCATGAAGAAGAAATGCTGGACCACAGTGTGACTGATGGACAAATACTGAGTATTTCAGTCCAGCCATTTTTTCAGTTCCACCTGAAGCTCCACACATCCCTGCTGGGCTCCATCTGATCTGCTGACCCACAAAGCCAGGGGCTTGATTTGTGTCACTAACTTCTGGAATATCATGCAGTGGTGAATAACAGGAACAGTCCTATTATCTACCAGCTCTTTCCTTGGTACTGCAGAAACAACAGTGAATAAAATAAACACAATTCTGGTCACTTTTGAGTTGGAAGAAACAAAAAAAAATGAAGTGTGACAGTAAGCAGAAAATTTTAGTTTTGTATTGTGATAAATTTTATAAAATAATACACACATGCATATGTATATAAACAAAGGTAATGTGTATCACTGGGCTTCCTAGGTGTCTCAGTGGTCAAGAATCCACCTGCCAGTTCAGGAGATCTGAATTTGATCCCTGGGTCAGGAAGATCCGTGGAGAAGGGAATGGCTACCCACTCTAGTATTCTTGCCTGGAGAATCCCATGGACAGAGGAGCCTAGTGGGCTGCAGTCCATTGGGTCACAGAGAGTTGGACACAACTCTGAGGGACTAAGCACAATGTGTATACGAGGTCATCTAATATTGACTGACTCAAGTGGAGTGGTAATTTAAGATGGGAAGATCACGATGAAATTTTCTGAAGAAATAACTAAGATATGAACGATGAAAACAGCCAGCCATGTAACATCTTGAGTTCTAGACAGAAGGAATAGTAAACACAAGGCATCATAGATAAGAATTATCTTGACATAGTTAAGGAGCCCAGGAAACTAGCTAATAGTAGAGGGCTTGAAAGTATTTGAGATGGTAACACAGACATGGTCCTGTTTATGAACTCTGAAGGGACCTTAGACTTCACTGTATGAAAAGTGAAATCCCTTTACTTTTTTATGAAAAGTGAAAGATCAAAGGAAAAGGGTAATATGGGCTGATTTAGTTGCAGTTTAATCAATGCCCTTAATTTAATTTTAATGCCTCTTTTATTTTGGAATAATTCTAGAGCTACATATGTTGTAAAGATACTACAGAAAGTCTCTGTGTGCTTCTATCCAAATTTTCTCATTAATATCTTATATGACCATGGTTGTTTATGAAAATGATGTAACACTGGTACATTATTAATAAATAGACTTCAGACTTTCTTTGGATTTTGTCAAGTTTTCCATTGCATTTAGCTCTCATGGTCCTTTGTCTCCTCTGTCTAATGTTCAGGTGACCTTCGACTCCTTTGTCCATTACTTTATTTTTCATGACCATGACAGTCTTCAGGAGTGATTTATTGTTTCATTCTGGTTGGTACCTAGAGAACAGATTACAAGAACAGAAGAATGAAAGTGAGAAAAGCAGAAATACGTGATTGAAAGTAGAGTGATAGAGAGTCTTCCATTATCTTCAGAACATGGTGTGTGTTTTACACTGGCAACACATATCAGCTGAAGTGCTCAACAGCCACACAGGACAGCATGGTTGTAGAATATGGGACTTGATATGCTCTAGAAACACCACTTTAGCAAACAAACAGTGAGCATCAACAAAAGCCAAACCCTTTGTTGAGTATGATATTCTAAAAATAGAGGTCACTTCAGGCTTAGTTAACAAGGGTGGGCACAGTGATTATTTTAGGAGACTTTACGAGTTCTTTGGGTAGGCTCTACCAGTCCATCAGCACACGACAATAAGCCTTCCTATGTGGATAAGTTAACTGAGAGGAAAAAATTAGCATATGCTAATATTCTCAAGCAAGATGTTATAGTTAGCTACTAAGTCACTTTAGTCGTGTCTGACTCTGTGTGACCCCATAGGTGGCAGCCCACCAGGCTCCACCATCCCTGGGATTCTCCAGGCAGGAACACTGGAGTGGGTTGCCATTGTTATAGCTAGAGCTGGCGCCAAAATTGTAGTGAAGAAGGAAGGTGCAACATGTGAGCAGAAAATCAGGCTTCAGTGTCTACAGCTCCTGCTTGGTTTAAGGGACAGACTTTGAGATGGGATCCAAAGATGTGTAGGGAGATGAATGATCCAGGATTCAGATGGGCAATAGGGAAGAGTGCCTTCATATCCAGGGAAACTGAGAGGGCTCCATGGTCCCTGTTCTGATTATTTGTCCTCCATGGAATTAACAGGTGAAGGTTGGAACACTGGAACTCTTCCAGTAAGACAAGACTTTGTACACATCTGTCATGGTTGAGCATATTCAAGCCCAAAGGGCAGCCTTATGATTTAATACTCACAGCGAACTCTAGCAAGTCTCATTTCAATAGAAAGCAATGGGGTAGTAAACAGACTAAACTGGAATGAGGGTGATAGTGACTGATCCACCAAGAGAAGAAAATCTAAAGTGGCAGCTTCAAAGCCTCCAAGAGCCTTCTTACATTAGTAATTATTAAGGAGCATGTCCCCTCCCACAAACCTTCTGTGTGTTCAGATTATCTCGATGGCTTTATTAGAAATTAAAGCTGAGACATTTAAGAATATTAAATAATTTAGTTAAAATTAGCAGCAAAACACCCATTACATTTTAGCATGCATATTATGGCCAATAATTCTATTTTTCAAAATCATAGTGAGAAGAGTGTCCTTGCTTTACATCTTTGCAGATTTCTTGAATGAAGTCTTAAAGGAAGACAGCCAGACTCTCATGTTTGCTTCTTTCTTTACTTCATTGGGATAAAGGGATCACACAGCCTCTGGAAAACTCCACAGGACACTTGTAAGAGAATAAAGGAGAAGGCAAATTGTTTCTCAGGATTATTTTGAAAATATTTTTGACCTTATGGGTCCACTGCAAAGGACCTCCAGAGTCCCTGAACCACACATTGAGACTCACAGGGCTAAGGAATCAAATGGTTGAGTTGATGGTTGTAACTGCTGCTATTTCTGGTGAATGGGATGTTGGTAGAGGTAAATACAGAATCCTTCACTCCTTTGGCAAAGGCTTTACATGTTTGAGGCTTCCCTGGTGGTTCAGATGATAAAGACTGCTGGCAATGCAGGAGATCATGGGTAAGATCCCTGGATTGGAAAGATTACCTGGAGAAGGGAATGGCAAACTGCTCCACTATTCTTGCTTGAAAAATGGAAGAAGAGCCTGGTGGCCTACAGTCCATGGGTCCACAAGGAGTCAGACACAACTGAGTGACTAACACTTTCACTTTTTTCCTGTTTCACTTCTGTTCACTCATTCAGTCATGTCTGACTCTTTGCAACCCCATCAATCACAGCATGCCAGGTTTCCCTGTCCATCACTAACTCCTGGAGCTTGCTAAAACTCATGTCCATTGAGTCAGTAATGACATTCAACCATCTCATCCTCTGTTTTCCCCTTCTCCTGCCTTCAATCTTTCCCAACACCAGTGTCTTTTCCAGTGAGTCAGATCTTTGCATTAGGTGGCCAAAGTATTGGAGTTCCAGCATCAGTACTTCCAATGAATATTCAGGAATGATTTCCTTTAGGATTGACTGGTTTGATGTCCTTGCAGTCCAAGGGACTCTCAAAAGTTTTCTCCAACACTCCAGTTCAAAAGCATCAGTTCTTCAGTGCTAAGCTTTCTTTATGGTCCAACTTTCACATCCAAACATGACTACTGGAAGAACCAGAGCTTTGAATAGACAGACCTTTGTCAGTTGCTTTTTCCTATGCTATCTAGGTTGGTCATAGCTTTTCTTCCAAGAAGCAAGTGTCTTCTAATTTCATGGCTGCAGTCACCATCTTCAGTGATTTCATTTGCCATGAAGTGATGGGACAGGATACCATGATCTTCATTTTTAAATGTTGAGTTATAAGCCAACTTTTTCACTCTCCTCTTTCACTTTCCTCAAGAGACTCTTCAGTTCTTCACTTTCTGCCATAGGGTTGGTGTTATCTGCATTAGTGAGGCTATTGATATTTCTCCCGGCAATCTTGATTCATTTGTGCTTCATCCAGCCCGGCATTTCGCATGATGTACTCTACATGTAAGTTAAATAGACAGGGTAACAACAAACAGCCGTTGCATACTCATTCCCCAGTTTGGAACCAGTCCATTATCCCATGTCCAGTTCTAACTTTTGCTTCTTGATTTGCATGCAGCTTTCTCAGGAGGCAGGTAAGGTGGTCTGGTCTTTATTAAAGCAGAAGTAGATTTTTGTTTCTGGAATTCTCTTGCTTTTTCTATGATCCAGAGGATGTTGGCAATTTGATCTCTGGTTCCTCTGCCTTTTCTAAATCCAGGTTGAACATCTGAAAGTTCTCAGTCCACATACTGTTGAAGCCTAGCTCAGAGAATTTTGAGCATTACTTTGCTAGCGTGTGAGATGAGTGCATTTTTGTAATAGTTCAGCATTCTTTGGCATTATCTTTCTTTAGATTTGGAATGAAAATTGACCTTTTCCAGTGCTGTGACCACTGCAAATTTTCCAAATTTTCTGGCATATTGAGTGCAGCAATTTAACAGCATCATCTTTCAGGATTTCAAATAGCTCAGCTGGAATTCCATCACCTCCACTAGCTTTGTTCGTCATGTTTTTTTTCTAGGGCCCACTTGACTTCATCCTCCAGGATGTCTGGCTCTAGGTGAGTGATCACACCATCATGGTTATTTGGGTCATTGATATCTCTTTTGTATAGCTCTTCTGTGTATACTTGCCACTTCTTCTTGATGCCTTCTTCTCTTAGGTCCATATCCTTTCTGTCCTTTATTGTGCCCATCTTTACATGAAATGTTTCCTCAGTATCTCTAATTTTCTTGAAGAGATTTCCAGTCTTTCTCATTCTATCATTTTCCTCTATTTCTTTGCATTGATCACCCAGGAAGTCTTTTTTATCTCTCCCTGCTACTCGTTGGAACTCTGGATATTCCTTTCTTCTTTGACTTTCACTTCTCTTCTATTCTCATCTATTTCTAAGGCCTGCTCAGACAACCATTTTTCCTTTCTGCATTTCTTCTTCTTGGGGACGATTTTGATCACCATCTCCTATACAATGTTATGAACCTCTGTCCGTAGTTCTTCAGCCACTCTATTAGGTCCAGTCCCTTGAATCTACTTGTCACTTCCACTGTATAATCATAAGGGATTTGATTTAGGTCATACTGGAATGGTCTACAGTTTTTTCCTACTTTCATCAATTATATCTGACTTTTGCAATAAGGAGTTCATGATCTGTTTTTCCTGTTTGGCTACTAATATCTTTAAATACTGAAAGAAGAGAAAACACATCATACACCAAATGTGCCAACTTTGGTATTAAGGATTTGCATATACTTCAACTTAAGTATTTCCTCTCAAAATCATGAATTGTACTTCCTCCTTCATTTTCATGCAGGAAGAAACTGAAGTTCAGAACTGTAAACAATTTGATTGTCATGCTCAACTAAGTAATAGCTTAGGTTGTCTCCTGAGACTACATATTCTTCCCATAACATCCCTGCTCTCTTCTTAAGCAATAATTATAAAATACATCAACAATTATAAATCATGGGGAAATGAAGGAAAGTTGTGAACATAGTACAAATGAAAAAATTAAATGACTTGAAAAAAGTCTGTGAGGAAATTACATAGGCCAAATGTAAGTAAAACAGATTTTTGTTTAATCTGCATGATAATAATTATAATAAAAATGCTGGCATTTTCTAAATAAAATGAGACTCTGTGGAGAGTCTTTTATGGGCTAGTGATTCCATTAAATCATAGAGGAAAGACAGATAGAGGTGCAAACTTTAGAATAAGCAAGCTCTCTTTTAGATAAATTGATGGGAAGGAGGAACCCAGAGACAGTCAGCTTGAGGCATGGCTGCTCAAAGACCTGACTTGTACAAAAAGTCGGGGAGCTGTGTATGACTGGAATCACTACAAGGACTTTCAGAATCAACTCTTTAGCTGATCATCTATGTAATTTATATGAATTCTACTTCAGTAAACCTATAAATGTCTATAAACAGTGTTCATGAAGATTTTTTTACATGAAATATAAGATTTCAAGTGTGTGGCCTATCTCATTTTACCATTCTTGCTGCCAGATTCACTTTATTTCTGCATAAAATGGTGACATCTTGGGTTATTGGGTTAGGTTTTCTTCGTAAATAACTCTGACACTCTCTTCTGATAGGCGATTCAGATTATTACTTATGAGAGCCATAAAGCTGCAGATGCATTTCATGCCATCAAAAATAAAATATCCATTGCTTTATGATTCACGATAAGTCAAGAAAGTTTAAATATTTTAGTGTTGTAATATATTTTGGCACTGTAAGTCACTTTCACAACTGACGGTACAAGAAGTTATTAGCTGGTTGCCAATACTTTTTCAAATTTGAATCTACCTGCATAGCATTTGCCAGACAGTTTCTAAGCTTGAAGAATGAAAGGAATTGCTATAACGTATATAAGAATGAAAATACATCTAATGATATTTACAACTCAAATGAAACATGTCCATAATGTTGGGGCTTTTGTTTTCATATTATAACCACTCAGGACATGAAGATAAAACCGTGTCACATTTTTATATCATCGTCATGAAATTCATTTATTCTCCAACTTGAAGATCAAATGATGGGCTAATAGAAGGCAGAGGAAATCTATCTCAGTGTTTATGTGGAACCAAGATAGAAATTCAGCTCTCAGGACAATGATAACTCCTAGGTGTGGTTTCAGCCCCTTTATAGAGGTAGAAAATGTTCTGCTTACAGACAAAGGGAATAATCAATTAAATCACCATGTCTGTTAGTTCCTACTGGTCCTACAAAAAATTACTACAATCTTTTCAGTTTTCAGTTCAGTTCAGTTCAGTCACTCAGTCATGTCCTACTCTTTACAACCCCGGGAACTGCAGCACATCAGGCCTCCCTGTCCATCATCAACTGCCGGAGTCCACCCAAACCCATGTCCATTGGGTTGGTGATGCCATCCAACCATCTCATCCTCTGTCGTCCCCTTCTCCTCCTGCCTTCAGTCTTTCCCAGCATCAGGGTCTTTTCCAATGAGTCAGCTCTTCGCTTCAGGTGGTCAAAGTATTGGAGTTTCAGCTTCAACATCAGTCCTTCCAATGAACACCCAGGACTGATCTCCTTTAGGATGGACTGGTTGGATATCCTTGCAGTCCAAGGGACTCTCAAGAGTCTTCTCCAACACCACAGTTCAAAAGCATCATTTCTTAGGCACCCAGCTTTCTTTATAGTCCAATTCTCACATCCATACATGACCACTGAAAAAACCATAGCCTTGACTAGACGGACCTTTGTAGACAAAGTAATGTCTCAGATTTTTAATATACTGTCTAGGTTGGTCATAACTTTCCTTCCAAGGAGTAAACTTCTTTTAATTTCATGGCCGCAATCACCATCTGCAGTGATTTTGGAGCCCAGAAAAATAAAATCAGCCACTATTTTCACTGTTTCCCCATCTATTTCCCATATAGCAATGGGACCAGATGCCATGATCTTTGTTTTCTGAATGTTGAGCTTTAAGCCAAGTTTTTCACTCTTTCTCTTTCACTTTCATCAAGAGGCTCTTTTGTTCTTCTTCACTTTCTGCCATAAGTGTGGTGTCATCTGCATATCTGAGGTTATTGATATTTCTCCTTGCATCTTGACTCCAGCTTGTGCTTCCTCCAGCCCAGCGTTTCTCATGATGTACTCTGCATATAAGTTAAATAAGTAAGGTGACAATATACACCCTTGATGTACTCCTTTTCCTATTTGGAACCAGTCTGTTGTTCCATGTGCAGTTCTGACTGTTGCTTCCTGACCTGCATACAGATTTCTCAAGAGGCAGGTCAGGTAGTCTGGTATTCCCATCTCTTTCAGAATTTTCCACAGTCTGTTGTGATCCACACAGTCAAAGGCTTTGGCATAGTCAATAAAGCAGAAATAGATATTTTTTTAGAACTCTCTTGCTTTTTTGATGATATAGCAGATGTTGGCAATTTGATCTCTATACCCACTTGAATGCAGAGTTCCAAAGAATAGCAAGGAGAGATAAGAAAGCCTTCCTCAGTGATCAATGCAAAGAAATAGAGGAAAACAATAGAATGGTTAAGACTAGAGATCTCTTCAAGAAAATTAGAGATATCAGGGAAACATTTCATGCAAAGCTGGGCTCAATAAAGGACAGAAACAGTAGGGACCTAACAGAAACAGAAGATATTAAGAAGAGGTGGCAAGAATACAGAGAAGAACTGTACAAAAAAGATCTTCACTATCCAGATAATCTTTTTGGCCTAAAACAGCACAAACTTCTTACCTGATAGTTCTGGAAGCCAGAAGTCCAAATGAGTCTTAAAGGAATAATATCAAGGTGCGTGTCTCTTGGCTAGGCTTTAGGGGAAAATCTACTTCCTGGCCTTTCCTTGTTGCTGGAAGCTGCCTGCACTTGTTGGCTCCTGTATCCATCATCAAATGTATCATCCAACCTCTGCTTCCATCCCTCAGCACCTCTTGCCTCCCTTTGATGAGGACCTCTATGATTACAGATGTTCCCTGGCTTATGGCTCCATTTAGGATTTTTCAGGTTTATGATGTTAAAGCAATATGCATTTGGAGGTAACAATGTTGTTGTTGATCAACAAAAGTCATGCCCAACTCTTTGTGACCCCCTAATCTATTGAATATCTCAGCTTAACCTCACCTTCACAAGCAATCAAGAATACTTATGTGAACCTACAGTTGACCAAAATCATCTAATACAAACTTTGTCATAAAGTGTTGTCTATCTCATGAAGTTCATTGACTACCACACCAAAAAATGAAGAACAGAATGCTGTATGTGTATAGAATGGGTTGTTCACCCTTGTGATGATGTGACTGACTGCTGCTGCCCAGCATCACAAGTGAGTATCTTAATTCTTATCATTATACACATCTGTGTCTTTTTTACTGTCCTGCATACAGGGTCATCATTGCCATCTTTCTAAATTCCATATATATGTGTTAGTATACTGTATTGGTGTTTTTCTTTCTGGCTTACTTCACTTTGTATAATCGGCTCCAGTTTCATCCACCTCATCAGAACTGATTCAAATGTATTCTTTTTAACGGCTGAGTAATACTCCATTATGTATATGTACCACAGCTTTCTTATCCATTCATCTGCTGATGGACATCTAGGTTGTTTCCATGTCCTGGCTATTATAAACAGTGTTGCGATGAACATTGGGGTACATGTGTCTCTTTCAATTCTGGTTTCCTCAGTGTGTATGCCCAGCAGTGGGATTTCTGGGTCATAAGGCAGTTCTATTTGCAATTTTTTAAGGAATCTCCACACTGTTCTCCATAGTGGCTGTACTAGTTTGCATTCCCACCAACAGTGTAGGAGGGTTCCCTTTTCTCCACACCCTCTCCAGCATTTATTGCTTTGCAGATTTTTGGATCGCAGCCATTCTGACTGGTGTGAAGTGGTACCTCATTGTGGTTTTGATGGGAGGGGGGGTTCATGTTTGGGAACGCCTGTACACCCGTGGTGGATTCATGTCAATGTATGGCAAAACCAATACAGAATTGTAAAGTAAAATAAAAAATAAAGAAAGAAAAAAAATTCTTATCATTAATCTGGATAAAGATAAAAATTCAAACAAGTCTGCCAAATAATTGATTCTTTCAAGTTGTAGTGGTGGGGAGAAGTCTCTTGAGCATGCCTTGGACTGCAAGAACATCAAACCAGCCAATTCTAAAGGAAATCAACCCTAAATATTCATTGGAAGTTCTGATGGTGAAGCTGAAGCTCCAATTCTTTGGCCACTTGATGCAAAGAGCTGACTTAGTGGAAAAGACCCTGATGCTGGGAAATTGAAGCTGTAGGAGAAGAGGGTAACAGAGGATGATATGGTTGGATGGCATCACTAATTCACTACACATAAATTTGAGCAATTCCGGGAGATAGTGAAGGACAGAGGAAACTGGCATACTGCAGTTTATTTTTGACTTACAATATTTGCAACTTAAAATGGGCTTATCAGGACATAACATTATTATGACTCCAGGAAGGTTTGTGTATAAAACTTTTCTAGATTACTCAGAATAACCTCGCTATCTCAAATTTAATCAAATGTGCATCATTCTTTTGCCATATAATGTAACATAATTGCTAATTCTGGGGATTAGAATGCATACATCTCTGGAGTGCATTACTCTATGTGTTACACCAAGGGGCTTAATTATTAATTACAGGTATGTCCAGAGCCTACCAAAAGATTTTTGAATGCTTATTTTCTACCAGGTACTTTGTAAGCATAAATTTTTCCCTCCAATAGCTTGAGTCAAGCCTGTTATGACAAGTGTGATGGATAATTGTAATGCCATCTGGCAGTTCTGATACAGCCCTCATCCAGTTACCCTCCCTCTCTTCCAAGCAAGTGTTTCACATCTCCAGCTTTCTCTTCAAATCTCCACTAATCTCTCACCAATCAGCTGGTAATTCCACCTTCCATCTCATTATGAAAATCAAAATTGGAAAAGAACTCCAATTTTCTTCCATCACATCTATTCACCTACCAGTCTTCTGCTGTGAGGTTTCAGGAATTCATGATCTCTTCTTTGCCTTCTTTTACCAAAGACAAACTTGGTTCTTCCAAATCTAATCTTTCCATGTGTGTACTGATTCCTGTGCTTTTAATTTTTTTCCATCTCCTCAAAGACTTAATTTCAGTAATTTCACTAACTTTCTCCTGCACTAAACTAATCCTCTTAGCAAACAACCATGGTGTAATTTCTCTTCTCTTAAAACTAAAAGCTCTCTTTTGATCTGGTATTGCCCTCCAGCTATTAACTCATTTCTTCTCTTTCTTTATTGGTAATGTTCTTCAAAAAAATAGACATCTTCCTTTCTCTTTTCCAAATCTTTCTCAAATGTACTCCAGGTACTGTTTTATCCTCTCTGCTGTAGTGAAACTGCTTACATAAAAATATTGTTAATAACAGCTTATGCTGATATACAACTTGCTACATCCCAAGCATTTTATAGGACTCTTTAGCTGTTTTACTAACCCTTACAACAGCCTGAAATGTAGCTGTAAGAAGTGGATAAGGAATTAACAACCAAGCGGTCACCTCTGAAATCCATCTAAACTCTATCATCTCTCTCAGGCACTAGTAATTTCTACATTCTAAATCTAATTATCAAGTACTAATCTTCATCTCCTCCAACCTATTAGCAGCATCATTTAACAAAGTGATTATTTCTTCTTTTCCAAAAGTCTTCTATTGGCGTTGGGACTCCGCAGTCCCCTGATTTTCCTTCTATCTCTTTGGTTACCATTCTTAAGAGGAGCAGGGCAGATAAGCAGATGAAACATGGCTAGTTCCTTGCCTTTAAGCAGGTGATACTTAGCTATGTAGAAGGTAAGCTGGCGCACCAGAATCTTTTTAGTGTCTTAAGAAAGATAAATTCAAAGTTTCATGGTGTTTAGAATCAAGAATTACTACTGCCCTGTGGGCATTTTCAAGGGGTGGTACTCAAGCTATCTTTTAAAAATAATTGAAATATAGTTGATTTGCAATGTTGTGCTAACTTCTAGTGTACAGCAAAGTGATTTAGTTATACATACATATTTTTTTTCATATTACATTCCATAATGGTTTATCACAAGGTGTCATATAGTTCCCTGGCTATGCAGAAGGACCTTGTTGTTTATCCATCCTGTAAATAATAGCTTCCATCTGTTAATCCCAAACTCCCGATTCTTCCCTCTCTTCCCTTCCCTCACCAACCACAAGTCTATGCTCTATGTCTGTGCTTAAGTTACATTTTGAAATATAAATAGAAAGCTGCCAGATTGGGAAGGTGCATAAGATTGTTCTAAGATAACTGAAAGCATTTGTCGTCCTACAAACCTGAGGAGGTTTGAGAAACAATGTGCTCAGTGTGGTTATTTTTACATTCCCTTTTAATTTGAATATGAATTAGTACATCTGGAAATTAGGCTAAATTGCCAAAAGAAATAACAACATAGAGCAAGGATACATTTCAGCCACCTTCAGCCAAATGCACACTAGATCCACACAGAGAACTTTTAATAAATATTGCCATCCAGCCTGCACTCAGAATGAATCTGGTATAATTTTTCTGGAGTGATACCTGGGCATGAGCATTCTTGTTGCCAGATTCCAATAGTAGCCAGATTTGAAAACCATAGTGCTAGACTATGAACCTGGCTGGAGAAGATGGGCTTGAAACTTAGTCTGGAAGTAAGGTGAAGACCAGAGTTAAGAACTTTTCAGTCTGTGCTAAAGAATTTGGACATTTCTTTCCAAACCAAGTAAAGCAAAAGAAGGTTCTATGCAGGATCACAATGTGATCAAATGAATATTTTCAGAAAAAAATAGAGAATGGTATGAGGTTGGGGGAATATGAATATTATAGTTGCAATAGCATAGGCATCTATGGCTGAGCCTCTTGTCTTAATTATCCCTTCTCCAGGGGATCTTCTGGACCCAGGAATTGAACCCAGGTTTCCCACATTGCAAGTAGATTCTTTACCATCTGAGCCACCAGGGAAGCCCCTTAATTCTCCCAGGACCTACCAGAATGTCCAACTCATTTGCCAAGAGGCTACATAAGGGAGACATTTAGGAAGTTAAATATGAAGGATGTGCTGATTGGCTGGACTGTGAATGTAAAGGGTTCAAGATTTCTACTTTGTTTTAACGTAAAGACTCAAGATGTGTTTTATACTGTTTTAAATTTAAATTTGTAAGTTCTTGAAAAAGTCTGCAAACAAGTAAGGCAACTAGGAGAGAAACATATCTGAGTGGTTTGAAGCAATCAACTTGCTTTTAGAGTTTCAGGATTACCTTTGTATTCAAGATATGTCTGTCCTGTAGTTTCTTGCAAAATCACAAAGAGTCACAGCTTGAAACATGGATTAAATCCTACTATGGTTTGATGACAGCATTTAAAGCCTTTTTAAGAAAAAGAAGTGTGTATGCCAATTATACTTCAATGTTTAAAAATGCATTACAACCATCAGAAAAAGGAAAAGAAAAAAGAAGGTTTTGGGAGGGTCTCAGCACAGCTCAGGAAGAAATGAGGCCACAAAGACAGAGGGCAGAGAAATGGGCTGGATTTTATTTCAACAGCCAGTAGGGCTCATCCCACAATGGTCCTCTTGGTTGTTCCTCAAAGAGGTCCACGTTCTCACTTGAGTACCCCATTATGTTCTTGTTTACTATGCTTGGAACATTTTCCATCCAGAGTTCAGCACAGCTTTCTCAGTCCTTTTATTTCAGAGTCCTTCTTACATATTACCCAACCAGAACCATACTTTATACATTAAACTACACACCTTCCATCAGTCATTCCATCCCCTTGCTCACCTGCCTCCCACACAACATCCATTACTACTTCTAAAAAATGGATTATTTCTAGAGAGAAGAGCATTGTGGGCAAAAAATGAATGAATGATGGAAGGAATGAGGAAGGAAAGCTCCAAAAGTCTGTCTGATGAAACATTTATTCTTTGAAGTCCAAAGGGCCAGGCTGAACATGGATGCTACCAACTCATCTCATAGTAGAGTAATAATAGACAATAAACAAGTAAGAATAACTTGGAAGTATGTGAGTGTATTGATGCTGTAATAGAAGCAATAAAAGTAAAACTGTTGCAAGTTAAAATTTCACAGCTTTTACTAACTCATCAGATGGCTCTGATAACATCATAATCATATTCTCAATTTTTATTCCATGATCATTTCATTTGTGAGGGTGTTACCTTTCGAGTCACCATGAGAGAGGGACTTTAAGAGAGAAGATAGAAAATGTGAAGCTCTTTGAAGCCTGAAAGCATATCTAGTTGTTCACTATAGGATTCTTAGGAACTAGGATAATGTGGATTCAATAAATTCTTGCTGGATTCACTTATTAATAGTCTTTTTTATTTCCCCAAGAACCACCTATGTACAATGCAGAGAAATGGACCCTGGTCATGAGGATGAACTAAACAAGATGACTGTCCTCATCCAGCTCACAGTTTACTTGTTGTTCAGTCACTCAGTCGTGTCTGACTCTTTGCAACCCCATTGACTGTGGCACGCCATGATTCAATGTCCTTCAACATTTCCCAGAACTTGCTTAAAACTCATGTCCAGTGAGTCGGTGATGCCATCCAACTTTCTCGTCCTCTGTCATCCCCTTTTTATCTTGTTTTCAATCTTTCCCAGAATCAGGGTCTTTTCAAATGAGTCAGCTCTTTGCATCAAGTGGCCAAAGCATTGTAACTTCAGCATCAGTTAATACTCTGCATTGATTTTCTTTAGGATTGCTGGTTGGATCTCCTTGCAGTCCAAGGGACTCACAAGAGTCTTCTGCAACACCACAGTTCAAAAACATGAATTCTTCAACACAGCCTTCTTTATGGTCCAAGTCTCACATCCATTCATGACTACTGAAATATATATATATATATATATATATATATATATTGATATAGCTTTAACTAGATTAACCTTTGTCAGTAAAGTAACATCTCCACTTCTTAATATGCAATCCAGGTTTGTCATAGCTTTTCTTCCAAGGAGTAAGTGCCTTCTAATTTCATAGCTGCAGTCACCATCTGCAGTGATTTTGGAGCCCAAGAAAATAAAGTCTATCACTGTTTACATTGTTTCTCCATCTATGTGCCATGAAATGATGGGACCAGATGCCATGATCTTCGTTTCTTCAATGGTGAACTTTAAGCCAACTTTTTCACTCTCCTCTTTGATTTGATCAAGAGGCTTTTTAGTTCATCTTTGTTTTCTACCGTAAGGGTAGTGTCATCTGTGTATCTGAAGTTATTGATATTTCTCCTGGCAATCTTGATTCCAGCTTGTGCTTCATCCAGCTCAGCATTTTTCATCATACACTCTGCATATAAGTTAAATAAGCAGGGTGAAAATATACAGCCTTGGTGTACTCCTTTCCCAAATTTGAACCATTCCATTGTTCCACGTCTGGTTCTAACTGTTGCTTCCTTACCTGAATACAGGTTTCTCAGGAGGCAGGTAAGGTGGCCTGATACTCCCATCTCTTGAAGAATTTCCACAGTTTGTTGTGACAGTTTACTAGAGGCAGACAAATATTTAAACAAATTATTATGCAACCAATATGTCACACATGGTTATATAGTTTATAGTTTCAAACTAATATAAGTCAAGACAAACTCTCAAACATAAATGAATGTAAGTATTAAAACAATTCTTACAGATTTGGTTTCTGGAAATAATAGTCAAATATATTAAGTTGGCTCAACAGCACTACTCTGGATTTGAAGTAGAAACAGACCCAGGACCATATGGAGGTAAAAATCTAAGATGCATTTCTGGTAGAGCTGCACTGGGGCACACAGGTCAGGATTGGACTTAGAGTCAGAACTGGGGATTCTCTGTTTCTTTCCTAGTCTAGAACTTGGATCTAACCAAAGGGAGGATGAGGATTGTTCTGACTTTGAGGATGCCAGAAAGTATAACGTGGAGATGCAATGCCCTGGTGATGAAGTTTCCCTAGTGATGGAACACAGGTAATCAAAGCCTAAGCAGTGGGAGGGCTCCCCTTACAACAAACACCCCAGACTTGGTGACCTATGTATTTTCTCAAATTTTTGCCATTCTCTCCAGTTGGACAAGTCACTTCTGGCAAAGAGACTATGAGGAGAAGGAAGGGTTGAATCTACTAGTCCAATTCTTCCAAGAAGGCAGAAACCTCTATTTACTATCCTTCCTGTAGACAGTGAGCTAAAAAGGATGATTCTCCTTACATTATGGGTCACTTAATTGCCATTTTAGGTTTAAATTATTTGCAAGATTTAAAGTTAACTTCCCTTTTAGCCCTCCTTATGATAGATATCCCTCCTATCAATGGATAAAGAAGCTTCGTTTGATGGATTACCTTATACCACTTACATATTACAGGCTTCTTAGTAAGTATCTGTTGATTGAGCTGATATTTTGACTAGTATTCAAAGTGAGAATGACATTAGAATGAAGTTAGGTAATATTACAATATTAGAATTTCAGTATACAAAAGACAAGTCTAGTGAGGGAGATATATCTCCTACAGTTAGGGGTCTTTTGCTGCTGTTGCTGTTAAGTCGCTTCAGTCGTGTCCAACTCTGTGCGACCCCATAGACAGAAGCCCACCAGGCTCCCCCGTCCTTGGGATTCTCCAGGCAAGAACACCGGAGTGGGTTGCCATTTCTTTCTCCAATGCATGAAAGTGAAAAGTGAAAGTGAAGTCACTCAGTAGTGTCTGATTCTTTAGCGACCCCATGGACTGAAGCCCACCAGGCTCCCCAGTCCATGGGACGGAGTGGATTTTCCAGGCAAGAGTACTGGAGTGGAGTGCCATTGCCTTCTCCACAGGGGTATTTTGAATGTTCTTTAATACCTAGCATGTAGGGGCTTTCCTGGAGGTCCTGTTCTCCTAATGCAGAGGGCTTGGGTTCCATCCCTGGTCAGGGAACTAGGTCCCACATGCTGCAACCAAGTGTTCACATGCCACAACAGAAGATGCTGCATGCTACAACAAAGATCACAGATCCTGTGTGCTGCAACTGAGACCTGGTGCAGCCGAGCAAATAAGTAAATATTTTTTTAAATAATACATAGCATGTAGGTAACTGGCCATGATATAATCTCAGGACCATCCTGGGGAAATTCCAACCTGTGGAAATTCTGCACTGTGTAACAGCATCAACTTTTAAATTTGATTTCCTGCCTGCTTTACACTTCATTACAGTAAAATGTATTTTACACTAGTTATATCTACAAAAACTCATTTTCTCTGTCAAATGATGCACACAGGTATGAATTACCACAATTGACTCTGGTCAAAGTTTCCTAATCACACCATATGTCAAAACTAATAAACACCATCAGGCAATCACATCTAGGCTTGACTTAGTTTTAGCTTTGGTTGAGCCTAGATATAGTCAAAGGTAGCTTTATTAACTTGGTCAGAGTCAAAGCTGTCAAGGCAACATTCTCAACTTGTCTTTTACACATGTCTTTTGCATTTTTACTGCCATAGTTTTCCCTACCTTCTCTAATTCTGTGTCTTATGATTATTTCATGGCATAATTCTGATGGAATTCTAAGTGTGTCTCCAGAAGAGATACTGCACCCTGAATCTTTATTCTTTTTTCAAAGCATAACACTCTTTCACTTATTCCTTTAGTCTCTATCATTCAGAAATTAACCTGATAGATAGATAGATAGATAGATATTTTCCCCATAAGGGAGTACCATCTGCATGGGTGGAGGAAAAGGAAAAAAACATGTGTTTGAATAGGTATGAGCGTGTCTATTAGAACTTCAGATAAAAGGACCAGGCTGGTGAGGGAGACATGTACTAGTTAGGGATCCTTTTAATGCCCTTTGAAACATGACTTTCAGGTAACTGGCTGCATTATGCACCTGAGGACCATCTTGACACCAAATCCCTCTTGCCATAGAAGTTTCATTTCTCCTTTATGTGTTGTGGTGGTGATTCTCCAGCAGTATGTAAGATCTCTTAGCACCATCATTTTGTCTGCTGCAATTGCCTGTTGAGTCTAGACTGAACCAAATTTTGATGTCAGTTTTGCATCTGATTAAGATCTGATGCTCTCAAACTCCACAGATACAAATTTGAATCCTGGTATCACCAATCATTTGTTATATCACTCAGGCAAGATTATCAGACTTCCTGTCATTTCCTTGTCTGCAAAATAGAGATAATAATAGTATCCACATGCTTACATCATGCAGTGTCTGGTATAGATAATACACATCAGTTCAGTTCAGTCACTTAGTCGTGTCCGACTCTTTGCGACCCCATGAATCGCAGCACGCCAGGCCTCCCTGTTCATCACCATCTCCTGGAGTTCACTCAGACTCACGTCCATCGAGTCAGTGATGCCATCCAGCCATCTCATCCTCTGTCGTCCCCTTCTCCTCCTGCCCCCAATCCCTCCCAGAATCAGAATCTTTTCCAATGAGTCAACTCTTCTCATGAGGTGGCCAAAGTACTGGAGTTTCAGCTTCAGCATCATTCCTTCCAAAGAAATCCCAGGGTTGATCTCCTTCAGAATGGACTGGTTGGAGATCCTTGCAGCCCAAGGGACTCTCAAGAGTCTTCTCCAACACCACAGTTCAAAAGCATCAATTATTCAGTGCTCAGCCTTCTTCACAGTCCTACTCTCACATCCATACATGACCATAGGAAAAACCATAGCCTTGACTAGACGGACCTTAGTCAGCAAAGTAATGTCTCTGCTTTTGAGTATGCTATCTAGGTTGGTCATAACTTTTCTCCCAAGGAGTAAGCATCTTTTAATTTCATGGCTGAAATCACCATCTGCAGTGATTTTGGAGCCCCCCAAAATAAAGTCTGACACTGTTTCCACTGTTTCCTCATCTATTTCCCATGAAGTGATGGAACCGGATGCCATGATCTTCATTTTCTGAATGTTTAGCTTTAAGCCAACTTTTTCACTCTACTCTTTCATTTTCATCAAGAGGCTTTTTAGTTCCTCTTCACTTTCTGCCAGAAGGGTGGTGTCATCTGCATATCTGAGGTTATTGATATTTCTCCCAGCAATCTTGATTCCAGCGTGTGCTTCTTCCAGTCCAGTGTTTCTCATGATGTACTCTGCATAGAAGTTAAATAAGCATAGTGACAATATACAGCCTTGACGTACTCCTTTTCCTATTTGGAACCAGTCTGTTGTTCCATGTCCAGTTCTAACTGTTGCTTCCTGACTTGCATACAGATTTCTCAAGAGGAAGGTTAGGTGGTCTGGTTTTCCCATCTCTTTCAGAATTTTCCACAATTTATTGTGATCCACACAGTCAAAGGCTTTGGTATAGTCAATAAAGCAGAAATAGATGTTTTTCTGGAACTCTCTTGCTTTTTCCATGATCCAGCGGATGTTAGCAATTTGATCTCTGGTTCCTCTGCCTTTTCTTTCTTTTTTTTTTTTTTTTTACTTTATTTTACTTTACAATACTGTATTGGTTTTGCCATACATCAACATGAATCCACCACAGGTGTACATGAGTTCCCAATCCTGAATCCCCCCTCCCACCTCCCTCCCTATACCATGTCTCTGGGTCATCCCAGTGCACCAGCCCCAAGCATCCTGTATCCTGCATCAAATGTAGACTGGCGATTCATTTCTTACAAGATAGTATACATGTTTCAATGCCACTCTCCCAAATCATCCCACCCTCGCCCTCTCCCACAGAGTCCAAAAGACTGTTCTATACATCTGTGTCTCTTTTGCTGTCACCTATATAGGGTTATCATTACCATCTTTATTTATTTATTTATTTATTTTTAAATTTATTTATTTTTAATTTTTACTTTACAATTCTGTATTGGTTTTGGCATAGATTGACATGAATCCATCACAGGTTTACATGCGTTCCCAAACATGAACCCCCCTCCCACCCCCCTCCCCACAACATCTCTCTGGATCATCCCCGCGCGTCAGCCCCAGACGTGTCATATCCTGCCTTTTCTAAAACAAGCTTGAACATCAGGGAGTTCATGGTTCATGTATTGCTGAAGCCTGGTTTGGAGAATTTTGAGCATTACTTTACTAGCATGTGAGATGAGTGCAATTGTGCAGTAGTTTGAGCATTCTTTGGCATTGCCTTTCTTTGGGATTGGAATGAAAACTGACCTTTTCCAGTCCTGTGGCCACTGCTGAGTTTTCCAAGTGTGCTGGCATATTGAGTGCAGCACTTTCACAGCATCATCTTTCAGGTTTTTGAAATAGCTACTGGAATTTCATCACCTCCACTAGCTTTGTTCGTAGTGATGCTTTCTAAGGCCCACTTGACCTCACTTTCCAGGATGTCTGGCTCTAGATTAGTGATCACATCATCATGATTATCTTGGTTGTGAAGATCTTTTTTTACAGTTCTTCCCTGTATTCTTGCCACCTCTTCTTAATAAACATAACACATTTTAGTTAACCGATTTTTTTTTTTTCATTCTTCTGGTTTGACCTGAAATTCTGTCTCCTGGAAATGTTTTGCTGACCTCCAGACAAATTTAATTCCTTCCTTATATAGAATTTCATAACACAATCTACTTTCCTTCTTATAACTCATCATATTACCTTGAATAAGCAACATTAATGATGTTGAATTTTCAATTTTTTTCCCTAATTTCCCTCTCTGTGTTTTCATAATTACTCCATGGGACTTTCCCTTTGACATTTCAGTGAATTTCAGAATAAGTCCCAGAACTTTCTTAATCATTTTTATTTTTTTTTCTTTAGTAAGAGATTTACTCTTTAGATTTTTCATTATAATTATAATTGAAGTGTAGTTAGCAATGTTATATTTGTTGTAGGTATATAATGTAGTGATTCAGTATTTATATAGATTATACTACATTAAAAGTTATTGCAAGATAAGGGCTATAATTCCCTGTGGTATACAACATATCCTTGTTGCATATCTATTTTATACATAGCAATTTGAATCTCCTTTTCAAAAATTTTTATTTTATATTATTGGAGTACTGTTTATTTAAAATTTGTGCTAGTCTTAATTATCTTAATATAGTAAAATCTCTTTGGTTACTTCTAGTCATAAAGCTCTCAGCTTAGCAATCACTATATCCACTCTAAAATGTTTGTCTGTCAGTCGTATCTGACTCTTTGCAACTTCATGGACTGTTTTATTGCTTGCCAGGCTCCTCTGTCCATGGAATTCTCCAGGCAAGAATACTGGAGTGGGTTGCCATTCCCTTCTCCAGGATGTCTTCTTGACCCAGGGATCAAACCTGGGTTTTCTGCACTGCAAGAGAACTTTTATTTATTTATTTATTTATGTTTACCATCTTAGCTATCACTGTGTAATGGTAATTTTAATAAATGAAATTTCATTTACAGCTAAGACTTTTCTCACTCCCTGTTTGGATCTCTGAGAACAAGGGCACATAGTCCACTTCTTCCATCTTTCCCATCTAGTGTTTCTCTCTCAACTTTTGACCCAGAAGGTCTTTTTCCCTCCAGGGACTGAGTTTCAGGACAGTGGGAGGACAGGGGATATAGGACTGGAGAAGTCCTAATGGAAGGCTCCTCCTGTGACCATTCAGCCTCCATCTTTTCTAGACTGAATGAGTGTTTAATTTTAACCTTATTGCTTCCTCCAAGGAAGTCATCCATGGCAGTGTCTTCTCTTGACTTTGACTGTGGCTTCATTTGTGTTGGTACCTCAACTGAAAAGGAAGATAAAAAGAGTTTCCTTGAGCATCCTGCCACATGTACAACTACTTATTTGTTACTCACCTTTCCCACTCACACGTTTACTCATTTGGAGCAGCCATATCTATTATCCTATATACCATTGCAGTGCCTCCTGTATATCACGTACACAAAACAGGGATGTATGTGTGAAGTGAAGCAAAGTTGTGGATGGAAGCAGGTATGTTTGGTGTCATCTTTGCCACTCTTGACTGTCTGTTTATGCTTGTTATCTGATTCTGTATTAAAATGCAATACACTTCCAATATTACCAGTTTAATTTTGTAATTCTTTATCTTCAGAAGAACCTAGCTTCCTAAAATTAACAGGGGAGTCACATGTTGGCAAAATAAATGCTTCCTCTGTTTCTGTTTTATTCCAGATTCATATACATATTCTTATATCTATGAACCGGGACACAGATTGGGAGAGCATTTATAGAGCACATAAGTCTTTTCCAATTCACTCTCATTCTGCAGGATGAAATTCCTTCTTTTTAGTTCCAACCCAGTTCATCATAACTGTTTTTAGCAGATAGTTTAAGGGCTGTTGAAAGAGGTTCCCACAAGCACCTGCAATGCAGCACTTTAAGACTTCGAAAGGCAAACTCCAGAATTAAGAGAAGTTGCTGTCCAGTCTCTAAATTGTGTCTGACTCTTTTTGACCCCATGGACTGCAGCATATCAGGCTCCCCTGGTCTTTGCTCAGATTCATGTCTATTGAGTCAATGATCCTCTCTAACCATTTCATCCTCTGTCTCCCTCTTCTTTTGCCTTCAGTCTTTCCCAGTTTCAGAATCTTTTCCAATGAGTCAGTTCTTAGCATCAGGTGGCCAAAATATTTGAGCTTCAGACTCAGTATCAGTCCTTCCAATGAATATTCAGGGTTGATTCCCTATAGGATTGACTGGTTTGATCTGCTGTCTGAGGGACTCTCAAAAGCCTTCTCCAACACCCTAATTTGAAAGTATCAGCTCTTCAGTGCTCAGCCTGGAGAACCCCATGGAAGGTATGAAATAAAAAGAGACTCAATTCAAAGTTGATAATGGTGTTCTTATGCTAAATAACATGTGATTTGTTTTACTTTCCTAAATACTTTTCTAAACAGTGTCATGAGGAGATTCCTTGAGTGTTTCACAGCCACAGAACCCAGGATTCTTAGGATGTCAAACTGGCTGGTGGTCAGTGATAATTTGAGGCTCAGAGAGAATGCATAGTTTTCCTGATCACAGCAGAAATCAGTGGCAAAGCAAACACTAGAGCCTGGGGTTCCATTGTTCTTTTGACTATCTATGATTACTTATTTGAGAATATTCCAGCAGCATTCCCAACAAATTAAAACACAGTGATTGAAAACAATAGTAAAACTTTATTAGCCTACATTATTTTTGAAGATGGGGATTGGGATTCTAAAGGCAGTATAGTTGGGTGGTTCTGGCTCAGAATATTTAATGAGTCGCGATACAGTTACAGTCAACTCAAGGCTTGACTGGGGCTGCAGGTACCACTTCCAAGATGGCTTCTCACAGGGAAGTTGATCAGAAGACTTAATCTCTTCCCAGCTGTTGATGAGAAGCCTCCATTCCTACTACCTGGAGTCCTCCATCAGTCTTCTTGAGTGTCGTTATCACGTGACAACCTGCTTCCACGGAGCAGTGATGGAAAGCTTGTGAAGGTATCTTTTGATCTTCCCAAGTGGCACGAGTAGGAAAAAATCTGCTTGTCAGTGTAGGAGATGTAGGAGATGAGGCTTCGATTCTTGGTTGGGAAGATCCCCTGGAGGAGGAAATGGCAACCCACTCCAGGATTCTTACCTGAGAAATCCCACGGTCACAGGAACCTGGGGGGTAACAGTCCATGAGGCCACAAAGAGTCAGACATAACTGAGCGAATGAACACACAAAGGTGTCTTTAATGATCTATCGTCAGAAGTGACACCAATTATTTCTGCAACATCCTATTGTGTACAAAGATTGAAGGTGGGAGAAGGGGACAACAGAGGATGAGATGGTTAGATGGCACCACCGACTCAATGGACATGAGTTTGGGTAAACTCCGGGAGTTAGTGATGGACAGGGAGGCCTGGCGTGCTGCGGTCCATGGGGTCCCAAAGAATCGGACACAACTGAGCGACTGAACCGAACTGATCTGACTGCTTACACATGTCAGTTCTATTCAGTAAGAAAGGGATTACAGAAGGTGTGAGTGCCAAGACACAGAATCACCCGGGGACCTTTTGAGGGGTGGCTACCACAACATATATAGGAGCTTAGAGTCCTCTAAAGATCTTCAATGAAATATTGGGGATAATTTTAACAAAAAAATATTACTGAATGCCTGAATTATTTGGGGGGAAGAAATAAAGCCAATTTATATTATTTGTGATATAAGCTCACCAAATTAAAAGGTTTGCTTTTTCCAACTTGAATTGGTTGTCTTTATTGTCGTGTTCTCCTAGTCTCATATTTCTCAAATTTTACTGGGAATAAACATTCTAAAAATAGCTCTTGTTAGACTGTGAGCTTCAGTTTAGGAAAATTTGTTTCTCTCTTCACCAACAAGTAGCTTTTCCTCTCCAAGTGAAAAATCAGATTATCATTTTTTAATGAAAATAATACAGTAAGCACATTATCTAAAATATTATCATTCAACATTATCATTTAAATTTGTGCTTCCAATACTTTGAAAGCATTATCTTATCACAGAACTAATCCTTATTTATATGACTTTTAATATTCTATACAGCTTCACAGTCTTATCATGGGTCTTGTTAAAGAATAATACAAATTATTTAAATTCTGTGGACATGAACCCCAATATTATAATGCTTCTAATTTTTTAAATAAAATGAACTAATGCATGTTTGAGTTCTGAACCATTATGAGAAATATTCACTAAAGGTTTGAGTGAAGCAATGAGATATGAAATTCTTGTTGTTTGGTCTCTCAGTAGCGTCCAACAATTTATGACCCAATGGATTGCAGCACACCAGTCTTCCCTGTCCCTCACTATCTCCCAAAGTTTGCACAAACTCATGTCTACTGAGTCGATGATGCCATCCAATTATCTCATCCTTGTCACCCCTTCTATGTGTATTTTAATTTCATCCTTTGTAGTTGGTCAGTTTTCTAGTAAAAAGACCTCAGAAGTAACCTATGTTCTGTTTTTTCACTCATGAAAATGCAAATTGAAAAATTATTCTTTCTAACAATTTATTTCTATTAAGACATTTGTTGTTTTCTCCTTTCCTTGAATAAACTTTTACAAGAGTTAAAACAGCTTTTTACCTATAAAGTCTTAAGCTTTTTGTGAAATAATAGTGCTCAAATTACTTAAATATATATTCATTTTCCTCTGCAACTCTACTCATGACTTTATTACATGCACATAAATATTTGTATTTTATTTCTCTTTCATTGAATACAAATATAAATAAAATGGATGCTTATTTTGCATTGATGAAAAGTGCACAATGGATTTTATATATATATTTGCATGATAAGAGAGTCAGACAAATGGATTTCCAAAATGCTGATGCTGGAGGAGTCAAGTGTAATACCACCATCCTGGAAAGCTTTATTTATGAGTATTCAGCTCACAGGTGAAGTAGCAGAGGAAAGAGAAGTCTGTACCAGGGAACATGTTGACAGATGGCAGATATGCAGATTCCTTTCTTTCCTAAGGAAGTAGGAGGCTGGGCTAGAGCTTCAAGCCAGATACTAACACATTTTTTATTTACTAAGGCCAATAGAAAAGACTCTAATGCTGGGAAATATTGAAGGCAGGAAGAGAAGGGGACAATAGAGGACAAGATGGTTGGATGGTATCACTGACTCAATGGACATGAGTTGGACCAAGCTCCAGGAAATGGTGAAGGACAGGGCAGCCTGACATGTTGCAGTCCATGGGCTTGCAAAGAGTTGGATGTGACTGAACAAAAGCCAATAAAATTTTATGGCTGTGGTGGGTAATGCTTCTAGCTGTTGTGAGACAGTAGTAAATGTATTCAAATATTAAATGAGATTGCTGAAGGTAAATAAACAGTTCAAGAAAAACAGAATGAAAATAAATTCACAGTATAATATTTAAAGAAATTGCATGGCAAAAATAGTTAAAGGAGGAAAGCTTTTCTTTTTTATTGAAGAATTGCTGGTTGACAATGCTGTGCTAAAACTTCTGCTGGACTGAAAAGTGATTCAGTTACACACATACATACATTTTTTTATATTCTTTTCCATTAGAGTGTATCACAGGATATTAAATACCGTTCCCTGTGCTATACTGTAGGACTTTGTTTATCCACTGAGGATGGAGGCTTTTCAATTACACCCTGGGGGCCATTTTTGTAGTAGATACATTTAAATAAAATGTGTGTATATATATAAAATCCTCTACAGTTTCCCTGATGCCTCAGCAGTAAAGAATACACTTGCCAATGCAGGACATGTGGGTTTGAAACCTAGGTTAGGAACATCCCAAGAAAGAAATGGCAACTCACTCCAGTATTCTAGTCTGTTAAAGCCTATAGACAGAGGAGCCTGATGAGCTACAGTCCATGGAGACACAGAGTCAGACATGACTTAGCAACCCAGTTTTTCTGAGTCAGGTATTCAGGTATAAGTTATAGATTGTGGTCATGTATGGATGTGGGAGTTGAACTATAAAGAAAGCTGAGCGCTGAAGAATTGATGCTTTTGAACTGTAGTGTTGGAGAAGACTCTTGAGAGTCTCTTGGACTGCAAGGAGATCCAACCAGTTCTTCCTAAAGGGGATCAGTCCTGGGTGTTCATTGGAAGGACTGATGTCTAAACTGAAATTCCGATACTTTGACCACCTGATGCGAAGAGCTGACTCATTGGAAAAGACCCTGATGCTGGGAAAGATTGAGGGCAGGAGGAGAAGGGGATGACAGAGGATGAGATGGTTGGATGGCATCACCGACTCAATGGACATGGGTTTGGGTGGACTCCGGCAGTTGGTGATGGACAGGGAGGCCTGGTGTGCTGCAGTTCATGGGGTCGCAAAGAGTCGGACACAGCTGAGCAACTGAACTGAACTGAACTGATACACTGATCATGGATACTGTGCTGATTATAAGCTATGGTCTCTGGATCTATCTCCACTCTTCTGCCCTCAGCTTTGTGATACTGAGTCCGGAATTCTGCAAACCACTCTTCTGATTTACCATCTGTCTCCCTGGTAAACTACACTAATAGGAGCTGCTATAGAGAGGCTGGGAGGCTTGGGACTTCTTCCTTCCTCCTCCTTTGGGGGAAAGGGACTTCCATTCTCGTAGGAAACTTCATAGCAGTGTTTCCTCAGAGCAACCTCCCTCTCAGTGGTAAAGAATCTGTAAAATGTTAATGCGGATCAGTGATAAAGAAACTGCCTGCAATGCAGGAGACCTAGGTTTGATCCCTGGATAGTGAAGATTCCCTGGAGAAGGAAATGGCAAGCCACTGCAGTATTCTTGCCTGGAGAATTCTATAGGTAGAGGAGACTGGCAGGCTCCATGGAGTCACAAAGAGTCAGACAGGACTGAGGGACTAACACAACTTCGAGCAACAGCAGCCTCAGCAGCAGCGCCCTCTTCTGGCAGCATCTGAGTCCAACTTGCGCCGGAGAAGGGAAAGGCTACCCGCTCCAGCTTGCAACATTTCTATAAACAACACAGCAGGATTAATCTCAACGCAGCTCCCTACACATGTCAGCTCAGACGTCTGAGTCCCTGTCTCTGGGGTGCCTTCCCTAAACTCAGAGATGCCATCCAGAGCCAAGCACGGTGCTCTTCCCTCTGGGCATTGTCTCAGCAGCCCAGGGCCCCCTCCCCAGACTTCTAGGCTCAGTAACTTCAGCGTAAACATCTGCTTGTCCATATATAGACGTCACAGCTGCCTCCTGCAATTGATCCTTCCAAAGTAATTTCACTTTTTCCCTTTTTTAGTTGTCAATACTTTACACTGAGTTAATATGCTTAAAAATATTTCTCTGTTAAAATAAACCAATGTAATTTCTCTCACCAGATTGGACTCTGATCCAGATACTTTACAGAAAACTCAGAAATTTCATAGCCTTATTAGTTCAATCAAAGATTGGAAAATGCAGTTCTCTTAGCACACAAGTAGGAAATAAAGTTTTCTAAAATCTCAATAGTTAGATGATCTAGCTATTTTGTTAATAGTGATAGTTAAAGAATTATCAACAAAACAGGTTTTCAGGTAAGGGTGGTCTTCATTTATCCCCAAGAACTCCTTATAAACAAACATGTACAACACCAAGTCCAGACTTCCTGCTGATTTTGCCAAACCTCTAACTTCTAACTGAATCCTCAATTGGCATCTCTATTAGCATTTTTAAAATGGGCTTCCCTGGCGGCTCAGATATAAATTGTCCACCTGCAATGTAGGACAATCAGGTTCAACCCCTGGGTTGGGAAGATCCCCTGGAGAAGGGGATGGCTACCCACCCCAGTATTCTTGCCTGGAGAATTTCATGGACAGAGGGACCTGGCTGGCTATAGTCTGTGGGGTTGCAAAGAGTCAGATTCGAATGGGCGACTAACAGTTTCATTTTCTTTGCCATTGTTGTTCAGTTGCTCAGTCGTGTCCAACTCTTTTCGACCCCATGCACTGCAGTATGCCAGGCTTTCCTGTCCTTCACCAACTCCTGGAGCTTGCTCAAACTTATGTCCATTGAGTCGGTGATGCCATCCAACCATCTTGTCCTCTGTCGTCCCCTTCTTCTCCTGCCCTTAATCTTTCCCAGCATTGGGGTCTTTTCTAATTAGTTGGCTCTTTGCTTCAGGTGGCCAGAGTACTAGAGCTTCCGCTCAGCATCAGTCCTTGCAATTAATATTCAGGGTTGATTTTCTTTAGGATTGATCGGTTTACTCCTTGCGGTCCAAGGGACTCTCAATAGTCTTCTCCAGCACCACAGTTCAAAAGCATCAATTTTTAGACGCTCTTACAACAAATTTTATCTGAATGTTTGAGGCTAATTACTCACATCATTTCCTCCTTGTCTTCTATGCTGTTAGCCCATTACATTCTCCCCATTCAGGTCAACTATTTTTTCCCCCTTAATTCTCTTTCTAAAAATGTTCTATGATTCTCTTCCCAGAATCCAGTCTCTCACTGTAACTACTCTCTGTAATCTTTTGATTGTGACCTCTGCAAAGCTCACTATATGATAAGTAAAATATACCTTCACTCTGTTTACAGAATGTTCATTATACTTTCTTGCCTTTAAAAAAAAAAAAAATCTGTCCCATCCCTAATGATTCCACTTCATAGAGCTCTCATTTGGGGGAGCACTTCTTGTCCAGCACTCCAGTCTAGATGTTTCTCTGTGACCCAAGTTCTAGATAAGCCAACTTTTCTGTGGTCCTAAATGCTGTTTTACAGTACTACGTATCCCATGTGCCTTCAACTGTGGAGGAGTTTTATATTTTCCTTGTTTCTAAAAGCTGCTTCCAGAGAACTCCAGACTTTCAAATGCATTTATTGGAGGGAAACACCTTGTCTGGTTTGCAATGTCTTCCATGGACCTCTAGTTTACTCCTCACATCCAATCTTCCATGATGTTTTACTTGCATTATTTCTGCCACTGTTATTGTTCCAATTCATTCTTCAGTCTTTACCAAGTTAATGTTTTTTCTTAAAGTGTGTAATTCTGTGTCACTTGGGTGCTTACAATCATTGAGGAGCTCTTCATTGTAAACTCGAGGCTCTAAATTTCCATTTATCTTTCCAGCCTCATCTGTTACAAAGCATACCTACTTGACCTATATGGAACACTATTCCAAGACTACATCAACTTCTCAAATTAAAATAATATTTTTGGTTTACATTTCTTAAATTAAAAGGATATTTTCTTGCCTTTGAGCAATAACAAATGTTGCTGAATGTCACTTTAATGAATGACCTCCTTTCATAAATTCACTGGTTATGTTTTACTTAACAGTGAGGATTGACCTTTAGTAGAACTTTCCCATTTTCTCAATTCTGGATTAGGCAATTTTTCCATATTCCTATATACTGTTGAGATAACTGTAGGATTTATCATTCTGTTTTAACTATCTTCCCACAAAACTGTAATATCTTTATACGTAAGAATCTTCCAGTGTATAATTCCAGTGTCCATGGGCCAATAAAAAGATTGACATATATTCATAACAACAAAAAAATAAATAATGAACCAGCCAAATATGTAAATTGGGCTATTTCAGGCACAAATCCAAGAATCAGGGTGAACAACTTTCATAGGAATTTTCAAATAGCCATGAAGACTATCCAATTTGTATTTATAAAAATTCATATTCAATCACTGGCATTTACCAAATAACCAAGAAATACTCAAAGGCTGTGAATGAAAGTACTTTGTTGTTACATGCATGAAGAGATGTTTAATCACATTTGTTTATTTAAAGCACATTGAAACATTACTTTTTGTTTATCATATTGAAAATGTTCAAAAAACTAGGATAAATTTTGTGTGCCAAAAATATGGCTAATCAGTATGTTCACACATTTCTGTTGAGAGTATAAATCCATACAACATTTATGGTAAAATTTTTGCAATATCTACAAAAACTACAAATGCACATACTATTTTTGCTAAATTACTCAATTTCTAAAGATCTATTCTACAGATAAAGTTTTTCAGGTATAAAATGACTAGTTTACTAATATATAAGACTACAGTTTACTTCTAGTTTATTAATATATAAGACAATATGGTTACTTAAGTAAACAGTATAGAATAAAAGAAATCTTGGTACACTATAGAGTACAGGCATTTATGAAATATGTTTAAGAAACTTCTTGTGAACTGATAGAAAATTATCCACATTATAGTTAATGCATTAAAAGGGAGGTGTGCTGCTAAGTCACTTCAGTAGTGTCCGACTCTGTGCGACCCCATAGACGGCAGCTCACCAGGCTCCCCCATCCCTGGGATTCTCCAGGCAAGAACACTGGAGTGGGTTGCCGTTTCCCTCTCCAATGCATGAAAGTGAAAAGTGAAAGTGAAGTCGCTCAGTCGTGTCCGACTCTTCGCGACCCCATGGACTACAGCCCACCAGGCTCCTCTGCCCATGGGATTTTCCAGGCAAGAGTACTGGAGTGGGGTAGAACAAGTATAAAATATGCCATTCTTTGTATAGCTTGGATACTAAATAACTTGATTATGGTAAAGATACCAACTGTTTATGCTATTTTGTATCCATGTAGCATGAATATTTTAACAAATATTAAGTCTTCCAATCTATGGGCGGTCTTTCCATTTATTTGTATCTTCTTTGATTATTTTTTAAACAATGTTTTGTAGTTTTTAGTGTACAAGCTTTTCAACTCCTTGATCAAGTTTATTCCTAAGTATTTCATCTTTTTAAGAGGCTTCAGTAAATGGAATTTTTTTTCCTAATTTTCTTGTGAATTGGTCCTGGCTGGTGTGTAAGAATGCAACTGATGTTTGATTTTGTATCCTGCAAAAATTTGATTACTAATTCTGTTTTTTTTTTTTTCCTGGAGTCATTAGGGTACTTTTTATTTTCTGTTTTAACAAATAAGATTATATCACCTATGAATAGACTCGCTTTAATTCTTCTTTACAAATGTGCATGCCATTTATTACTTTTTTCTTATCGGATGGTTCTGGCTAGAACATGTAGCACTATGTTGAATAGAAGTGGTAACAGTCAGCATCCTTGCCTTGCTTCATATTTACAGGAAAAACTTTCAGTCTTTCCTGTATGATGGTAGCTCCAAGATTTTCACATATGGCTTTTATTATGTTCTGATTATTAAGTCCTATTTCTAGTTTGTAGAGTGTTTCTATTTTAAAAGGTTAATATTATATTATAAAATATATATTATATTATAACAAATAATATATAAATATATAAAATAATATATTATATCTATATAAATATACAATAAATATAATATATATTAAAAATTTAATATTGTATTTAATATTTAAATTTTAATATATAAAATATATTTAATATTTATATACAATATACATTATGTATATAATATATAAAAGGTAAATATTATTTTATAAAAATATTATAAAAGGTGAATTTTAATTTTGTCAAAAATTAAAACAATTAATATGATAATGTAGTTTTTTACCTTCCTTTTGTTACTGTGGTTTATTTTATTGATTGGTTTTCATATATAGAACCATCCTTACCTTAGGTTTAAATCTCACTGGTTATGATATATAATCCTTTTACTCTTTTGTTAATTCAGTTTGCTAGTATTTATTATCTTTTTTGCAGAGGTCAAAATTCATCAGGGATATTGGTTATTAGTTTTCATGTTGTATTTTTGTCTGGTTCTTATATAAGGGTAATGCTGGCCTCATAGAATGAGTTTAAGAGTGTCTCCTCCTCTTTCATGTTAATTCTTTTTAAAAAAGTTTGATAAAATTCCCTAATGAAACTACCTAGTATTTTCATTGTTGGAAGGTTTTGATTAATACTTCCATCTATCTAGTCATCAGTCAGTCTAGATTTTTAATTTTTTCATGATTCATTATCCTTGGTAGGTTGTATATCTCTGGGAATTTATATATTTCTCCTAAATAATCCAGTTTGTTGACATAATTATTCATAAAGGTTTATTTCAGTGGCATTATTTTTATTTCTGTGACATCATTTTTAATGACTCCTCTTTCATTCCTAATTTTAGATATTCAGGTTTTACCCTTTTTTCTTAGTCCAGCTAATGGTTTTTCAATTTTGTTGAGCTTTTCAAAAATCAGCTCTTGGATTTTCTGACTTTTTTCTATTTAAAAAATTTTTTTATTTACATCTGTTTTCATCTTTATTATTTCTTTCTTTTCTTTTCTTTTTTCCTGTATAGTTTGGGCTTAATTTGTTCTTCCTTTCCTTATTCCTTGAGATGTAAGTTTAGGTTTTTGATTTGAGACTTTTTTTTAAATAGGAGTGTTTACTGCAATAAACTTCTCATATAGTACTGCCTTGTTGCATACCGTAAATTTGGTATATTTTATACTTACTTTCATGTGTCTCCATATATTTTTCCTTTGTGGTTTCTTAACAAGTTTTATTTATTTTGGCTGTGTTGGATCTTCCTTGCCATGCAGTCTTTTTTCTAGCTGTGGCATGCGGTGGCTACTCTAGCTGTGGTGTGTGGGTTTCTCATTGCAGTGGCTTCTATTGTTGTGGAGCACAGTCTGAAGGGTGCACAGGCTTCAGTAGCTGTGGCTCCTGGGCTCTGGAGCACAGGCTCAGTATTTGTGGCTCATGGGCTTTAGTTGCTTCAAAGTGTATGGGATTTTCCAGAATCAGGGATTGAACCCATGTCTCTTGCATTGGCAGGCAGATTCTTTACCACTGAGCCATCTGAGAAGCCCTGTTTGTGATTTTTTTTTTTCCTTAGAACCATTGGTTGTTAATAACTGTTAATTTTCACATTTTGTAGATTTTCTATTTTACTTCTGGTATTGATTTCTGATTTTGATTGGAGAAAATAGTTTGCATAATTTCAATCTTATTAAATTTGTTAAGATTTGTTTTGTGGTTTAACACTTGGTCTATCTCAAAGAATGCCCCATGTACTCTTGAGAAGAATGTGTATTCTGCGATTGTTGGGTGGTGTTTTGTACATGTCTGTTAGGTCCAATTGGCTGGTATCTGTAATCACCTATTAGAGGAGATTTGCATGTTTTTACTGGGAGATTTCCTAAAGTGTGTCTGAGATATTGCAGCCTCACTGGTGTGGACAGAAATCGTCGTCCTACAGCACCAGCCACTGTCATATTGAGCTCAGTTCAGTTTAGTTACTCAGTCCTGTCTGATGCTTCAGAACTGTAGCATGCCAGGATTCTCTGTCCATCACTAACTCCCAGAGCTTGCTCAAACTCATGTCCATTGAGTGAGTAATGTCATCCAGCCATCTCATTCTCTGTTGTCCCTTTATCCTCCTACCTTCAATCTTTCCCAGTATCAGGGTCTTTTTCAATGAGTCAGTTCTTTGCATCATTTTTTGTTGTTGTTGTTGTTAAAAAAAAAAAAAAAGTCAGCTTCAGCATCAGTCCTCCCGATGAATATAAAAGAGTGGTTTCCTTTAGGATTGACTGGTTTGACCTCTGGGCTGTCTAAGGGACTCTCAAGAGTCTTTTCCTACATCACAGTTCAAAAACATCAATTCTTCTGTGTTCATATTTCTTTATGGTCCAATTCTCATGTCCATGCATGACTACTGGGGAAAAAAAAAAACACATAGTTTTGATCAAACTGACACTTCTTGTTAAAGCAATGTCTCTGCTTTTTAATATGCTGTCTAGATTTGTCATAGCTTTTCTTCCAAGGAGCAAGCGTCTTTTAATTTCATGACTTCAGTCAACATCTGCAGTGATTTTGAGCCCCCCAAAATAAAGTCTGTCACTGTTTCCATTGTTTCCCCATCTATTTGCCATGAAGTGATGGAACCAGATGCCATGATCTTTGTTTTTTGAATGTTGTGTTTTAAGCCAGTTTTTCACTCTCCTCCTTCACTTTCATCAAGAGCCCTTTTAGTTCTTCTTCTCTTTCTTCCATAATAGTGGTGCCATCTGCTTATCTGAGGTTATTGATATTTCTCACAGCAATCTTGATTCCATCTTATGCTTCATCCAGGCTGGTGTTTCACGTGATGTACTTTGCATATAAGTTAAACAAGCAGGGTGACAATATACAAACTTGACATACTCCTTTCCCAATATGGAACAAGTCTGTTGTGTCATATCCAGTTCTAAGTGTTGCTTCTTGACTTGCATACAGATTTCTCAGGAGGCAGGTAAGATGGTCTGGTATTCCCATCTCTTGTAGAATTTTCCACAGTTTGTGGTGATCCACATAATCAAAGGCTTTAGCATAGTCAATGAAACAGAACTAGATGTTTGTTTGGACTTCTCTTGCTTTTTCAATGATCCAGTGGATCTTGGCAATTAGATTTCTGGTTCCTCTGCCTTCTAAATCTAACTTGAACATCTGGAAGCTCTTAGTTCACATACTCTTGAAGTCTAGCTTGGAGAATTTTGAGCATTACTTTGCTAGTGTGTTACATAAGTGAATTCATGTGACAGTTTGAAAATTCTTTGGCATTGCCTTTCTGTGAGATTAGAATAAAAACTGACCTTTACCAAACCTGTGGCCACTGCTGAATTTTCCAAATTTGCTGGCATATTGAGTGCAACACTTTAACAGCATCATCTTTTAGGATTTGATGTAGCTCAGCTGGAATTCCAACACCTCCACTAGCTTTGTTCATAGTGATGCTTCCTAAGGCCTGCTTGATTTCACATTCCAGAATGTCTGGCTCTAGGTGAATGATCACACCACCGTGGTTATCTTGGTCATTAAGATCATTTTTGTAGTTTTTCCTGTGTAATCTTGCCACCTCCTCTAAATATCTTCTGCTCCTGTGTGTCCATCATTGCATCAGATCTTTCCTTAGAATCTCTAATTTTCTTGAAGAGGTCTCCAGTCTTTTCCATTCTATTGTTTTCCTCTTATTTCTTTGCACTGATCACTTAGGAAACTTTTCTTATCTCTCCTTGCTATTCTTTGAAACACTGCCTTAAGATGGATGTATCTTTCCTTTTCTCCTTTGCCTTTTACTTCTTTTCTCAGCTATTTGTAAGGCCTCCTCAAACAACCATTTTGCTTTTCCACATTTCTTCTTCTTGGGGATGGTTTTGATCACCACCTCCTATAAAATGTTACAAACCTTTGTTCATAGTTGTTCAGACAGTCTATGTATCAGATCTAATCCCTTGAATCTATTTGTAACTTCCACTGTATAATCAAAAGATATTTGATATAGGTCATACCTGAATGGTCTAGTGGTTTCCCTACTTTTTTTCAATTTAAGTGAATTTTTCCTTTTTTTTTTTGATTCAATGTATTTTTATTTACTTAACTATGTTTTTTTTTTTTTTTTAAACCAGTAAACCTACTGCAACTTAGCAGAAATCCTGTCATATTTAATTAGTGAGTAATAAGGAGTAAAACATTTTTTGTAAGGTCGTAATTTCCAATCTTGATATTACAATAGTCTTAATTATTTCAACATATCTACTGAAGCTATCTAAACATTCTACAAAAAAAATTAATTCTGGTTTACATTATTCTTTAAAAAATACAGGAATGTGTACATAAATAAAGAATTCAAACTTTCAGATATTGAAGTGGTTTCATGAATATTTGAGGGCAAATTCTTTTTGTTTTGGAATACTATGTTATAGATCCACAATCTTTATCTGTCATTCCAAAATTCAAAATTTCTGAAAACCAAAAGCTTTCAGCAAACCAAACATAATTGTCATGAAGATATGAAGATGCAAGTAAACTATAGGATGAATTCTTTTTTTTTTTTTTTTTAACTTTACAATATTGTATTGCTTTTGCCATACATTGACATGAATCTGCCACGGGTGTACATGTGTTCCCCATCCTGAACCCCCCTTCTACCTCCCTCTCCATACCATCCCTCTGGGTCATTCCAGTGCAACAGCCCCAAGTCCCCTGTATCATGCATCAAACCTGGACTAGCGATTTGTTACACATATGATAATATACATGTTTCAATGCCATTCTCCCAAATCATCCCACCTTCACCCTCTCCCACAGAGTCCAAAAGACTGTTCTATACATCTGTATCTCTTTTGCTGTCTCGCATACAGGGTTATTGTTACCATCTTTCTCAATTCCATATATATATGTTAGTATACGGTATTGGTGTTTTTCTTTCTGGCTTACTTCACTCTGTATAATAGGCTCCAGTTTCATCCACCTAGTTAGAGCTGATTCAAATGTATTCTTTTTAACAGCTGAGTAATACTCCATTGTGTATATGTACCACAGCTTTCTTATCCATTCATCTGCTGATGGACATCTAGGTTGCTTCCATGTCCTGGCCATTACAAACAGTGCTGTGATGAACATTGGGGTACATGTGTCTCATTCACTTCTGGTTTCCTCGGATTACCTGCTAGGTAATCCTAGCAGTGGGATTGCTGGGTCATATGGCAGTTCTATTTCCAGCTTTTTAAGGAATCTCCACACTGTTCTCCATAGTGGCTGTACTAGTTTGCATTCCCACCAACAATGTAATAGGGTTCCCTTTTCTCCACACCCTCTCCAGCATTTATTGCTTGCAGACTTTTAGATAGCTGCCATTCTGACTGGCATGAAATGTTACTTCATTGTGGTTTTGATTTGCCTTTCTCTGATAATGAGTGATGTTGAGCATCTTTTCATGTGTTTATTAGCCATCTGTATGTCTTCTTTAGAGAAATGCCTGTTTAATTCTTTGGCCCATTTTTTGATTGGGTCCTTTATTTTTCTGGAATTGAGCTGCAGGATTTGCTTGTATATTTTTGAGGTTAATTCTTTGTCAATTGTTTCATTTACTGTTATTTTTTCTCATTCTGAAGCTGTCTTTTCACCTTGCTTATAATTTCCTTTGTTGTGCAGAAGCTTTTAATTCTAATTTAGGTCCCATTTGTTTATTTTTACTTTTATTTCCAATATTCTGGGAGATGGGTCATAGAAGATTCTGCTGTGATTTATGTCAGAGGGTGTTTTGCCTATGTTCTCCTCTAGGAGTTTTATAGTTTGTGGTCTTACATTTACATCTTTAATCCATTTTGAGTTTATTTTTGTGTATGCTGTTAGAAAGTGTTTCAGTTTCATTCTTTTACAAGTGGTTGACCAGAGTTCCAGCACCACTTGTTAAAGAGATTGTCTTTTCTCCACTGTATATTCTTGCCTCCTTTTTCAAAGGTAAGGTGTCCATAGATGTGTGGATTTATCTTTGGGCTTTCTATTTTATTCCATTGATATATATTTCTGTCTTTGTGCCAGTACCATACTGTCTTGATGAATGTGGCTTTGTAGTAGAGCTTGAAATCAGGCAGGTTGATTCCTCCAGTTCCATTCTTCTTTCTCAAGATTGCTTTGGCTATTCAAGGTTTTATGTATTTACATACAAATTGTGAAATTATTTGTTCTAGCTCTGTGAAAAATACCATTGGTAATTTGATAGGGATTGCACTGAATCTATAGATTGCTTTGGGTAGTGTACTCATTTTCACTATATTGATTCTTCCAATTCTTGAACACCGTATATTTCTCCATCTATTAGTGTCCTCTTTGATTTCTTTCACCAGTGTTTTATAGTTTTCTATATATAGGTCTTTAGTTTCTTTAGGTAGATATATTTCTAAGTATTTTATTCTTTTCGTTGCAATGGTGAATAGAACTGTTTCCTTAATTTCTCTATTTTCTCATTGTTAGTGTATAGGAATGGAAGGAATTTCTGTGTGTTGATTTTATATCCTGAAACTTTACTATATTCATTGATTAGATCTAGTAATTTTCTGGTGGAGTCTTTAGGGTTTTATACGTAGAGGATCATGTCATCTAAAAACAGTGAGAGTTTTATTTCTTCATTTCCAATCTGGATCCCTTTTATTTCTTTTTCTGCTCTGACTGCTGTGGCCAAAATTTCTAAAACTATGTTGAATAGTAGTGGTGAAAGTTGGCACCTTTGTCTTGTTCATGACTTTAGGGGAAAAGCTTTTAATTTTTCACCATTGAGGATAATGTTTGCTGTGGGTTTGTCATATATAGCTTTTATTATATTGAGGTATGTTTCTTCTATTCCTGCTCTCTGGAGGTTTTTTACCATAAATAGATGTTGAATTTTGTCAAAGACTTTCTCTGTGTCTATTGAGATAATCATATGGTTTTTAGTTTTCAATTTGTTAATGTAGTGTATTACATTGATTGATTTGCGGGTATTGAAGAATCCTTGCATCCCTGGGATAAAGCCCACCTCATCATGATGTATGATCTTTTTAATGTGTTGTTGGATTCTGATTGCTAGAATTTTGTTAAGGATTTTTGCATCTATGTTCATCAGTGATATTGGCCTGTAGTGTTTTTTTTTGTTGTTGTTGTTGTTGTGGCGTCTCTCTCAGGTTTTGGTATTAGGGTGATGGTAGCCTAATAGAATGAGTTTGGAAGTTTACCTTCCTCTGCAATTTTCTGGAAGAGTTTAAGTAGGATAGGTGTTAGCTCCTCTCGAAATTTTTGATAGAATTCAGCTGTGAAGCTGTCTGGTCCTGGGCTTTTGTTTGCTGGAAGATTTCTGATTACAGTTTCGATTTCCGTACTTGTGATGGGTCTGTTAAGATTTTCTATTTCTTCCTGGTTCAGTTTTGGAAAGTTGTACTTTTCTAAGAATTTGTCTATTTCTTCCAAGTTGTCCATTTTATTGGCATATAGTTGCTGATAGTAGTCTCTTATGATCCTTTGTATTTCTGTGTTGCCTGTTGTGATCTCTCCATTTTCATTTCTAATTTTATTAATTTGATTTTTCTCCCTTTGTTTCTTGATGAGTCTGGCTAATGGTTTGCCAATTTTCTTTATCTTCTCAAAGAACCAGCTTTTGGTTTTGTTGATTTTTGCTATGGTCTCTTGTTTCTTTTGCATTTATTTCTGCCCTAATTTTTAAGATTTCTTTCCTTCTACTAACCCTGGCATTCCTCATTTCTTCCTTTTCTAGTTGCTTTCAGTTCAGTTCAGTTCAGTTCAGTTCAGTCACTCAGTCATGTCTGACTCTTTGCGATCCCATGAATGGCAGCACTCCAGGCCTCCCTATCTATCACCAGCTCCCGGAGTTTACTCAGACTCATGTACATCAAGTCGGTGATGCCATCCAGCCATCTTATCTTCTGTTATCCCCTTCTCCTCCTGCCCCCAATCCCTCCCAGTATCAGTCTTTTCCAATGAGTCAACTCTTTGCAGCAGGAGGCCAAAGTATTGGAGTTTCAGTTTTAGCATCATTCTTTCCAAAGAAATCCCAGGACTGATCTCCCTCTGAATGGACTGGTTGGATCTCCTTGCAGTCCAAGGGACTCTCAAGAGTCTTCTCCAACACCACAGTTCAAAAGCATCTATTATTCAGCACTCAGCTTTCTTCACAGTCCAACTCTCACAGCCATACATGACCACTGGAAAAACCATAGCCTTGACTAGATGGACCTTTGTTGGCAAAGTAATGTCTCTGCTTTTGAATATGTTATCTAGGTTGGTCATTACTTTCCTTCTGTAGATTAGGTTATTTATTTGAGGTTTTTCTTGTTTCTTGAGGTATTCCTGTATTGTTATGAACTCTCTCCTTACCACTGCTTTTACAGTGTCCCACAGGTTTTGGGTTGTTGTGTTTTCATTTTCATTCATTTCTATGCATATTTTGATTTCTTCTGTGATTTATTGGTTATTCAGCAGCATGTTGTTCAGGCTACATATGTTGGGATTTTTTAAAGTTTTTTTTTTTTTTTTCCTGTATTTGAGATCTAATCTTACTGCATTGGTCAGAAAACATGCTTGGAATGATTTCAATTTTTTTGAATTTACCAAGGCTAGATTTATGGCCCAGGATGTGATCTATCCTGGAGAAGGTTCCATGTGCGCTTAAGAAAAAGCTGAAAGTCATTTTTTAGGGGTGAAATATCCTATAGATATCAATTAGGTCTAACAGGTCTATTGTATTATTTAAAGTTCGTGTTTCCTTGTTAATATTCTGTTTAGTTGATTTATCCATAGGTGTGAGTGGGATATTAAAGTCTCCCACTATTATTGTGTTATTATTAATTTCCCCTTTCATACTTGTTAGCATTTGTCTTACATATTGTGGTGCTCCTATGTTGGGTGCATATATATTTTTAACTGTTATATCTTCTTCTTGGATTGATCCTTTGTTCATTATGTAGTGTCTTTCTTTCTCTCTTTTCTCAGCCTTTGTTTTAAAGTCTATTTTATCTGATATGAGTATTTCTACTCCTGCTTTCTTTTGGTCTCTATTTCATGAAATATTTTTTTCCCAGCCCTTCACTCTCAGTCTGTATGTGTCCCTTGTTTCGAGGTGGGTCTCTTGTAGATAACATATATAGGGGTCTTGTTTTTGTATCCATTCAGCCAGTCTTTGTCTTTTGGTTGGGGCATTCGATCCATTTACATTTAAGGTAATTATTGATAAGTATGATCCCATTGCCATTTACCCATCCCATTGTTTTGGGTTCAAGTTTATACACTCTTTCTGTGTTTCCTGTCTAGAGAAGATCTTTTAGCATTTGTTGGAGAGCTAGTATGGTGGTGCTGAATTCTCTCAGCTTCTGCTTGTCTGTAAAGCTTTTGATTTCTCCTTCATATTTAAATGAGATCCTTTCTGGGTACAGTAACCTGGGCTGTAGATTATTTTGTTTCATCACTTTAAGTATGTCCTGCCATTCCCTCCTGGCCTGAAGAGTTTCTATTGAAAGATCAGCTGTTATCTTTATGGGAATCCCCTTGTGTGTTATTTGTTGTTTTTCACTTGCTGCTTTTAATATTTGTTCTTTGTGTTTGATTTTTGTTAACTTGATTAATATGTGTCTTGGGGTGTTTCACCTCGAGTTTATCTTGTTTGGGACTCTGGGTTTCTTTGACTTGGGTGATTATTTCCTTCCCTATTTTAGGGAAGTTTTCAACTATTATCTCCTCAAGTCTTTTCTCATGGTCTTTCTTTTTGTCTTCTTCTGGGACTCCTATGACTCGAATATTGGGGCATTTAACATTATCCCAGAGGTCTCTGAGGTTGTCCTAATTTCTTTTAATTTGTTTTTCTTTTTTCCTCTCTGTTTCATTTATTTCTACCATTCTGTTTTATCTCACTTATCTCATCTTCTGCCTACATTTATCTACTGTTGGTCCCCTCCAGAGTGTTTTTGATCACATTTATTGCATTATCCATTATATATTGACTCTTTTATTCCTTCTAGGTCCTTGTTAAACCTTTCTTGCATCTTCTCAATCCTTGTCTCCAGGCTATTTGTCTGTAACTCCATTTTGTTTTCAATATTTTGGATCACTTTCACTAGCATTATTTTGAATTCTTTATCAGATAAATTCCCTACCTTTTCCTCTTTTGTTTGGTTTGGGGGCCATTTATCCTGTTCCTTTACCTGCTGGGTATTTCTCTCCTTTACATCTTGTTTATATTGCTGTGTTTGGGGTAGTCTTTCTGTATTCTGGCATTTTGTGGTTCCTCTATTGTGGAGGTTCCTTGCTGTAGGTGGTGTTGGATGAGTGGCCTATCAAGGTTTCCTGGTTAGGGAAGCTTGTGTCAGTGTTCTGGTGGGTGGAGCTGGATTTATTCTCTCTGGAGTGCAATGAAGTGTCCAGTAATAAGTTTTGAGATGTGAGTGGGTTTGGTGTGACTTTAGGCAGCCTGTATATTGAAGCTCAGGGCTATATTCCTGTGTTGCTGGAGAATTCGTGTGGTATGTCTTGTTCTGGAACTTGTTGGCCCTTAGGTGGTGCTTCGTTTCAGTGTAGGTATGGAGGCGTTTGATGAGCTCCTATTGATTAATGTTCCCTGGAGTCAGGAGTTCTCTGGTGTTCTCAGGATTTGGACGTAAGCATCCTGCCTCTGGTTTTCAGTCTTATTCTTATAGTAGCTTCAAGACTTCTCCATCTGTACGGCACCAATGATAAAACATCTAGGTTAAAGATGAAAAGTTTTTCCACAGCGAGGGACACCCAGAGAGGTACACAGAGTTACATGGAGAAGAGAAGAAGGAGGAGGGAGATAGAGGTGACCAAGAGGATAAGTTCAGTTCAGTTCAATCGCTCAGTCGTGTCTGACTCTTTGCAACCCCATGAATCGCAGCATGCCAGGCCTCCCTATCCATCACCAACTCCCGGAGTTTACTCAAACTCATGTGCATCGAGTCAATGATGCCATTCAGCCATTTCATCCTCTGTCATCCCCTTCTCCTCCTGCCCCCAACCCCTCCCAGCATCAGGGTCTTTTCCAATGAGTCAACTCTTCACATGAGGTGGCCAAAGTATTGGAGTTTCAGTTTTTTCCAATGAACACCCAAGACTGATCTCCTTTAGAATAGACTGGTTGGATCTCCTTGCAGTCCAAGGGACTCTTAAGAGTCTTCTCCAACACCACAGTTCAAAAGCATCAGTTCTTTGGTGCTCAGCATTTTTCACAGTCCAACTCTCACATCCATACATAACCACTGGAAAAACCATAGGCTTGACTAGATGGACATTTGTTGGCAATGTCTCTGCTTTTGAATATTCCATATAGGTTGGTCATAACTTTCCTTCCAAAGAGTAAGCGTCTTTTAATTTCATGGCTGCAATCACCATCTGCAGTGAATTTGGAGCCCCCCAAAATAAAGTCTGATACTGTTTCCACTGTTTCCCCATCTATTTCTCATGAAGTAATGGGACCAGGTGCCATGATCTTAGTTTTCTGAATGTTGAGCTTGAAGCCAACTTTTTCACTCTCCTTTTTCACTTTCATCAAGAGGCTGTTTAGTTCCTCTTCACTTTCTGCCGTAAGGGTGGTGTCATCTGCATATTTGAGGTTATTGATATTTCTCCTGGCAATCTTGATTCCAGAAAAGAAAAATGGGGATCAAAAGAGGAGAGAACAAGCTAGCCAGTAAGCACTTCCCTATGTGCTCCCCACAGTCTGGATCCCTCAGAGATGTTCACAGAATTTCACAGAGAAGAGAAGAGGAAGGAAGGAGACAGAGATGGCCAGGAGGATAAAAGGGGGAATCAAAAGGAGACAGACTCAGCCAATAATCAGTTGCCTCAGTATTTTCCACAGCCTGGAACACAAAAAGAGATTCACAGAGTTGGGTAGAGAAGAGAAGAGGGAGGGGGGAGATAGAGGCAACCTGGTATAGAAAGGCAGAGTCCAAAGAGGGAGAGAGCAGTCAAGCCACTAATCTCGCTCCCAAGTAAAAATGGATACTGAAGAGTGGGTTCTTAAAAAGGTACAAAATTGATAACAAATACCAAAAAGTAAAGATTAAAATCTAGATTAGAGGTTGGATTCTCAAAAATACAATATTAAAGAAAAAAACAAAGTCACAAAAATTATATATATATATGTGTATATGTGTGTAAGTTTGCTATACAAAATAGGGTCTTTTGCAAAGTAATAGTAGGTTATAAAAATGAAAATTAAAGGAGTAATAGAGGACTTAAAATATATATTTTTTAATTTTAAAAATGATAACAGTAAAAATATATCTAGGACTTTCTCTGTTGTTGTGGACAGTTCATTTTTAGATAGTTCCTTGATCCGGCTTATACTTCTCAAGATCTATAGTCTTCTTCCTATGTAGTTGGTGCTAACTGCAGAGTTTTAATCCATTGTACCTGTCACTTCCACAGTGGTTCCCTCTGTTTGTTTTAGCTTCTTCTGTTTGTTGGTCTCTTCAGTGTCTAATTTCCACTCTGACACAAGGGGGAGTGATGGTCACTTTTTTAGGCTCACTTGTTCAGTCGTGCTCTGCTGAGGGAGGAACCCTGCAAACACATATCACTGGTGTGTGTGGGGAGTGCTCACAGTGTCTCAGCCACACTGGGTTTGCCCCCACTCATGGCATGTGTGCTTTCCCAGACTATACTGTTCACACTCTAGGTTGCTCTGCTGGGAACTTTCTGAGGCGGGCCCTGAGTTGTAGGCACTTCCCAAGTCTAAGTCACTCAGGTTCAGGTTCTTGGGTACTCCACAGAGGCACAGACTTAGTTGGGCCAGCGTTTGTGCCCTTCCCAGGTCCAAGCAGCTCAGTTGACCAGAACCTTGGCATGCATAGTCGCCCCCAGTTGAAGGCTATGACTTATCCCCTACCCCATTCCAGCTGCTCAGTTTTCTGGATGTACAACTGGTGCACCTTCTCAGGTGTGCGGTGTGTCTTTTCTGGGGAACTGATCTCTGGCTGCAAACCTCCTGGTGGATGTCAACCGTCCAGTATCCCAAGAAGTCTTAGTTAGAAGTTAGAAGGCTGCTTGAAGTTTGGTAGAGGATGCCTCTCTTGGGCCATGATTGCCCACTTTTGGCTCTGGCTGTCCTCACCTGCCTGTTGCCTGTGGGGGATGGGCTGGTCCACAGCCGGCTACCTCTGCTCAGTCCTTTGTTCTGTGAGCAGGCCTGGTGATGTCTTAGGTTAGGGCTTTTTGCAGGATAGCTATCCCACAGTCTAGGTTGCTATCTTATGTTAGTTCCCTCACATTGCCCTCAGGGCATTCAGGCTTGGTCCTTACCCTAAGCAATGCAGCCCGTGCCTCCCTGTCTGGCCCCTGCTTGCTAGTGGCAAATGTGAACATCTGCACTGCTTCTCCACTGGGACTTGCCATTAGGCACGTAATCTGTGGGGTTTAGTTATTTATTTTTCCTCCCGGTTATGTTGCCCTCTGAGGTTCCAAGTCTCACCACAGACTTACCAGTGAGTGTTTCCTGGTGTTTGGAAAGTTCTCTCTTTTTTTTAAGACTCCCTTCCCTGGATGGATCTCTGTCCCTACCTCTTTTGTCTCTCTTTTCATCTTTTATATTTTTAACCTCCTTTCGAAGACAATGGGCTTCCTTAGTGGGTGCCTGATGTCCTCTGCCAGCATTCAGAAGTTGTTTTATGGAATTTACTTAGCATTCAAATGTTCTTTTGATGAATTTGTGGGGGAGAACATGGTCTCCCCATCCTATTCCTCCACCATCTTAGGAAAGACCCCTCCCCGAATTTTTCAATAAGAAGTTCATGATCTTAGCCACAGTCAGCTCCCAGTCTTGTTTTTGATGACTGTATATAGCTTCTCCATTTTTGACTGCAAAGAATATAATCAGTCTGATTTCAGTATTGGCCATCTGGTGATGTCTATATGTAGAGTTTTCTCTTGTGTTGATGGAAGGTGGTGTTTGCTATGACCATTGCATTCTCTTGGCAAAATTCTATTAGCCTTTGCTCTACTACATTTTGTACTCCAAGGCAAAATTTACCTGTTACTCCAGGTATCTCCTACTTCCTACTTTTCCATTCCAGTCCCTTATGATGAAAAGGACATTTTAATTTACTGTTAGTTCTAGAAGGTCTTATACATCTTCACAACCTTTCAATCTCAGCTTCTTTGGCATTAGTGGTTGGGGCATGGATTTGGATTACTGTGAGATTGATTGCCTTTGAGTGTTTGAGTGTCTCCTATAGAGGCATGGGACAGCTGTGGCCTACTGCTGGGACCTAGACTCTGGCTACAGCAGACGTTGGATGAGCAGAATTTGAGCCCCACCATAGAGACATTCAGAAAATGAAGATCATGGCGTCTGGCCCCATCACTTCATGGGAAATAGATGGGAAAACCATGGAAACAGTGTCAGATTTTATTTTGGGGGGCTCCAAAATCACTACAGATGGTGACTGCAGCCATGAAATTAAAACACGCTTACTTCTTGGGAGAAAAGTTATGACCAAACTAGATAACGTATTAAAAAGCAGAGACATTACTTTGCCAACAAAGAAATGTTCGTCTAGTCAAGGCTATGTTTTTTTCCTGTATTCATGTATGGATGTGAGAGTTGAACTATAAAGAAAGTTGAGCACTGAAGAATTGATGCTTTTGATCTGTAGTGTTGAAGAAGACTCTTGAGAGTCCCTTGGACTGCAAGGAGATCCAACCAGTCCATCCTAAAGGAGATCAGTCCTGCATATTCATTGGAAGGACTGATGTTGAAGCTGAAACTCCAATACTTTGGCCACCTAATGCAAAGAACTGGCTCATTTGAAAAGAATCTGATGCTGGGAAAAATTGAAGGTTGGAGGAGAAAGGGACAACAGAGGATTAGATGGGTGGATGGTATCACTGACTCAATGGACATGGGTTTGAATAAACTCTGGGAGCTGGTGTTGGACAGGGAGGCCTGGCATGCTACAGTCTGTGGGATCACAAAGAGTCAGACATGACTGAGCGACTGAACTGAATGGAACTGACAGAGACCCTGAGCAGACAACCGACAAGCTGCAGAATAAGTATACCAGAAGTTCTCTCATTATTCCAAAAATTCTAGGACCCACAGCAGATTTCCCAACCTGGGGATCTTACAAAGGGTCTCAGAACCCTCATGGAATTTATCTTTGAAGGCCAGTGGGATTTGATTAAAGAACTTTTACAGGCCTGGGGAAGCAGACTCTTGGAGGCCACAAACAAAATATTTTCACTAGGACCCAGTAGAAAGGAGCAGTGACCCCACAAGAGACTGACCAACACTTGCCTGTAGTGTCCAGTAGTCTCCAGCAGAGGCGTGGGTTGACAATGGCCTTCTGTGGGGTCAAGGGCACTGAATAAAATAGTCCTGGCATAAGTCTTTTGCAAGGAGGTCCCCTTTACCCCTACCATAGTCTGACCTCAGGCCAAACTATAGGGAGAGAAGACATCCCCGCCCATCAACAGAAAACTGGATGAAAGATTTACTGAGACTGACCTCGTCCATCAGAGCAAGACCCAGATTCCTGACAGCAAGTCCCTCCCATCAGGAAGTTTTCACAAGTCTCTTGTCCTTATCCATCAGAGGATAGACAGAATGGAAACCATAATTACTGAAAACTAAGCAAACTAATCACTTGGATCACAACCTTGTTTAACTCAGTGAAACTATGCGCCATTCCATGAAAGGCCACCCAAGACGGATGCGTCATGGTGGAGAGTTCTGATGAAACGGGGTCCACTGGAGAAGGAAAGGGAAAACCACTTCTTGCCTTGAGAACTCAATGAACATTATGAAAAGGCAAAAAGTTTTGACACTGAAAGATGAACTCCCCAGATCAGTTCAGTTCAGTCGCTCAGTCGTGTCCAACTCTTTGTGACCCCATGAATCGCAGCACGCCAGGCCTCCCTGTCCATCACCAAGTCCCAGAGTTCACTCAGATTCACGTCCATCAAGTCCGTGATGCCATCCAGCCATCTCATTCTCGGTCGTCTCCTTCTCCTCCTGTCCCCAATCCCTCCCAGCATCAGAGTCTTTTCCAATGAGTCAACTCTTCGCATGAGGTGGCCAGAGTACTGGAGTTTCAGCTTTAGCATCATTCCTTCCAAAGAAATCCCAGGGTTGATCTCCTTCATAATGGACTAGTTGGATCTGCTTGCAGCCCAAGGGACTCTCAAGAGTCTTCTCCAACACCACAGTTCAAAAGCATCAATTCTTCAGCACTCAGCCTCCTTCACAGTCCCACTCTCACATCTATACATGGCTATGGGAAAAATCATAGCCTTGACTAGACGGACCTTAGTCAGCAAAGTAATGTCTCTGCTTTTGAATATGCTATCTAGATTGATCGTAACTTTTCTTCCAAGGAGTAAGTGTCTTTTAATTTCATGGCTGAAGTCACCATCTGCAGTGATCTTGGAGCCCCCAAAAATAAAGTCTGACACTGTTTCCACTGTTTCCCCATCTATTTCCCATGAAGCGATGGGACCGGATGCCATGATCTTCGTTTTCTGAATGTTGAGCTTTAAACCAACTTTTTCACTTTCCTCTTTCACTTTCCTCAAGGGGCTTTTTAGTTCCTCTTCACTTTCTGCCAGAAGGGTGGTGTCATCTGCATATCTGAGGTTATTGATATTTCTCCCAGCAATCTTGATTCCAGCTTGTGTTTCTTCCAGTCCCGCATTTCTCCTGATGTACTCTGCATAGAAGTTAAATAAGCAGGGTGACAATATACAGCCTTGATGTACTCCTTTTCCAATTCAGAACCAGTCTGTTGTTCCATGTCCAGTTCTAACTGTTGCTTCCTGACCTGCATACAGATTTCTCAAGAGGCAGGTCAGGTGGTCTGGTTTTCCCATCTCTTTCAGAATTTTCCACAGTTTATTGTGATCCACACAGTCAAAGGATTTGGCATAGTCAAGAAAGCAGAAATAGATGTTTTTCTGGAACTCTCTTGCTTTTTCATGATCCAGCGGATGTTGGCAATTTGATCTCTGGTTCCTCTGCCTTTTCTAAAACCAGCTTGAACATCAGGGAGTTCACAGTTCACATATTGCTGAACCCTGTCTTGGAGAATTTTGAGCTTTACTTTACTAGCATGTGAGATGAGTGCAATTGTGCGGTAGTTTGAGCATTCTTTGGCATTGCCTTTTTTGGAATTGGATTGAAAACTGACCTTTTCCAGTCCTGGGGCCACTGCTGAGTTTTCCAAAATTGCTGGCATATTGAGTGCAGCACTTTCACAGCATCATCTTTCAGGATATGAAATAGCTCACCTGGAATGCCATCACCTCCACTAGCTTTGTTCATAGTGATGCTTCCTAAGGCACACTTGATCAGTAGGTGCCTAATATGCTACTGCAGAAGAGTGAAGAAATAACTCCAGAAAGAATGAAGAGATGGAGCCAAACTGAAACCAACATCCAGTTGTGAATGTAACTGGTGATGGAAGTAAAGTCCGATTCTATAAAGAACAATATTTCGTAGGAACCTAGAATGTTAGGTCCATGAATCAAGGTAAATTGGAAGTTGTCAGACAGGAGATGGCAATAGTGAACATTGACATTTTAGGAATCAGTGAACAAAAATGGACCAGAATGGGAAAATTTAATTTGGATGACCATTATATCTACTACTGTAGGCAACAATCCCTTAGAAGAAATGGACTAGCCCTCATAGTCAACAAGAGTCTGAAATGCAGTATTTGAGTGCAATCTCAAAAACAACAGAATGATTTCTGTTCATTTCCAAGTTTCCATATATGGTACTGCAGATTCTGGTACTAGGCTTATGTCTGTTCTCAGAGACACCCAGCCTGGCACCCTGCCCTGATGATGTTTCAGTTCAGTTCAGTCGCTCAGTCGTGTCTGACTCTTTGCGACTGTTTGTGACCCCATGAATCGCAGCACACCAGGCCTCCCTGTCCATCACCAATTCCCAGAGTTCACTCAGCCTCACGTCCATCGAGTCAGTGATGCCACCCAGCCACTTCATCCTCTGTCGTCCCCTTCTCCTCCTGCCCCCAATCCCTCCCAGCACCAGAGTCTTTTCTAATGAGTCAACTCTTCGCATGAGGTGGCCAAAGTACTGGAGTTTCAGCTTTAGCATCATTCCTTCCAAAGAAATCCCAGAGCTGATCTCCTTCAGAATGGACTGGTTGGATCTCCTTGCAGTCCAAGGGACTCTCAAGAGTCTTCTCCAACACCACAGTTCAAAAGCATCTTGGATACCCTCAAAGCAAGGCAGACACTAGTCCTTCATCAGCCCCTATAAAAGTAAGTCTGATGGATGTGATACTCCTCTCCCTTCACGTGGAGAAGATTGGAGCTGGAGATCTCATCCTTGTGAGACAATAGAATAATGTATGTTGGTCTCTTCCCAGTTCCTGACACAGGGCTTCAGAAAACCTTGTCATTTCCTGGGTGACAAGAGTGTGTTTTGTTCTAGGGGTCTCCAAGTGCTTCTAGGTTGGGAATCACATCCACAATGGAATGTGACACACTCCAACTTCAATGGAACAGAAGTAACTGCACTTAGGATCCTCTCAGACCTCGCCGTATGTAACTCTTTATCTGGCTGTTCATCAGCATTTTTCTCATACCCTTTAATAAACTGGTTAAAGTATTTCCCTGAGTTCTGCGAGCTACTCTAGCAGATTAACTGAATTGAGAATTCATGGTGAGGTAGAAGTTGTTAGGCAGTCAGTGTAAAGTCACAACCTTGGTTCTTTTTCTAATTTTAATTCTCTCACATAGACTGTTTACTCCACTAGCCTAAAGCTGCATTTGTTTCAGTTTTCAGACATTCAGAAGAATGCCTCCCTTGTCTGAAGGATCATAAAACATTCAGACCCAGGACAAGACAATCATTAACTGTTGTCTAGTTTATCAAGGAGAAGAACTCCAGGTGGACCATTAGCTCCTAAACATACATTTGTTCCCTAAATAATGGTCTGGGATCTTAAGAAAGGGTCAAGGGATGGCACTGCTATATCTAGAGAAAATGAGAAACTGGGGGATACAAAAAAAGCCATTAAAATGACAAACTGGACCTTGCAACATTTAAACCAATTGGTCAGAAATTACATGCATGTGGCCCTGAGCCAACCAAAAATAAACAGATCAATTCTAATAAAGATATAAACTGCTGTTATTCGTGCCTTTTGGGGGCTCTTCACCCCCTTTCAGTGTCTATGTCAAAAGCTTTGTATCTCTATCCTTCAAAATAATCTTTTCCTGTATGAGTCTTTGTGAGTTTGCAAAGTTCAATATTCAGCTCGTGAGCAAGAACAGAGTTTACCATTTCAATGGGAGCTTCCAATTTCATCTGATGCTGTATTTCCAGGTAGATGGAGTCAGAACTGAGTTAAATTGTAAGACACCTAGTTGGTTCCTAGAGATCTGCTTGATGGGGGTGGGGGGGTGGGGGCGTCGATATATTTGGTGATGAGATGTGTCAGAAGTGAAGTCCTCTGTGTAAGGAGTAGACAAACTCACAAGGAAGAAAGAATCACAAGGGAAGAACTGGGATGGTTTTCATTTTACTCCCAAGCACTTGGAGCAGCACAGGGAGCGGGGTACAGGAGGAAATCTGATGAGAGAAGAACGTGTCACAATTTTGTAACCAGCTTCAGTGCGGTTGGCTTTGTCTTCATCTGGGATGCAGGTTTGTGAAGTTTTTTTGTCATTTGTTGTTAAATCTGTGTCTCTTTCAGGGGAAGGAAGATCTATCCTTTCCTAGTCTGTCATCTTCCTGACATCACTCTGCTTCAAGTTTTTAACTTGGTATTTTTAAAGATACTTCACAGAGTTCTGAGGCTTACGTGAGAAAAGGTCTGTGAGCCCTGGGAAAGGCTGGAGCACTGCAGGCAATGATTGCAGAAGCCTTGGGCTCTGGCCAGTGTGTTTTTGTTTCCTCTGTGCTCTTATATAAGCTTTATCCTGTTTAATTTTACCTGCTTTGTTCTTTTTTTACAAAGTTGTTTTAGACTGAGATATTTATTCGGCCACTTGGGGTCATGGGTGCAGTGTGTGGGTTCCAGAGCACTTGGACTTCAATAGTTGCATCACTCAGTTTTAGTTGCGTCTTGGCATGTGGAATCTTAGTTCCTGGACAGGGATTGAATCCACATCCCCTGTGTTGCAAGCAGACACTTAACCACTGAACTACCAGAGCAAGTCCTGGCCCTTGCTTTATTTTTTGTAGCTGCATTTTAGCTTTCTCAGTATAGAAGAAAAATTGTTCCTGATACTCCCCTAGTAAAATTGTATAGCACATCCAACATTGAAGAGAAAATGGTTTCCTTCCCTAATGTGCTAATCTTAATTTCTCAGTGAAAAAACTTATTAGTATAACTTGGGTCCATGTCTACCCCTGGAACAATCAACTGTGGCCACACGGCAGGTCCCATGCAATGATACAGAGAGAAAAATAATGACAGCATGATTCTAGAAATCAGATTCCTGTCAATTCATTAGGGGCCTATTTTTCATTTTCCAAATTTATGTTATTTAGTGTTTTTTTAATTGAAAACTTTCCATGCATAAGAATGCAATCAATTTCATCACACATGAGCAACAAAGGATTATATCTATACAGCATAAAATAGTGATACTTAGACATTATTGCCTTCAAAAATAAATATTTCAATATATATCAAACATAAAGTACATGTGTGTAATACCTGGGCATTTGTATCAACATAAATTATCTTTCTAGGTAATGAAAATCAGAACTAGCATTTTCAAATGTTGTCAATTTTCTCACACATTTCCATTTTACAGGGGATATATAGATGCTTTGTTTTAAAATATGCCACTTTGTATGATACTATTAAGTATAAGGAAATGATGGTAAATAGAAGCCAGCTACGAATGATCAAAATATACCCTAACTTCCATGTAAAACAGTCCACAAAATGTATAAAATATTCCATTTCTCTTTTAAAAAATAAATTTGAGAAATTACTTGAACATTCAGAGATTATGAACCAATTATAATTTTGCCCATCAGCCATTAGCCAGAGGTAGTGAAAGTAGTCACTGTGTGTTTCATTAGTACTCTTTACTGTGAACCTGACTCAAATAAAATTGTCCAGATTTATGGGAAAATGAGACAGAACATTTGTTTCCTTTAATGTATATGCATGTAGGCTAATTTCAAATCCTAAAAGATGATGCTGTTAAACTACTGCACTCAATATGCCAGCAAATTTGGAAAACTCAGCAGTGGCCACAAGACTGGAAAAGGTCAGTTTTTGTTCCAATCCCAAAGAAAGGAAATGCCAAAGATTGTTCAAACTACTGCACAACTGCACTCATCTCACATGTTAGTAAAGTAATGCTTAAAATTCTTCAAGCCAGGTTTCAACAGTACATGAACTCTGAACTTCCAGATGTTCAAACTGAATTTAGAAAAGGCAGAGCAACAAGAGATCAAATGGCCAAAATATGTTGGATCATCGAAAACCTGAGAGTTCCTGAAAAACATCTACTTCTGCTTTATTGACTACATCAAAGCCTTTGATTGTGGATTACAGCAAACTGTGGAAAATTCTACAAGAGATGGGAATACCAGACCACCTCACCTGCCTCTTGAGAAATCTGTATGCAGGTAAAGAACAACAGAACTGACATGGAACAATAGAGTGGTTCCAAATTGGGAAAGGAGTATGTCAAGGCTGTATATTGTCACCTTGCTTATTTAATTTATAGGCAGAGTCAGCCAGTTGTTCAGTCATGTCTGACTCTTTGTAACCCAATGGACTGCAGCACACCAGGCCTCCTGTCCATCACCAATTGCCCAAACTCATGTCCATCGAGTCAGTGATGCCATCCAACCATCTCATCCTGTTATCCTCTTCTCCTCCTGCCTTCAATCTTTCCTAGAATCAGGGTCTTTTCTAATGAATCAGTTTTTTCCCATCAGGTGGCCAAATTATTGGAGATTCAGTTTCAGGATCAATCCTTCCAATGAATATTCAGGACAAGTTTCCTTTAAGATTAACTGGTTTGATCTCCTTACTGCCCAAGGGACTCTCTAGAGTCTTCTCCAACACTGCAAAAGTATTAATTCTTCAACACTTAGCTTTCTTTATGGCCCAACTCTCACATCCATACATGACTACTGAAAAAAACATAGCTTTGACTATATGGACCTTCCTTGACAAAGCCATGTTTCTTCATTTTGATATTGTGTCTAGGTTTGTCACAACTTTTTTCTTCCCAGGGGCAAGCGTCTTTTAATTTCATGGCTGCAGTCACCATCTGCAGTGATTTTGGAGCAGTAGAAAATAAAATCTGTCACTGTTTCCATTGTTTTACCATTTATTTGCCATGAACTGATGGGACCAGATGCCATGACCTTTGTTTTTTGAACGTTGTGTTTTAAGCCAGGTTTTTCATTCTCTTTCTCCTTCATCAAGAGGCTCTTTAGTTCCTCTTCACTTTCTACCATGAGGGTGGTGTCATCTGCATATCTGAGGTTATTGATATTTGTCCTGGAGGTCTTGATTCCAGCCTGTGCTTCATCAAGCCCTGCATTTCACAGGATGTACTCTGCATATAAGTTAAGTAAACCAGGTGACAATATATAGCCTTAATGTACTACTTTCTCATTTTTGAACCAGTCTGTTGTTCCACGTCCAGTTATAACTTACTTCTGGACCTGCATACAGATTGCTCAGGTGGCAGGTAAGGTGGTCTTATATTCCCATCTCTTTAAGAATTTAAAGAATTTAAGGGTTATATGCAGAGTGCATCATGTGAAATGCCAGCCTGGATGAAGCACTAGCCACAGAATCAATGTCCCAGGAAAAATGTCAATAACACCAGCTATCCAGATGACACCACCCTTATGGCAGAAAGTGAAGAGGAACTGAAGAGCCTCTTAAAGAGGTGAAAGAGAAGAGTGAAAAAGCTGACTCAAAACTCAACATTTGAAAAACTAAGATCATGGCATCCAGCCCCATTTCAGTATAATCACTTAGCATTTACAAGTACAGATTATTCATAGAAAGTGAAGTTAGGCTCATATTTCTTCACTGTACTTTTCTATATTATATACTCTATTAACTTTTTAAGATTCATTGAATTCAGTCTTATTTTTAAGATTTTTTAAACATTCATTGCACGTTGAGAATAGGCTAATCTTTTGAGACATTAGCTAACTTTAGCTTTAATATTGCTCTGAGAGACAAAATTATTCTTCTCATACTTGACATATGAGGAAAGGAATCTCAAAAGAGGTTAAGTCATTTACTGAAGTTCATGGAGGTGTGCCTGCCACCCAAGTTTCATTGTTTTCCAGCAGCTGAGCTTCACTAATGAGTGTCTGCTACATGACAAGTATGGGCTAACTGCTGAATTCAAAGAAAAATATGAACTAGTACCTGTCTTTTAAGACATTACAATCCAGAAAATAAAAAGGACTTATTATTTATACTGAGATATGACATTTTCTACAAGAAGTGTGAACATCTATGGTGTATTAAAAAGCGAAAATTCAGAGAGAAGTTGAGGGGGAAAAACTATTTTAGGGACAAGAAGATAAGGAGATTTCAGGAAATAAGGTGGTTCCAGGGCAGAATCCACTGTACTATTATATCCAGCAATCTTCAACCTTTTTGGCACCAGGGACAGGTTTCATAGAAGACGATTTCTCCATGGAATGGGGAGGGGGCGGGGAGGATAGTTTTTGGATGATTTTAGTGCACTACTTGTACTGTGCACTTTATTTCTATTATTATTATATCAACTCTACCTCAGATTATCAAGCATTAGATCCCAGAGTTTGGGGTCCTCTGATGCATACAACTCACATGAATAGTATTCATTTATGAATGTTTTTTTGAATAAGAAGTTCAATAAAGAAATTATGTATCTCCATCTATGAAAAAAAAATCAACAAAAGGTTACTAAATATTGCAATGTGGCTTTGTCCTTGAAGGGCCAAGAAAAAAGAGTCAACAAAATTTTACAGTTTAACAGGTGCATGGTACTTGGAATTTATCTAACTTGAAATCATCAGGCTGGAACGTAACATCCATTCACTAAGATTAACATTTTATGTTAACGTTTTTATTCATTAACAAAATGTTCATTAACCTTTATTCATTAACATTAACAAAAATTTCAAAGTGATAATTTGAAAGTAAATGCGAACCATTCAGTGTTTAGTTTTCTGGAGTATATTTTTATAAGTTGTCATCTTACAGAGCAATTGCTCTTTTCTTATTTGTTTGGCATAGTTCTCTCTTTTAAAAATGTGTGTCATTTCACTTGGCTTCAGAAAATTCAAACGAGTAAAATAAGAGTGAATGAGAATTCACGATATTTTATAACATTTTATTTTGAAAACTTTCACTCTAAAAAGTTACAAAAATAATGCAAAGAATTCCCATATAGTTTCTGAGATTACAAAGTTAAGCTATCATTTAATTTGCTATATGTCTTTGTTTCTCTCCTCTCCATGTGTATCCATCTATATGTGCTTTTCTCCATAATATTTGACACAGTGGAAAATGTTATGCCTTATCTCTAAGTAATTTCATGTGCATTTCCTAAAAGAAAGGAATTATCTTATATGACTTCAATTCATTTTCAAAATCAGAAAAGTCTGTTCCTGTTTTGTACCTTTACAGTAGAGATTGGTACAATATTGTAAGTCAACTCTACTACAATTAAAACACAAAATTTAAAAATCAGAAATGTAATACTGATACAATATTTTTATCTAGTCTGTTGTTGTTGTTTAGTCACTAAGTTATATCTGACACCTTTGTGACCCCATGATCTGTAGCCCACCAGGCCACTATGTCCATTGGATTCCACAGGCAAGAATACTTGAGTGGGTTGCCATTTCCTTTTACAGGAGATCTTCCTGACCTAGGCATCAAACCCATACCTACTGCATTGCAAACAGTTCTTTACCACTGAGCTACAAGGGAAGCCTGATTGTCTAGTCTATAGGCATTCAAATGTTGAAGTTGTGCGATTAATATCTTTCAATTCAGTTCAGTCTTATCCGACTCTTTGTGACCTCATGGACTGCAGCACAGCAGGCTTTCCTGTCCACCACCAACTCCCAGAGCCTACTCAAACTCATGTCCATCACGTTGGTGATGCCATCCAACCGTCTCATCCTCTGTCGTCCCCTTCTCCTCCCACCTTCAATTTTTCCCAGCATCAGAGTCTTTTCCAATAAGTCAGTTTTTCACATCAGGTGGCCAAAGTGTTGGCATTTCAGCTTCAGCACCAGTCCTTCCAATGAATATTCTGGACTGATTTCCTTTGGGATTGACTGGTTGGATCTCCTTGCTGTCCAAGCGACTATCAAGAGTCTTCTCCAACACCACAGTTAAAAAGCATCAATTCTTCGGTGCTCAGTTCTCTTTATAGTCCAACACTCACAGCCATACACGACTACTGGAAAAAGCATAGCTTTGACTAGATGGACCTTAGTTTGTAAAGTAATATCTCTGCTTTTTAATATGCTGTCTAGGTTGGTCATAGCTTTTCTTCCAAGGAGCAAACATCTTTTAATTTCATGGCTGCAGTCACCATCTGCAGTAATTTTGGAGCCTAAACAAATAGTCTGTCACTGTTTCCATTGTTTCCCCTTCTATTTGCCATGAAGTGATGGGACCAGATGCCATGATCTTAGTTTTCTAAATGTTGTGTTTTAACTCAACTTTTTCACTCTCCTCTTTCACTTTCATCAAGAGGCATTTTAGTTCTTCTCTTTCTGCCATAAGGGTGGTGTCATCTGTGTATCTTCAGAAAGATGAAAAAAAAAAATTCTCTGAATCAGGATCCAACACATTTAATTAGGATTCTCTAAACCCCTTACTCCAGACCAGTTCCTTAGGGTTTCCTGGGCTTTAAGCTTTGTCTTTTTGGAAGTACTGAAGCCATTTAAAAAAAAAAATTCTTTATTTGAATTTGTGTGGTGTTTCTTCCGGATTTGCAACTTGAGTGGACTACCACAGATGTGATATGTGTTTGTCTTCATGTCAGTGAATCATGTTAGGAAGTACAGGATGTCTGTCAGTACTCAGCCTCTTATTGGTGTTCGGGATGGATCAACATGCCCCCTTCCCACAAAAAGTGGACAATAAGTTGGAGTACTAGGAATCAGAAAGCCCAACATTGGCATACTTTTAGTTTGAGTTCATACTGGATTTCAAAGTTTCATTTTCTTTCCTAAAGATCATATTAGGAAATAATAAGTATATTTTGTATATCTACACAATTTTATTTCATTGTATATAAATAATAAATATAATACTGTATATGCAGCATATAAACATAACTATATGTTTAATATCAGTATATTAATATATATACATGGTATATGCACATATGTGAATATATACATACATATATATTTTTGAAATATTTTATATTTCATGGAGTAAATAATTTTAAGATCTGTAAATATTAATATGCTAGGTATAGGCATGAATGGAACATTATTTAGGTAAATGTGACCTTGGCTTTTTTTTTATTATTATGAACAGAAAGGTATTCCAATTTAGAAGAAATATTATCAACTATGGATGTTGGCAGTGTTAGGTTCTATTACTCTGTTTATGATGACTCTAAGACTTTGGGTAAGTTAATGAATTCTAGGTAACACTTTCCACCATTATTTAATAGAGATCAGAGAAAAAAATATCATACTCCCTCCTCCCCAAGGAACTGTATGGATAAAATTAAGCTAATATATAACATCAACTTTAATTAAAATTGCCATAGAAACACAGTATTACTTTATGAATCAATAGTTCACAAGGGAAGAGAGCAGGCTGATAAATCCGGAAGAAATGTGACCTCCCATTTATTTTGTTTCTCACCAAGTGGAGGTGGAAGCTTCACTGAAAAATGACCATCTGCCTACCATAAAAATACTGGATCATTCTTTGAGAGAAATGGACAAGCACAACAGCAGAATTGTGACACTGGCTCACTTTTTAATATTTCAGTTATGAAAGGCCTCTGCCTGGATGAGAAACAGGACAATATTCCTGTAGGTTTTATAGCTGGCTCAATTCTAAATCCTCAAAACTCCTTGCAGGTGATGAAACTGCACACCAGATTAGTCATAAAATCTACCTGCCTCTCACATATTTTTGGTAGCTAAGATCACCGAGCTGTCAGATAATTTTTATCTTTTCCTCAATATTCAAGGCCATTGCTAATGCTTTTTCTGCAATGCTGTTGCATGTCAATTTTTAGAATGTTGGTTGCTACTTTTACAGATTCTCTTTTTTTCAAAAAGCATCAATATCTCAAAGACCAACTATATGCTCAAATGTCTTCTCTAAATCTGTACCGATCAATCTCTTCCTTTGGTTTAACTGTGGACTCACCTGCTATATGAATGCCTCAGATGTACACATACTATTTGTGGTCAGGTCCTAGGCTGTCTGCAAGTCCCTTTAAATATATTCTCCATTTTCTACTTTTTCTGCTTGGCATTTATTTATTTATTTTTTGTTGAAGTATAGTCAATTTACAATTTCTGTTAATTTCTGCACTACAGCAAAGTGATTCAGTTATACATACATATGCAATATTCTTTTTTATATCCTTTCCATTGTACTTTACCATAGGATGTTAAATATAGTTCTCTGTGCTATACATTAGGAAACTGTTCATTCTATATATAATAGTTTGCATCTGCTAATCCCAAACTCCAAGTTCATCCCTCCCCCTTGGCAACCACCAGTCTGTTCTCTCTGTCCTTGATTCTTCTTTGGTTTCATAGTTTCATTTGTGCCACATATCAGATTCCACATAGACCTGGCATCATATGGTATTTGTATTTCTCTTTGCCTTACTTCGCTTAGTATGATAATCTCTAGGCTCATCCATGTTCTGCAAATGGCATTATTTGATTCTTTGCATTGCAGAGTAATACTTCATTCTGTATATGTGCCACATCTTTGTCTATTCCTCTGTCAATGAACATTTATGTTGTTACCATGTCTTGGCTATTCTCAATAGTGTTGCTATGAATATAGGGGTGCATGGATCTCTTGGCATTGTAGATGAGTCTGGGTATATACTCCCTTGCCTGGCAATAATGTCTCACACGTTTTGTAATGGAAAGTTGTGGTGGCCTGCTGACAGCTCTCCCTAACTTCTTTGTGTTCTCATCTCAAGTTGCTGGGATCTCTCTAAAACGTAGTTAAAACCATACAAGTGTATACCTGTGGCTGATTCATGTTGATGTTTGGCAGAAAAAAAATTCTGTAAAGCAATTAACCTTCAGTTAAAAAATAAATGAATTTAAAAAAAAAAGAAATGCAAAAAAGCAAAATGGCTGTCTGGGGAGGCCTTATAAATAGCTATGAAAAGAAGAGAAGTGAAAAGCAAAGGAGAAAAGGAAAGATATAAGCATCTGAATGCAGAGTTCCGTTCCAAAGAATAGCAAGAAGAGATAAGAAAGCCTACTTCAGCGATCAATGCAAAGAAATAGAGGAAAAGAACAGAATGGGAAAGACTAGAGATCTCTTCAAGAAAATTAGAGATACCAAGGGAACATTTCATGCAAAGATGGGCTCGATAAAGGACAGAAATGGTATGGACCTAACAGAAGCAGAAGATATTAAGAAGAGGTGACAAGAATACACAGAAGAACTGTACAAAAAAGATTTTCATGACCAAGATAATCACGATGGTTTGATCACTCACCTAGAGCCAGACATCTTGGAATGTAAAGTCAAGTGGGCCTTAGAAAGCATCACTATGAACAAAGCTAGTGGAGGAGATGGAATTCCAGATGAGCTGTTTCAAATCCTGAAAGATGATGCTGTGAAAGTGCTGCACTCAATATGCCAGCACACTTGGAAAACTCAGCAGTGGCCACAGGACTGGAAAGAGTCAGTTTTCATCCCAATCCCAAAGAAAGGCAATGCCAAAGAATGCTCAAACTACCGCACAATTGCACTCATCTCACATGCTAGTAAAGTAATGCTCAAAATTCTCCAAGCCAGGCTTCAGCAATACATGAACCGCGAGCTCCCTGATGTTCAAGCTGGTTTTAGAAAAGGCAGAGGAACCAGAGATCAAATTGCCAACATCTGCTGGATCATGGAAAAAGCAAGAGAGTTCTAGAAAAACATATATTTCTGCTTTATTGACTATACCAAAGCCTTTGACTGTGTGGATCACAATAAACTGTGGAAAATTCTGAGAGAGATGGGAATACCAGACCATCTGACCTGCCTCTTGAGAAATCTGTATGCAGGCCAGGAAGCAACAGTTAGAACTGGACATGGAACAACAGACTGGTTCTAAATAGGAAAATGGGTACATCAAGGCTGTATATTGTCACCCTGCTTATTTAACTTCTATGCAGAGTACATCAGGAGAAATGAGGGACTGGAAGAAACACAAGCTGGAATCAAGATTGCTGGGAGAAATATCAATAACCTCAGATATGCAGATGACACCACCCTTATGGCAGAAAGTGAAGAGGAACTAAAAAGCCTCTTGATGAAAGTGAAAGAGGAGAGGGAAAAAGTTGGCTTAAAACTCAACATTCTGAAAATGAAGATCATGGCATCTGGTCCCATCACTCCATGGGAAATAGATGGGGAAACAGTGGAAACAGTGTCAGACTTTATTTTGGGGGGCTCCAAAATCACTGCAGATGGTGACTGCAGCCATGAAATTAAAAGACTCTTACTCATTGGAAGAAAAGTTATGACCAACCTAGATAGCATATTCAAAAGCAGAGACATTACTTTGCCAACTAAGGTCTGTCTAGTCAAGGCTATGGTTTTTCCAGTAGTCATGTATGGATGTGAGAGTTGGACTGTGAAGAAGGCTGAGCGCTGAAGAATTGGTGCGTTTGAACTGTGGTGTTGGAGAAGACTCTTGAGAGTCCCTTGGACTGCAAGGAGATCCAACTAGTTCATTCTGAAGGAGATCAGCCCTGGGATTTCTTTGGAAGGAATGATGCTAAAGCTGAAACTCCAGTACTCTGGCCACCTCATGCGAAGAGTTGACTCATTGGAAAAGACTCTGATGCTGGGAGGGATTGAGGGCAGGAGGAGAAGGGGACGACAGAGGATGATATGGCTGGATGGCATCACTGACTTGATGGACGTGAGTCTGAGTGAACTCCGGGAGTTGGTGATAGACAGAGAGACCTGGCGTCCTGCGATTCATGGGGTCGCAAAGTGTCGGACATGACTGAGCGACTGAACTGACTGAACTAACTGACTTTGTGTGCAAACTTCTACGAATCTCCCCTGAATACCAAGGAAATTCATTCAAGAAGAAACATTTGATGCAGCGTATATAACATGAGCTCCAGACCTGGTCAAGAATTAACTCTCTATTCTGCTTTGGACAAGTTTTTGAAACTGAGGAAACCCCACTTCATTTGTCCTACAACCTACAGAATGGCTATGGAGGTAATGAGTTAAATCCCTTACAATACCCAGGGTCTCTCCTGATGCACTGCTGAAATTCAGATTTTTGCTCTTGCCTCTGCACTAAAATATCCACTTACTTGCCTGCTTTTTTTTTTTTTTTTTAACTTCTAGTTTATGCGGGCTTCCCTAATAGCCCAGTTGGTAAAGAATCCACCGGCAAATATAGGAGATCCCAGTTCCATTCCTGAGTTGGGGAGATTCACTGGAGAAGGGATAGGCTACCCACTCAAGTATTCCTGGGATTCCCTTATGGCTCAGCTGGTAAAGAATCTGCCTGCAATGCAAGAAACCTGGGTTCAGTCCCTGGGTTGGAAAGATCCCCTGGAGAAGGGAAAGGCTGCCCACTCCAGTATTCTGGCCTGGAGCATTCCATGGACTGTACAGTCAATGGGGTCGTGAAGAGTTGGACACGACTGAGCAACTTCCACTTTCACTTTCCTTTGTACACACTGTTCTTTCTTGTTTCCTGCAAAGATGCCAAACACTCTGCTGTATCGTCCTTCCTTGTTTCTACAAATAGAATATTCACTGGCTGTATGTTCCATCCTTTTTCCTCACCTGTAAAAAGCTTATCATTCCTTCAAGGGCCATCATACACTCCAACCCTTGTGTGCATTATTGTTTTGATTTCTCCCTAGCAGAATGTCCATTATTTCCTTGGAAATTGCACCACACTGTGTTCCTTTCTTATGTTATTTGGCACATTCCACCTTGTATTTTGTTATTTGAATTTTTGTTCCCAACCTCCACTCCAGATGGTTAGTCAACAAATACCCGAAAGCATCCGGCAATTTCACATACTGGGAATTCAATAAATATTTATATGACAGATTATGTTTTGAAAAGGTTGTCTGCAGCCCAAACTGCCACTCCATGTGCTCTTATACAATGTCATGTTGGCTAGTCCTCATTCGGAGCTGTGTGCCTTTCTCCACCCTCTCGAATCTGGGCAGAAATTATGACAATAGTAGTTTCCTCTTATCTGCAAGGGATATGTTCCAAGACCACTAGTGAATGTCTGAAACATGGGGGTTTACCAACAATACCAAACCCTATTTTTAGTGTGTTTATTCTCATAATAACTGGTGGGTAGTAAGTACAGCATGGATGCTGGACCAAAGCATGATTCCTGTTCTGGGTGGGAAAGAGTGAGAAGGCAAGAGATTTCATCACTCTGCACAGAATGGCACCCAGTTTAAAAATTATAAATTGTTTATTGTTGGGATTGTCCATTTAAGATTGTCAGACTGCCACTGATTTTAGTTAACTGAAACTACTGAAATGGAAATGCAGATAAAGGATTTAATGTAATGCTACAACTGTTTGATATAATTTGATATACCAGTGAAACCATCTTCACCTTTTCTTTTTTGTTTCTACAGACAAGGTTAGTTTTTTACAAACAGCTACAGTCCATCCTATAGGAAATCAGTCCTGAATATTCATTAAGATCCTGATGCTGGGAAAGATTGAAGGTGGGAGGAGAAGGTGATGACAGAGGATGAGATGGTTGGTGGCATCACTGACTCAATGGACATGAGTTTGGGTAAACTCTGGGGAGTTGGTGATGGACAGGGAGGCCTGGCATGCTGCAGTAGTACACTGGGTCACAAAGAGTCAGACAAGACTGAGAGATTGAAATGAGCTGATGAGAATATTCTGTTACCTTCTTTTGTTATTGGAAATAAAATTGGTAAATATCAATGAGCTCAACTGGTGTTCAGATCTGGGTCCTCACTGCTATTTTATTTTTGTATTTTCTTACTGCAGGCAGTGGAGTTACTGGAGAATTCTCTTGACTGATTCTGTAGGCCTTATTTTCTTTTTTTTTTGTTATGACATATCTATTTTAGTTTTGGCTGCAGGAATAAGGAATGAACTTTCTTCTTTCAGGTTCACAAGAATCTCACAACTCTTTCTGGAGTGCAACCCTAACTCATCTTTCTGTTGCATGATCTCTTGTACCTGCTTGGCTTTCAAATCCACAGGTGGTCCTGACTCTTGCCTTGTACATTGCATACCAGCCATTACCTAAGGGATCATGGAGGACCTCACACAAATATTGAATGCCCTTCCTCCATGCTGTTCTGTCCCTTCTTGTTTTCGAGACTCCCACCTTCTCTCCAGACTTGACCTTGACATCCTCAAGGGTAGTGAGACTGTTGTGTTTTTCCTGGACTCAACCTCCCTCCACAGGGCAGTGAAAAGAGCCCACAGGCAGGAATTCTGTCTGAACATGGGTCTACAATTATGTATTTTCCTTCTTTTAAGGATTATATTCCTGCATTGGAATTTCCCAGCTATATAGTAGTTTCCAGAAGAAGGCGTGTGTCCTGTACCCATCACTCAGTTCTGGTAGGAGTGAGAAATTCCAGCTGAATCAACTCTGGTGATCAGTGGTTAATGAATACCAAAGTTTGTTTCCTTTCGTATACAAGTTTTGAAATATTTTTAACATTGTATACAGTTCACGTAATATTACTGTATGAATAAAATGAAGTACCACAGCTGCTAAGTTTATGTCTGTTCTCAAGCCTATGATTCATATACTGATGGAAGTCTCACCATCTCATTTTTAGAAAAATACAAATCAATAAACAATACTAATTTGTCTTTCAGATATTACTTACTTGGTAGACACTTAATTACAACTGCTTCAATAGTTTTTATAAAAGAAAAAGCAGAACAATGAGGACTACACCTTAGTGAAAACCTAGTCAAACCTTTATTTTTCTGAAAGTAACCTTTGTCCCTCTGAAGTGTATTTTAACACAGTACCTTCCATGAGTCAGACCTGTAGGTGAGGTCCACTCTATAGGCAGGAAATAAATGACATTTGGAGAGTAGAGCCATCTTGAATTCACATGTACTCTCCTTCTCTGCTAGTCTGAAAAAGCTGTTGAAAATGTGCTTCAAAGTATTGTTCTTTTTTTCACAATATATTTCCTAAATCCAGAGTTAATAAATGAATAAATTATACCAAATAGGATATAATGTAGCAAATGCTAAATAATTTCTAAGACTGGGAGTCAGAAGTCTTAGAAAATATAAATGCCAATTTAAATGAAAAAGTATGTGGTATATTTGTACTAGTTGTTTTGGGAGCATATAAGCAATTGATTCTAAAAATTTACTTATTAAACCTTATACTGACCAGAGATCAGAATAACATACTTTAAAACTGAGTACATTAAGAACTTTTAGCTAACTACTAAATAATATATATATTTTTATTTTTAAAGGAATCCTTTAAAATTATTTTAACTGTGGTGGGAAATTATTTATGCTTAATTAGTTAGTCCAAATTTACACAACATACATATGTTATTAACTTTTTTCTTTATTGTAAAGGCACATTTGAATTTTACTGATTTATTATGTGACTTTAGATGCCACAAGAAAATTAAATGTGATTTTAAGTGAAAATTGTGATTAGTACCACATATGTAATCTTCGGGAGAAATATCAATGACTCAGATATGCAGATGACACCACCCTTATGGCAGAAAGTGAAGAGGAGCTAAAAAGCCTCTTGATGAAAGTGAAAGAGGAGAGTGAAAAAGTTGGCTTAAACTCAACATTCATAAAACTAAGATCATGGCATCTGGTCCCATCACTTCATGGGAAATAGATGGGGAAACAGTGGAAAGAGTATCAGACTTTATTTTGGGGGGCTCCAAAATCACTGCAGATGGTGATTGCAGCCATGAAATTCAAAGATGTTTACTCCCTGGAAGAAAAGTTATGACCAACCTATATAGCATACTGGAAAACAGAGACATTACATTGCCCACAAAGGTCTGTCTAGTAAAGGCTATGGTTTTTCCAGTGGTCATGTATGGATGTGAGAGTTGGACTGTGAAGAAGGCTGAGCACCGAAGAATTGATGCTTTTGAACTGTGGTGTTGGAGAAGACTCTTGAGAGTCCCTTGGACTGTAAGGAGACCCAACCAGTCTATTCTAAAGGAGATCAGCCCTGGGTGTTCTTTGGAAGGACTGATGCTAAAGCTGAAACTCCAGTACTTTGGTCGCCTCAGGCGAAGAGTTGACTCATTGGAAAAGACTCTGATGCTGGGAGGGATTGGGAGCATGAGGAGAAGGGGATGACAGAGAATGAGATGGCTGGATGGCATAATCAACTCGATGGACATGAGTCTGAGTGAACTCCAGGAAATGGTGATGGAGAGGGAGGCCTGTCATGCTGCAATTCATGGGGTCACAAAGAGTCGGACACGACTGAGTGACTCAACTGAACTGAACTGAATCTTTGTTATTAGAAACTTAGAAACATATCTCAAATTTGCCTTTAATTACTTTAAGAAAAAAAATTTTAAGTCTTCTATATTATTACTTTTATGTACCACCACTTATTTTACTCATCACAATATAAACTTATTTCATATAAATTCCATTTTATATATTTCATAGTACATAACAAGAAGAAAGAATGAAAAAAAAACAAGTTTTCTCTGCTGCTTACATTTTGAACATGTTATAGTTTATGAGGAAATAAGTAAAACTCATATTACACAGCAAAACAGTCTGACCTTTCTCAGAGATTTACATGCGTTCTTGGGCAGGTTCTATAAAGAAACTCAGCGGTAAGATTCAGTTACTAATAAGTAATTGACAGTTTAAAAGGTCACAGTTCTGACAGCAATTTAGTTTGTAAGCCAGGGCATGGAATAATTTTTTTTTTCAATTATCAATTTTTTTTCATGACCACATGACCTGCCTTTTGTAAAATCGGTATCCAGGTCAGGAAGCAACAGTTAGAACTGGACATGTAACAACAGAATATTTCCAAATAGGAAAAGGAGTACTTCAAGGCTGTATATTGTCACCCTGCTTATTTAACTTCTATGCAGAGTACATCATGAGAAACGCTGGACTGGAAGAAACACAAGCTGGAATCAAGATTGCTGGGAGAAATATCAATAACCTCAGATATACAAATGACACCACCCTTATGGCAGAAGGTGAAGAAGAACTAAAGAGACTCTTGTTGAAAGTGAAAGAGGAGAGTGAAAAAGCTAGCTTCAAACTCAATGTTCAGAAAGCTAAGACCATGGATTCCAGTCCCATCAATTCATGGCAAATAGATGGGGAAACAATGGAAACAGTGGCTGACTTTATTTCTTTGGGCTCCAAAATCACTGTAGATGGTGACTGCAGCCATGAAATTAAAACACACTTACTCTTGGAAGGAAAGTTATGACCAACCTAGACAGCATATTAAAAAGCAGAGACATTACTTTGCCAACAAAGGTCTGTCTAGTCAAGGCTATGGATTTGCCAGTAGTCACGTATGGATGTGAGAGTTGGACTATAAAGAAAGTTGAGTGCTAAAGAATTGATTATTTTGAACTGTGGTGTTGAAGAAGACTTTTGAGTGTCTCTTGGACTGCAAGGAAATCCAACCAGTCCATCCTAAAGGAGATCAGTCCTGAGCGTTCATTGGAAGGGTTGATGTTGAAGCTGAAACTCCAATACTTTGGCCACCTGATGCAAAGAGCTGACTAATTTTAAAGACCCTGATGCTTAGAAAGATTGAGAGCAGGAGGAGAAGGGGATGACAGAGGATAAGATGGTTGGATGGCATCACTGACTCTGTGGAGATGAGTTTGAGTAAACTCCGGAAGTTGATGATGGGAGGCCAGGCGTGCTGTAGTCCATGGGGTCACGAATAGTCAGAAACAACTGAGGTACTAAACTGAAATGAATGTTGTTTTAGATGCCACGGGCTTGTGTAGAGTATATGTTCTTTAAATGTCATTGGATATTGATTTTTAAACTATTTTTTCTTTCTTTAAAACATTTTACTGAGATGTGCTTAACATTTAAAACATACAATTTGATAAGATTTGACATATGTCAAGCATATGAAATCATCATCATAATCAAGATGAATGGGACCACAAAATCTAAAAATTTCTTATTGTATTTTTTAATCTATTATTCCTTTATCCTACAAGTTGTACAAATATATAAGACACACTATTTTTAAAAAAATAACTTTGCTGACTTACAGTTTACTTACAAGAAATATGGATATTTAAAGCATACAACTTGATGAGTTTGGAGACAAGGATACATTCAAGAAACCATCACTATGATTAGGCCATTAAAGTAACCACCATCTCCAGACATTTCCTCCTATTCCCTCTCTCTTCCTTTTTTAAAAAAATATATATATATTTTCTTTTTGTAGTCAGAACATTTCATATAATTGTGGAGTAGATATATAGAAGAGTATTTACAGTACTGAAATTTTGCAACTTCTGATATTTCCCATTCACCATCACTGCAACCCCTAGTCACCACTGTTCTACTTTTTGGTTCTGTAGACTTGACTGTTTTAAATTCTTCATAATGGAGGGCTCAAACAATGTTTGTTCTTCTATGCCTGCTTATTTCACTTGGCATACTATCTTCCAAGTCCATCCATGTCGTCACAAACAGCAACAACTGTTTTCCTTTTTCTGAACGCCAAATAATAGTCTGCTGTGTGTATATATATATGTGTGTGTGAAGTGAAATTCACTCAGTCATATCCAACTCTTTGCAATCCCGTAGACTCTTGTCCATGGAATTCTCCAGGTCAGAATACTGGAGTGGGTAGCGTTTCCCTTCTCTACGGGATCTTCCAAATCCAGGGATGGAACCCAGGTCTCCTGCATTGCACGTAGATTATTTACCAGCTGAGCCACTAGGGAAGACCAAAAATACTGGAACGGGTAGTCTCTCCCTTCTAAACATGGAGCTTCCTGACCCAGGAATCAAACTGGAGTCTCCTGCATTTCAGGTGGATTCTTTACCAACTGGGCTGTCAGGGAAGCCCATAGATATCTATGTATATATCACATTTTCTTTATGTATTACTCTAGCAATGGACATTTAACTTGTTTCTATACCTTAGCTATTGTGAATTACAATAAATATGGGAATACAACTATCTCTTCAAAGTCCTTCAGTTCCCTTAGATTTTGGAGAATTGTTGAATCAAATGGTAACTCTATTTTTAAATTTTGAGGAAAATACACACTGTTTCTGTAGACTTGCATTTCCCTGATGATTAGCAATGCTGAACATCTTTCCACATACTCATGGGCCATTTGTATGTCTTTCCTTGGGAAAAAGAAAAAATATTCAGGTCCTTTGCCCATTTTGAAATCAAACTATTTGTTCTTTTTGCTACTGATTTATAGGAGTTATTTCTATGTTTCTTATATTACCCTCTTATCCCCTTATCAGACATACGGTATACGAATAGTTTCTCCCATTCCATAGGTTTTTTTCATTGACTATTTTCATCACTGTGCAAAAGCTTTTTAGTTTGATGTAGTCCCACTTGTTTATTTATTTATCCTTATGTTTTCTTCTATGCACTTCATGATTTCACTTCTTAATGTTTAACTCTTTAATTTATTTTAAGTTGATTTTTTCTTTTTTTTTAATTTGATGCATATTTTTTCTTTTTCTTTTTTAAAATAAATTTATTTATTTTAATTGGAGGTTAATTATTTTACAATATTGTGTTAGTGTGACATAAGGGTCTAATTTCATTATTTCGCTTGTTGATATCTAGTTTTACTGTCACTGTTTGTTGAAGAGACCATCTTTTCCCCATTGTGTGTATTTGACTTGTTGTATTTCCTTTGTTGAAGATTGGGAGAACATATAGGATGAATTTATTTTCAATGTCTCTGTTTTGTTCTATTGATATGTATATCTGTTTTTATGCCAGTACCAGACTATTTTGATTGCTGTGGTTTCATAGCATATTTTCAAATAAGGAAGTATATCTCCTTGTATTTTTGCTCAAAGCAATTTTGGCTATTTGGTGCCTTTTGTGGTTCCAAATTAATTTTAAGATTGTTTTCTATTTCTGTATAATATAGATAAATATATAGATCATTGTGCTCATATTATCAGTTAATAAAAAATAAGTTTATTTGCAGATAACATCACCACCCACTTGAGCCCTCTATTACTCGTTCTTGGTTCCTATTTTCTATACTACATAGCCCACACCTAAGAGTAAGGCATTCAAATTTTTTACTATCAGAATCCAGTCTACTTCTCAGTATCATTTCCCACCGATGCCGGGAGCAAGCACGGGAGATCACACCCATGACAAGGTCATGCAGGAGAGGCCTGACGGGCAAGGCGGATCAGGACTCAAGGGACTTCCTGGATCAATCCCACCCATGACAAGGTCATGCAGAGAGACCTGACGGGCAAGGTGGATCAGGACTCAAGGTATCCCCTGGACCTGCTCGAGCATCTACCCCCAAACCAGAATCTGTTTGTTTTACTATTTCATGTCTCTCACCAACACCTCTGACATTAACAGGAGGCTATCCCCGACCACTTTTCTTTGAAGAAAACAACTTAGAGCTTTAGTTAATAATTCTCCTGGGCATAATAAGAGTGTTCCTATCAAAACCCCTGTGATGATTTTCTAGCTAGCCTGACAGGTTCGTTCAGACTCCTGCAGCTATGCATGTGATTGTTTATGGCCTCCCAACCGTGAGAGGCATGGGAGGCCTATAGTATTCTAAAAATATAGAGCCTTATGGGGAGGTAAGGAATTATTAGAATAGTACTGGTGGAGGGTTTCATTGTTGATCCAATATTTGCTGCTAAGTTTCCATATCCCTTACCCATTATGTTTCTGAGAGTATACATTAATTAGTATAGTTAAAAAAAAGCTGTAGCCTTTAATTTAACTACATCAGAAATTCTGTCCATGTTATAGCCCACTTCACCTTTAACCTATAGGAATGTAACCTTATCTAGTGCTTTCAGAGAGTAGCGCCTGACTTTAGAATAATCACCTTTGGAGAAAATAAGTTTTCTGGTTGACTAATCATTATCAGAAAGTATCATAAAAATGTCAGCAGGCCTTCTGGCCATAAGATGATGTAAATCACCTCTGTATGTCAGAAAGAATGCAGAAAGAAAGCCTGGTCCCAATAAGGGTCAGGACTGCTGACCCCGCATGACTCTGCACCTCCCATTACTCTCTATGTAAAGCCCAAGGTATATAAGCTCCTTGGAAAAAATAAAGTTTGGGCCACGCTTGATGAAGCTTGGTCTCCCCATGTTGTTATTCTCTTCTTTGTTTTCTGGCTGACTCCCTGGAGCGCAAGGCTCTCTGAATTCACTTTCTTGCCTGGGCTTCTAAGACCCACGCGAGAGGGAGCCCAAGACGGGGCACCCTCCATTATTCAAGCGGGCACCTGTGGCCTGGGTGAACAGAGCAAATTCCTTGTCTGGAGCTTTATTGGCTTTCTGCGTAAACCGTGGCATATCGGACTCTTTCTCTCCTCTTTTTTCTTAACTGTAACATTCCCTCCTTATCTCTCTCTAGATGTCTAATTAATCTCTTTCTAGATGCCGATGCTGTCCACCTGAGGATACTCTGGACCCAACCGGCGCTGGACCCCGGTACACCACTATCTCTGTACAGCTTCTACTCATAAGAGAATATGTAATGTTATATTTCCATTTCCATCTATGTTTTCTTTCAAATTCAAATTAACACTTCAGGCTCTATCTGAAGAAATAGTTTTCATTTTCTAGGGTGAGTTCTAATATTACTTTCTTTGTGGTTAAAATTAATAATTACAAATTACCATTTATTTTCATCACAAAGAAAGTACTGTATGTGTCAAGCCACTTTCACTTTCACTTGAAATAGTACTTTGATTGTGATTAAAATTAATAGTTAGAAATTACTGACCTTCTGTATGTGTCAGGCAGTATGCATACAATTTCACATCTGATTCATTATTTCTGTAAAAGAGGCATTCTTGCCTTCATGTGTATGAAGTACATAAGAATGGGTAAATTATACCATAAGTCACAGTGTCTTAACCAGTTTACAGGTATTTCTGACACCATAGCCTATGCTTATCTCCCTAGAACATTTGGGCTCCCAAACAAACTTTCCTTCCATAAAAACCTCATCTCACTTGCCACAAAAATTGTACTTTATTGCTTCCTCATCTCTGCTAATAATGCTCTTCCTAGTTCATAGTGCTGAATTAATAGTTCTGATCACCTTGATAATCGCTTGCACAGGTGTGTAACTCTTTGAATAGATTATGAAATCATGGAGGCCATTATGTTTTTGTTTTTGTTTTTGTTTTACTCAGGGCCAAAAATCCCAAAAAGTCACAGAGAAATTCTCAGGAAATATTTGTGGAATCTTCAGATTTTATGATTCTTGTTTTAATAGATCAATAGCTTATGAAGATTTGGAATTTATGATAACAGTATTAATCTTTTTATTAAAGAAAAAGAATTTCACAGGGACCAATAAAATATTATTAAAAAGGAATATATATATAATATCCAGTGGAAATTAGTCAGTGCATTTTAGCTGTAGCTTTAAAAATGAGGCTTGAAAGTTTCTGGATAGAAGTCAAATTCACAAGGTCATATATGAATAATACAGAACAGATAGATGATATGATTTGTTTGGAATTCTATATCAGGGTAAACATGTATCACTTGATTTTTCATGCATTAGCTTTGACAGATATGAGATTCATTTTAAATCCTTGAGATAGTTCAGTTTTTCAGTCTTTTGTTTCTCCTCTAATCTTCACTAAAATACTATTCAAAAAAGTCATACTAGCAAAACACAGGATAATGGCTATCATAGGCGATTTATCTGAAAGGACACTTTCCTAATAATTATTCTTATCCATCTGAAATGCATCTTGCTGCAATCGATCCAGTATTAACTGATTATAGTGCCCAGGCAAACTGATGTTCATTTATTTTGGTCAAAAGAAAAACTGTCTGGTCACTGAAGGATTTTCCCTTCAAATATCTCCTATTTTTAAATTTTAGTATGCATATCTACTTTCATTTAGGCTTCCTGAATATTAATTAATAAGCCTCAGCATTTAAGGTATGCCCAACAAGGATTTTTAGCACATGTGATGGAGTCAGAGAGAAATTCACTGTTTCTCGTCCTGTTAAGCCCCTTGCCTTCCAAATTTCTATCTTTTCCTCTTTTTCCTTTACCAATCTATTTTTTTTACACAAATTGAAATTTTTTTGACATAGTTCCAGCCAAATATTAATTCTCAGAGAAAGGGAAAGAAAAAGGTTTTATTATTTCTTTAAAAAATACAGTCTTCAATAAAGCATTGTAGCCAGTAAGTTTCATTATATATAATGCCTATGAGAGTATCTGATACTGTGATACATACATGGACATAAGCATTGAAACAGTAGTGTTAACTAAGATGTGACAAAGAAGCATTCATTATCATTTAAACATATTCTCCATCATATATGTATATGAGAAACAAAAATAATCAGGGGAATTATGTGAACTTAAAAGGCAACAATTTAAAACAATGGGGTTATTTCATTTATTTTCATTGCTTTTCCCCTACAGCTTTTCATACAGATCTCAGATATTATTGAAAAACTTACATAGTTCCAAATGACATAAATGCAAGTCTTTACTCTGTGTAATATATCTACTGTGCTTATGTCTTTTGTTTTAAAAAGTAAAACATTTACATTCATTCTATGTCTTTGAATTTAGGTTAAAAGATTCAAGTAAAATTATCTTTGCATTGGTGTTAGAATATAATTTCTCTCATTTTTTCTTCTCTCTCTTTTTTTTAAACATACAGCTAATCAACCTGAGCTGAAAAACATAGCTCATGAATATAGCATTCTAATGTCAGTGGAATAACTAGTACAAATTGACCCTGAGGCAAAGATCTGGAATAGGTCTCTTTGGATGCTACTTGCTTTATTTTTCCTATGAGGGTCTTAATTTTAAGCAAGAATAAGGAGGGAGTGGTTGACGGAATAGTAAGCAGTGGAAGTTATTTTTTTCCTAGGTATTTGAAATGCATTGAGTGGCATCAGTTCATCTCTTTTTGGCTATTTCCTTGGTTAAGTAATGCCACTCAGGCCAAACACCATGAGAGAAACTCTCAAAGGTCTTATAACAAAAGAACCAGTGGCATCAGTTCAGTTCTTCTGCCTTTCCTTGTATACTAATTACAGTAAGTCACCTACATAAGAACCTTCAAGTTGTGAACTATAAAAGATGCAAACCTTCATCTGGTTACAGGAAAGAAATCTAAACCTGCGCTATCCATGTCAGGCATGTGTGAAATTGCACCTTGTCCTTCATCTCCTATTGTTGAAGATCCTTCAGCTCCAATATCTCCCACCTCTTCTCCTTCCTCCAGTCAGTAACTCTTCTTGCCCATTCACTTGATGCCAGACCGTGGATGCTAGCTGTTTTACTGTACCACTATACTTTTTCAAGATACTGAACTGTGAGATTAACTATGAGATTTCTTTACTATCTGTGCTTGTTTTTTATCTATTATTTGTGTGAAAAGCATTACAGTATAAATCTATTAACGTCAGTTCACTTCAGTGGCTCACTCGTGTCTGAATCTTTGCGACCCCATGAATCGCAGCATGCCAGGCCTCCCTGTCCATCACCATCTCCCGGAGTTCACTCAGACTCACGTCCATTGAGGCCGTGATGCCATCCAGCCATCTCATCCTCTGTCGTCCACTTCTCCTCCTGCCTCCAATCCCTCCCAGCATCAGAGTCTTTTCCAGTGAGTCAACTCTTCGTATGAGGTGGCCAAAGTACTGGAGTTTCAGCTTTAGCATCATTCCTTCCAGAAATTTCCCAGGGCTGATCTCCTTCGGAATGGACTGGTTGGATCTCCTTGCAGTCCAAGGGACTCTCAAGAGTCTTCTCCAACACCACAGTTCAAAAGCATCAATTCTTCGGCGCTCAGCCTTCTTCACAGTCCAACTCTCACATCCATACATGACCACAGGAAAAACCATAGCCTTGACTAGATGAACTTTAGTCAGCAAAGTAATGTCTCTGCTTTTGAATATACTATCTAGGTTGGTCATAACTTTTCTCCCAAGGAGTAAGCGTCTTTTAATTTCATGGCTGCAGTGACCATCTGCAGTGATTTTGGAGCCCCCCAAAATAAAGTCTGACACTGTTTCCACTGTTCCCCCATCTATTTCCCATGAAATGATGGGACCGGATGCCATGATGTTTGTTTTCTGAATGTTGAGCTTTAAGCCAACTTTTTCACTCTCCTCTTTCACTTTCATCAAGAAGCTTTTTATCTCCTCTTCACTTTCTGCCATAAGGGTGGTGTCATCCGCATATCTGAGGTTATTGATACTTCTCTCAGCAACCTTGATTCTAGCTTGTGTTTCTTCCAGTCCAGCATTTCTCCTGATGTACTCTGCATAGAAGTTAAATAAGCAGAGTGATAATATACACCCTTGATGTACTGCTTTTCCTATTTTTAACCAGTCTGTTGTTCCATGTCCAGTTCTAACTGTTGCTTCCTGACCTGCATACAGATTTCTCAAGAGGCAGGTCAGGTGGTCTGGTATTCCCATCTCTTTCAGAATTTTCCACAGTTGATTGTGATCCACACAGTCAAAGGCTTTGGCATAGTCAAGAAAGCAGAAATAGATGTTTTTCTGGAACTCTCTTGCTTTTTCCATGATCCAGCAGATGTTGGCAATTTGATCTCTGGTTCCTCTGCCTTTTCTAAAACCAACTTGAACGTCAGGGAGTTCACAGTTCACATATTGCTGAAGCCTGGCTTGGAGAATTTTGAGCATTACTTTACTAGCATGTGAGATGAGTGCAATTGTGCAGTAGTTTGGGCATTCTTTGGCATTGCCTTTCTTTGGAATTGGATTGAAAACTGACCTTTTCCAGTCCTGTGGCCACTGCTGAGTTTTCCGTGTGCTGGCATATTGAGTGCAGCACTTTCACAGCATCATCTTTCAGGATTTGAAACAGCTCAACTGGAATTCCATCACCTCCACTAGCTTTGTTTGTAGTGATGCTTTCTAAGGCCCACTTGACTTCACATTCCAAGATGTCTGGCTCTAGATTAGTGATCACATCATCATGATTATCTGGGTCATGAAGATCTTTTTTGTACAGTTCTTCAGTGTATTCTTGCCACCTCTTCTTGCCTTGAGAACCCCATGAACAGTATTTAAAGGCAAAATGATAGGATACCAAAAGAGGAACTCCCCAGGTTATTAGGTGCCCAATATGCTACTGGAGATCAGTGGAGAAATAACTCAAGAAAGAATGAAGGGATGGAGCCAAAGCAAAAACAATACCCAGTTGTGGATGTGACTGGTGATAGAAGTAAGATCAGATGCTGTAAAGAGCAATATTGTATAGGAACCTGGAATGTCAGGTTCATGAATCAAAGCAAATTGGAAGTGGTCAAACAAGAGATGGTAAGGGTGAACGTCGACATTCTATGTATCAGCGAACTAAAATGGACTGGAATGGGTGAATTTAACTCAGATGACCATTATATCTACTACTGCGGGCAGGAATCCCTCAGAAGAAATGGAATAGCCATCATGGTCAACAAAAGAGTCTGAAATACGGTACTTGGATGCAATCTCAAAAATGACAGAATGATCTCTGTTCATCTCCAAGGCAAACCATTTAATATCACAGTTATCCAAGTCTATGTATGCCCCAACCAGTAACGCTGAAGAAACTGAAGTTGAACGGTTTTATGAAGACCTACAAAACCTTTCAGAACTAACACCCAAAAAAGATGTCCTTTTCATTATAGGGGACTGGAATGCAAAAGTAAGAAGTCAAGAAACACCTGAAGTAACAGGCAAATTTGGCCTTGGAATGCGGAATGAAGCAGGACAAAGACTAATAGAATTTTGCCAAGAAAATGCACTGGTCATTGCAAACACCTTCATCCAACAACACAAGAGAAGACTCTACACGTGGAAATCACCAGATGGTCAACACCAAAATCAGATTGATTATATTCTTTGCAGCCAAAAATGGAGAAGCTGTATACAGTCAACAAAAACAAGACCAGGAGCTGACTGTGGCTCAGATCATGAACTCCTTATTACCAAATTCAGACTCAAATTGAAGAAAGTAGGGAACACCGCTGAACCATTCAGGTATGACCTCAACCTAATCCCTTATGATTATATAGTGGAAGTGAGAAATAGATTTAAGGGCCTAGATCTGATGGAGTGCCTGATGAACTATGAAATGAGGTTTGTGACATTGTACAGGAGACAGGGATCAAGACCATCCCCATGAGGAAAAAAAATGCAAAAAAGCAAAATAGCTGTCTGGAGAGGCCTTACAAATATCTGTGAAGAGAAGAGAGGCAAAAAGCAAAGGAGAAAAAGAAAGATATAAGCATCTGAATACAGAGATCCAAAGAATAGCAAGAAGAGATAAGAAAGCCTTCTTCAGCGATCAATGCAAAGAAATAGAGGAAAACAACAGAATGGGAAAGACTAGAGATCTCTTCAAGAAAATTAGAGATACCAAGGGAACATTTCTTGCAAAATGGGCTGTATAAAGAACAGAAATGGTATCTATTACTGTACAGAACTATATGGCTTATTGTGTTAGTTGGGTAGCTAGGTTACCTTTGTTGGACTTAAGAACAAATTGGATTTAGGAACATGCTCTTCGAATGGAACTCATTCATATGTAGGAACTTACTGTATCTCATTTGACACTCATAGAACTGCAGGATAGATTTTATTCTTTCTATCATATACATATATATAAGAAAACAAATGCTCAGAAGTTAAGCATCATATATAAGAATCAAATAGTTAACTGCTTTTGCCAGGACTTTAACCCAAACTATAGCATCCCCAGTTTAATTTTCTTTCCACCATATTCCATCTGTTGTGACTCATTTAGTAAGCACACCAAGTGGAAGATCATTTAAAGCAATTATTTTTGTCCTTAAAACAATTCTGAAGTTTAATTTTAGAATGCCTATTTTTCAGATGCAAATCTGTAGCTGGGATAAGTTAAATGATTTACTCCTGCAATTAATGATGGTTGGACATCTGTATGTGTCTCGGGTTATGGATCCTATATTGTGCTATTTTTTCTGTAGTAAGTGTTCCCTGGGAGGTTGGAAGTTTATGCAATTACAGATTGCATAACTCTATAAAGCAAATCTGGAATTTTTTAATTAAACCTGGTTTGTGAGCAGTGCCAATACGTGGGGGATGGAAAGACATTTATAGGAACATATGAAATATTAATGTAATAATGACTAATTTGATATTAAATACTTGAAACTTTGTTTATTACTTCACATGCATCATAAAATTTCATTAAAACATTAAGTAATCAATACTTAATAAAGAACCAAACATATTACCCTAGGCATAGTCCAATACAAATTTTTTTTTCAGTAAAAATGGAAATATTTAGTTTTGAATGCATTTTGGAGATTATCAAGTTAATAGCATTAACTTTACAGAACTAACTGATTAACAGATTACTTCTGAATAGTGACAAAGAGGAAAATGAAAACAAACAAACCAAAAAGAAAAGAAAATATAACAGAAGCTAAAATCTTTTGTGCCATTAGTCAGAGCCATTGTTCTCTATTAAGACTGCAGAGGTGAGATTATGCCATTTAAATTTTTTGCCTCTTAACTTTTGGGTTATTTCCTTTGATCTCTCATTCATATATGTGCACATGTATGTATTATTATCTATATGTGTATATTGTGAGAGTGTGTGTGTGTGTGTGTGTAAACAACCTCCATTCTAAAACTGAGCAACTCTGTATCACATACAATATAATTTGCTACGTTGTTAAATTGGCTTTTGAAAAATTTTGGTTGTTGAACCTATCAATATTTCCTTTACCAGGCTTTCATAAAGCTTCATTGAGTCAATTCTTAACTAAATATTCATCCTCAAATATTGCAAGTCTTTTCAAAATCTACAGAAAAGTTCACATGTTTTTGCAATATGCCTCACACTATCATGTTCCCTGCTGCTGCTGCTAAGTCACTTCAGTCGTGTGCAACTCTGTGTGACCCTATAGAGAGCAGCCCACCAGGCTCCACTGTCCCTGGGATTCTCCAGGCAAGAACACTGGAGTGGGTTGTCATTTCCTTCTCCAATGCATGAAAGTGAAAAGAGAAAGTGAAGTTGCTCAGTCATGTCTGACTCTTCGCAACCCCATGGACTGCAGCCTACCTTAATGTATTTATAGCAATTATTTTTCCATTAATTTTATGATATTATAATTTGATTAATGCCTGAACTTCTGATTAATATAAGGAGCAGTGAAGGTAGGGAGAATATCAACTTTTGCCCATATTTTATCACCCAATGCTCAAAATAATATCTGGAATATTGCATATATTAATAAATATGTGTTAAGTGAAAAATATTTACTATTTACAGTTTTATTGTTTATCTCTTCTTTCTTAAACTTTATAATAAATATTCTCATAGATTTTAGTAGGTTATTTTCAATTTAAATTGCACATATAAATATTATAATATTTTAAATAACACAAAATAGAGAGCTTTTTATTTGTTCATAAATAATGTTTGATAATATTTATGCCACATTTTATATTTTGTTCTTGCTTTGCTTTTCCACGAAAGACATTCTAGTTCTGTAGCCTGTTCATCTGTAATTGACAATCAATTTTATCATTCTAAGTTGAAGTTTTAATAATGTAATAAGCTTTTTTTTGGCATCAGCTATGAAAAAATGTTTAGAAAAATTAAGTGCTTCAGTATATATATATATATATATATATATATATATATACACAAAGGGTGAAGAGCTACCAGGGTTTTCTATTTGATTTAAACTGGCTGAAATTTTATTTTAAGTTGCTTTTAGTAATGTAGGAGTAATAACAATAGTATTATAAATGACAAGCTACTTTGACTGTTAAGGATTTGATATTTCTTGGGCCACCTAACTTCTCTAAGACATCACTTTGGGTACCTTAGGATAATAATTAAAATTTGGTTTATTCTTCTATATACTGTCATTGATATGGCAGTTGGATTTATGAATAGTGCTAATTTGCATATTCAACGAATATTTATTGGGCTTCTACTATGCATGATGCTAATGGTCCCCTAGATTTGGTCTCATCAAAATTAAATTTTAGCAAGTACTGCAAGCATCAGCTGACTAAATACACAGTTATTTGTTCAAAATTGTTACAAAAGAGAAATATAGGGATTATCAAATGCATAACTGCTAAATCTCAGAGGTTAGGAAAGATTTCCTTGATCATGGGACTATTGAGATAAGGAACTGAGTGCATGCTTGCTCAGTCGTGTCTGACTCTGCAACCGCATGGACTGTAGCCTGCTAGGCTCCTTTGTCCATGGAATTTTCCAGGCAACAGTACTGGAGTGGGTTGCCATTTCCTTCTCCAGGCATCCTCCCAACTCAGGAATCCAACCCATATATCCTGAATTGGCATGCAGATTCTTTACTGTTGAGCCACTAGGGAAGCCCTGAAGTTAATGATAAAAGTCCACTATCTGTTTTAATGATAGCTGAAACTCTGGATCCTAGAACAGTGTCTTGCCATGCGCCATTAAAAAAAGTGAATCTGAAACATGAGAGATTATATGCTATACCCTTTTATTGAAAAATTTTCATCCAATAATTTTAAGATATAATTCATATACTCCACAATTCACTCATTTAAATTGTACAATTAAGTGACTTTACTGTATTTGCAGAAGTGTGCAACTATCACCTCAAATGGTTTTAGAGTATTTTAATCATCTTCATCAAAGACTTTGCACCCATTACATGTGCATTTCTCTCCACTCCATTGCCCTGATTTTGTTGTTGCTTTTTACTTGCAAAAGTCGTATCTGACTCTTTGAGACTCCCATGGATTGTATAGACTCCTCTGTCCATGGGATTTCCCAGAAAGAACACTGGAATGGGTTGCCATTTCCTCCTCCAGGGGATCTTCCCAACACAGGAACTGAACCTGAGTCTCCTGCATCTCTTTGCACTGCCAGGCAAATTCTTTACCACTGAGTCAACTGGGAAGCCCTGAGAAACTAAGGAATGTGTTGAAGGTGGAGCTGGGTGAATGTGAGGAGGGAGTTGTTCAAGAAAAGAGAAAAGCAGTATTTGGTACATGAAGATTCATGTTGGAACTAAGTGTGGGCATTGTAACAACAAAAGGGTGTTCAGGCTATTGTTACAGAGATTCCAAAGATTTAAAGGATCCCAGAAGAAAAGCAAATGAAAGCTCTTACAGATTTCAAGGAAAGGAGAAACACAATCTTATTTGGATTTTCTTTTATGTTTTATAATTTTGTTTTAAATTATTTTATTCATTTATTTAAAAAAAATTATGTTATTCAGCTGCACTGTGACATGCAGGATCTTAGTTCTCTGATGCAGAGAACTGTGTCCCCTGCTTTGGAAGGTTAGAGTCTTGACCACTGGACTGCCAGAGAATTCTTGCATGTGGATTTTCATATGGCATCTATGCACGGAATATGAATTAGAGGAAGAAGACTGATAATGAGGCTACTTTGTTAGTCCAAGCAAAAGGCAATGCTAACCTTGTCACGGTGATACAAACCAGTCAATCCCAAAGGAAACCAACCATGAATATTCATTGGAATGTCTGATGCTGAAGCTGAAGCTCCAGTACTTTGGCACTGGAGCTTATGTGAAATGTCGACTCATTGGAAAAGATCCTGATGCTGGGAAAGACTGAAGGCAAAAGGAGAAGAGGGAAGCAGAGGATGAGGTGGTTAGAAAGCATTACTGACTCAAGGGACATGAATCTCAGTGAACTCTGTGAGATAGTGGACAGGGGACCCTGACACGCTGCCTTCTATGGAGTCACAAATATTCAATACACTACTTAGCAACTGAACAACAAACAATGTGTCCATTGAAAGATCATGAGGAATTGTTGTAAAAAACATTATTTAAAGTTTATTGGTTCCTAAATTTTATCAGAGGAAAAGTACATTATACAAAGTTCTGTTGCTTTCTAAACTTTATCAGAGAAAAAAGCACAGGATTTAATTTCTAATGTGAAAGTGAAATGAAATTGAAAGTGTTAGTCACTCAGTCGTGTCCAACTCTGCAACTCATGGACTGTAGCCTGCCAGACTCCTCTATTCAAGCTGACCCAGGAAATGAACCCAGGTCTCTTGCTTTAGTGGACAGGTTCTTTACTGTTTGAGCTACCTGGGAATGTAACAAAGTCAAATATTTTCTAGGCTTTTGTCATCTGTATTACATTAAAACAAATGAAAAACTGATTTGTTTCTGTTATGATATGGTTGAACTTTGATACTGAGTTAAGAATTCCTAAACTTACTTTATTTGAGAATAAAAATTGTGTTCTAACAGCAATGATAATAATATGATTATTATTATTAAAAATGAAGCCATATGGCATAATCACTAATCCTCTTCAGTTTTGCAATAATGTGGTTCTTATTGCATTGCACATGGAGAAAAGAAGCCTTCTGATTTCTCTGAATTACTGAAACTCTTTTGAAATCCAAACTGTTGGATTAAGATTGTTGAAAGCCTGCGGTGTCTGGGGAATCTGTGTGCTGTAGCATGGAGTTTACTTGTCAGCTGACTCAACCACATTGAAAAGGAACAAAAGAATGACAAAAATAGTCCTTGTTGATGTTTAAAAAGCCCCTGGGACTCCATGTCTCTTCAAAATACCAAGCAATTCCCTCCTCGAGTAATTTGTTTCTAACATCAATGTTTTTAGGAACATAGGCAGTTTTTCACTGGGATTTTTCCTAAAGTTCTAATTAGCCATATAATTAATGAAAGGTATTGAGAAAATATTTTAGAACTTACAGAAATCAATATATTTGTTTATAGAATATGTTTTCTTTTTGTTTAATAGGAATAAATAATTTTACTTTATCATGTTACAATTGTTGTTGATATCTTTTCCAGAGACATATTTATTGTTAATCATTTTGATTTCCAACATTTAGAGTATTGGAAGACTGCTAAAACTTCTAAGTATGTTGATTATATTTCCCTTAATGTAAGGAATTCAAGATAAGCTCCTCAAAGCTATATTGAGTGCCATATGATCTGGTATATACGATCACTGTAACATTTTATCTATCTTATTATAATTTTAAAATGGAAATGTAATAAATTTACCTTCTTTAATCCTACAAATATACCCAACTCTCCTCCTGCTTATTCCAGCATCTCATACAAAGATTATTACATTTTATTATGCCATTGTTTTGTTGGGTTTGCCTGTTATAACCATGTACCATGGAATAGATGTCTTACACAATAAACATTTATTCCTCATCATTTTGAAGGCTTTGATTTCAAGATCAAGACACTAATTGAGTACATGTCTGGTGAAGGCCAGCTTTCTGGTTCATCAGTTCAGTTCAGTTCAGTTGCTCAGTCATGTCCAACTCTTTGCGACCCCGTGAATTGCAGCACGCCAGGCCTCCCTGTCCATCACCAAGTCCTGGAGTTCACTCAAACTCACACCCATTGAGCTGGTGATGCCATCCCACAATCTCATCCTCTGTTGTCCTCTTCTTCTCCTGCCCCCAATCCCTCCCAGCATCAGAGTCTTTTCCAATGAGTCAACTCTTCGCATGAGGTGGCCAAAGTATTGGAGTTTCAGCTTTAGCATCAGTCCTTCTAATGAACACCCAGGACTGATCTTCTTTAGAATGGACTGTTTGGATCTCCTTGCAGTCCAAGGGACTCTCAAGAGTCTTCTCCAACACCACAGTTCAAAAGCATCAATTCTTTGGTGCTCAGCTTTCTTCACAGTCCAACTCTCACATCCATACATGACTACTTGAAAAACCCTAATGTCTCTGCTTTTGAATAGACAGCCATAATCTCACTGTCTTCACATGGTGGACAGTCAAGGGAGCTCTCTGGAGTCTGTTTTACAAGGGCATTCATCTCATTTATGAGGACTCCAATCTCAGAACCTAATCACTTCTCAGAGGCCCCATTACTAAATATCATCACACTGGAGACTAGGTTTCAATGTATAAATTGGATTTGGTCACAAATATTCAATCTATAACAACCATGATGTGAAAAACTTTCAGAAGCATTAAATAAGGAATTGATATATTTAGAGCCATTTTCATATTAATTATAAAGCTCAGTGGCTTGAGAATGATGACAAGGCATTTTGGCAATTAATACAAGAAACACTTTCAATATTTTAAAACATATACTTCCAACAAAATGGAAAAGATATTTGAGAAGACTAAGTTGACAAATAATTGCATTCTTCCTATTAGTACTGCAATAAATATTCTGCTTAGAAAACACCCATTTATCTTGTCTGCATACAGTGTCATAAACTCTATGAAATATTTAGGGGAAAATCTGAAAAAAAAAAAAAGTTTTCCAAGACCTATACAATTAAAATTATAACACATTGATGAGAGAAACTGAAGAGAAATAAATGAATGAAGAGAGAACTGTGTTCATGGATTATAAGATTCAATACTGTCAAGTGCTTATGTTCCACTACATAGAAAGTGATGCTTTTTATTGTTTATGATGCTGTTTTGTAAAAAGTGGTATGTTGATTCTAAAATTTATAAGAAGATGTAAATTTGGAGGAGTTATACTACCTGGACACAAGACTTTTCATAAAGCTATAGTAGGTGTTAGTCTTAAGATAGATGAATACTTCAATGAAACAGAATAGAACACATAGAGGACATTTATATAGTCATATATAGACACATATATATGTATGTATGTATATGTATATTCAAACAATTTATGAGAAAGTTGCAAAAGCAATTTATTGAAGTATTATAAGCTTTTTAACAAGTGGAACTGGAACAATTGTTTAGCCTTATGCAAACTGATGAAATATGATCACTACCATCTACCATATACAAAAAAGTATATTTCAAAATGGATTTTAGGCCTAAATATAAAACTTAAGGAAATACAATTTTTGAAAATAAAAACAGAGAAAAATGTGTGGCTTTGATTAGTCACGGATTTCTTAGATATAACAACAAAATAAAATACCATAATCCACAAAATAACCCACTTTACCAAAGTCAGTGTTTCTTGGATGGAAAAAGAAGCCACAAACTGGGAAAAACTCTTTGCAAGTGAAGCTCCTGATGAAAGACATTGACTCAGAATACATTATGAAATCTCAAAACTTATTAGGAGAAAGCAGAATATAGTTTTAAAAATAGGTAAAGTATTTAAAAACACATTTTAAGGAAGATATATACTGATGGCAAATAAAAATATGGGAACATATTCAACATCAGTTTAGAATCACAAGGTTCCACTACAAACCTGTTGGAATAGCCATGAAGACTGATGTGTTGCTAACTGAAACTCTCGCACACATTTGGCAGAAATGTAAAATGGCATAATCACTTGGGAAGACAACCTAGTAGTTTCTAAAAAAGTTAAACTTTGACTTACCATTTGATGCAGCTGTGTTGCTACCCAAAGGAAACAAAACCAAGACTTGAGCAAAAATGTTAATGGCAGCTTAGTCGTCATAGGCCAAAGTGGAAACAACCTAAAAGTCCAACAAGTGAATAAGCAAACTGCAGTACATTCACATACTGTAATGCTACTTAGCAAAGTCAGTTCAGTTCAGTCATTCAGTCCTGTCCAACTCTTTGCAACCCCATGGACTGCAGCATGCCAGGCTTCCCTGTCTATCACCAACTCCCAGAGCTTGCTCAAACTCATATCCATTGAGTCAGTGATGCCATCCAGCCATCTCATCCTCTGTCGTCCCCTTCTCCTCCTGCCTCCAATCCCTCCCAGCATCAAAGTCTTTTCCAATGAGTCAACTCTTCACATGAGGTGGCCAAAGTACTGGAGTTTCAGCTTTAGCATCATTTCTTCCAAAGAAATTCCAGGTCTGATCTCCTTCAGAATGGACTGGTTGGATCTCCTTGCAGTCCAAGGGACTCTCAAGAGTCTTCTCCAACACCACAGTTCAAAACCAAAGTAGTGAACTATTAACAACATGGATGAATCTCAAAATAATTGTGTCAAGTAAGAGAAGCTTAGTTTAAAATAAAGCATATTGTGAAATTCACTTATATAAAATTTTAAATAATTCAAATTTACTTTTACTGACAGGAAGTAGTTCATTGGTTTGTAGGAATGGAACATAATGAGGTTGGGAGGAAGGGTTTATAAAGAGACCGAAAGGGAACTTTGGGGCTGATGCATATTATCTTGATTATGGTCACAAAATTTACTAAGTTGTACACTTTAAACATAAGCAATTTTTTGTTGTTATTTTTCATTCACTAGGTCATGTCCAACTTTTGCAAACCCATGAATTGCAGTTTCTCTGTCCTCCACTGTCTTCTGGAGTTTGCTCAAATTTATGCCCATTGAGTCAGTGGTGCTATCTAACCATCTCATCCTCTGCCACCCCCTTCTCATTTTGCCTTCAGTCCTTCTCAGCATCAGGGTCTTTCCCAATCAGTGGGTTCTTTGATTCAGGTGGCCAAAGTATTGGAGCTTCAGCTTTGGCATCAGTCTTTCCAGGATTGATTTCCTTTAGGATTGACTGATTTGGTCTTGCTGAAGTCTTAGGGACTCTCAAGCGTCTTCTTCAGCACCACAATTGGAAAGCATCAATTCTTCCATGCTCAGCTTTTACTGTATGTCAAATATACCTCAATAAAGATCTTTTTAAAAAATTTATTTTGGTTGGAGGGTAATTATTGTAGTGGTTTTTGCCATACATTGATATGAATCAGCCATGGGTTTACATGTGTTCCCCATCCTGAAACCCCTTCCCACCTCCCTCCCCATCCTGTCCCTCTGGGTCATCCCAGTGCACCAGCTCTGAGCACCCTGTATCATGCATCAAACATGGACTGGCCATCTGTTTCACATATGATAATATACATATTTCAATGCTATTCTCTCAGATCATCCCACTCTCACCTTCTTCCACAGAGTCCAAAAGACTGTTCTATACATCTGTGTCTCTTTTACTGTCTCACATATACAGTTATCATTACCATCTTTCTAAATTCGATATATATGTGTTAGTATAATGTATTGGTGTTTTTCTTTCTGGCTTACTTCATGCAGTATGCTGCTGCTGCTGCTGCTGCTAAGTCGCTTCAGTCGTGTCCGACTCTGTGCAACCCCATAGACGGCAGCCCACTAGGCTCCCCTGACCCTGGGATTCTCCAGGCAAGAACACTGGAGTGGGTTGCCATTTCCTTCTCCAATGCATGAAAGTGAGAAGTGAAAGTGAAATTGCCCAGTCCTGTCTGACTCTTAGCGACCCCATGTACTGCAGCCTACCAGGTTCCTCCATCCATGGGATTTTCCAGGCAAGAGTACTGGAGAGGGGTGCCATTGCCTTCTCTGCTGTATAATAGGCTGCAATTTCATCCACCTCATTAGAACTGATCCAAATGTATTCTTTTTAATGACTGAGTAATATTCCATTGTGTATATGTACCACAGTTTTTTATCCATTTGTCTGCTGATGGACATCTAGGTTGCTTCCATGTCCTGGCTATTATAATCAGTGCTGCAGTGAACATTGAGATACACATGTCTCTATCAATTCTGGTTTCCTCTGTGTGTATGCCCAGCAGTGGGATTTCTGGGTCATATGGCAGTTCTATTTCCGGTTTAAGGAATCTCCACACTGATGAAAGAAATCAAAGAGGACACAAATAGATGGAGAAATACACCATGTTCATGGATTGGAAATTCACAATTTGTATGGAAATACAGAAAACCTCGAATAGCCAAAGTGCTCTTGAGAAAGAAGAATGGAACTGGAGAAATCAACCTGCCTGACTTCAGGCTCTACTACAAAGCCACAGTCGTCAAGACAGTGTGGTACCGGCACAAAGACAGAAATATAGATCAATGGAACAAAATAGAAAGCCCAGAGATAAATCCATGCACCTATGGACACTTTATCTTCGACAAAGAAGGCAAGAATATACAATGGATAAAAGACAATCTCTTTAACAAGTGGTGCTGGGAAATCTGGTCAATTACTTGTAAAATAATTAAACTAGAACACTTTCTAACAGCATACACAAAAATAAACTCAAAATGGATTAAAGATCTAAACATAAGACCAGAAACTATAAAACTCCTAGAGGAAAACATAGGCAAAACACTCTCTGACATAAAACACAGCAGGATCCTCTATGACCCACCTCCCAGAATATTAGAAATAAAAGCAAAAATAAACAAATAGGACCTAATTAAACTTAAAAGCTTTTGCACAACAAAAGAAACTATAAGTAAGATGAAAAAACAGCTTTCAGAATGGGAGAAAATAATAGCAAATGAAGCAACAGACAAAGAATTAATTTAAAATATACAAGCAACACCTGCAGCTCAATTTCAGAAAAATAAATGACCCAATCAAAAAAATGGGGCAAAGAACTAAACAGACATTTCTCCAAAGAAGACATACAGTTGGCTAGCAAACACATGAAAAGATGCTCAACATCACTCATTATCAGAGAAATGCAAATCAAAACCACAATGAGGTACCATTTCACGCCAGTCAGAATGGCTGCTATCCAAAAGTCTACAAGCAATAAATGCTGGAGAGGGTGTGGAGAAAAGGGAACCTCTTAGATTCTTGGTGGGAATGCAAACTAGTACAGCCACTATGGAGAACAGTGTGGAGATTCCTTAAAAAACTGAAAATAAAGATCTTATTAAAAAAAAAAAAAAAGCGCATGTTGCTAGTGGCTACTGAATTGCAGAGAGTACCTCCAGACGTTTTACCTTCCTTTCAAATTTCACTCTCATCATCCTAGTGTATTTTTCTTTTATGCAAACAGGATTTAATAAGGTCACCTTTTCTCTGCCTCCAGAAATACTTTCTTATATCCCTGAACTTCTTAAAATAGTGATTCTGGAACGTCATTTCAATTGTCACAAATTTCAACAGTTCCTTTTGTTTATAGATTCTTCTCATATGACTATCACAGCTACAAAAATTTTTCACAACATTGTAATATCCTCACTTTATAGATGAGAAAATTGAGGTGCAGAGAGACTGACCTGCCTTATGTTGCCCAGAAAATCAACAGTAAACGTGTTCCTAGCATCCAAGTGTCTCAGCCCTTTGTTCAAATTCTGTTTTTTATTATGTTTTCTTACTTGACCATACAGTTTCCATCATATACTCTTCTTGCTCCCCTCCAATTCCTCTGCAAACCTGGCTGTTTTGTATACATTCAGTTTTACTGATCCTTGCTCTCAAGCATTCAGCTCTCTCATGTGTGTTCCTCAGTGTCATTTTCAACTGTGGTTTTTACATAGTTGTCCTGTTCAATTTTGTGGACACTCATTGCCTGTGTTGTGTCCCTTCTCCAAACTTTGTTGTCTTTGCTCTGCATCTATTCCTTTTATTTATTTTTTCATTCTGTAATTATGTCTTACTGGAGACTGCCAGGCATCACGGCATTCCAACAATAATTTGTCCTCTTATAATCCTGGAATTGTAGTTTGGCCTTGAGAATGATAAGGATACTCTATGGAATGGCAAGTAGCTAAGTTCAGTAGCTCACTTGTGTCCAAATCTTTGCAACTCCTTGGACGGCAGCACAGCAGGCCTCCCTGTCCATAACAACTCCCAGAGCTTGCTCAAACTCATGTCTATCAAGTCGGTGATGCCCTCCAACCGTCTCATCCTCTGTCACCCCCTTCTGCTCCTAACTTCAATCTTTCCCAGCATCAAGGATTTCCAATCAGTCAGTTCTTTGCATCAGGTGGCCAGAGTATTGAAGCTTCAGCTTCAGTGTCAGTCCTTCCAAAGGATATTCAGGACTGATTTCCCTTAGGATTAACTGATCTCCTTGCAGTCCACAGAACTCTCAAGAGTTTTCTCCAAAACCACAGTTCAAAAGCATAAATTCTTTGGTGCTCAGCTTTCTTTATAGTTCAACTCTTACATACATATATGACTACTGGAAGAACCATAGCTTTGACTAGACAGACCTTTATTGGCAAAGTAATGTCTCTGCTTTTTAATGCTGTCTAGGTTGACCATAGGTTTTCATCCCAGAAAAAAGTGTCTTAATTTCATGGCTGCAGTCATCATCTACAGTGATTTTGGTGTCCAAAAAATAAAGTCTGCCACCGTTTCCACTGTTTCCCCATCTATTTACAATGAAGTGATGGGACTGGATGCCATGATCTTCGTTTTCCAAATTTTGAGATTTAAGCCAACTTTTCCACTCTTCTCTTTCACTTTCAAGAGGCTCTTCACCTCCCCTTAGCTTTCTGACATAAGGGTGGTGTTATCTGCTTATCTGAGGTTATTGATATTTCTCCCAGCTATCTTGATTCCAGCTTGTACTTCATCCAGCCCAGCATTTTGCATGATGTATTCTGCTTATAAGTTAAATAAAAGAGTGACAACATTGAGCCTTGACATACTCCTTTCCTTATTTGGAAACAGTCTGTTGTTCCATGTTTGGTTCTAACTGTTGCTTCTTAATTTTCATATAGATTTCTCAGGTGGCAGGTAAAGTGGTCTAGTATTCTTATCTCTTGAGGAATTTTCCAGTTTGTAATGATCCACACTGTCAAGGCTTTGGAGTAGTCAGTAAAACAGAAGTAGATAGTTTTCTGGAACTCTATCACTTTTTCTATGATCCAACGGATGTTGGCAATTTGATCCCTGGTTCCTTTGCCTTTTCTAGTTCTAGCTTCAACATCTGGAAGCTCTTGGTTCACTTACTGCTGAAGCTTAGCTTGGAGAATTTTGCACATTATTTTGCTAGCGTGTTGGATGCATGCAATTGTGCAGTAGTTTAGATTCCTTGACATTGCTTTTCTTTGGGATTGGAATGAAAACTGACCTTTTTCAGTCCTGTGGCCACTGCTAAGTTTTCCGTATTTGCTGACATATTGAGGGAAGCACGTTAACAGCATCGTCTCTTAAGACTTGAAATAACTTAGCTGGAATTGCATCACCTCCACTAGCTTTGTTCATAGTGATGCTTCCTATGGTTCACCTCACTACAGACTCCAGGATGTCTGCCTCTAGGTAAGTGATCACACCATCGATCATGGTTATCTGTGTCATGGAGATCTTTTCTGTATAGTTCTTCTGTGTATTCTTGCCACCCTTCTTCTCAATATCTTTTGCTTCTGTTAGGTCCATTCCGTTTCTGTCCTTTATTGTGCCCATCTTTGCATGAAATGTTCCCTTGGTATCTCTAATTTTATTAAAGAGATCTCTAGTCTTCCCATTATTATTTTTTCCCCCTCTCTATTTATTTGCATTGATCACTGAGGAAGGCTTTCTTATCTCTCCTTGCTACTCTTAGGAACACTGCATTCAGATGGGTATCTTTCCCTTTCTCCTTTCAGTTTAGCTTATCTTATTTTCTAAGCTATATGGAAGGCCTCCTCAGACAACCATTTTGCCTTTTTGCATTTCTTTTTCTTGGGGATGGTCTTGATCACTGCCTCCTGTACCATGTCACAAACCTCCATCCACAGTTCTTCAGGCACTCTGTCTATCAAATCTGGAATGGAATGGCAAAGTAATCTGTAAAATACTTCTGTTCCTTAAAAGAAACATGAAACATAGCAGTCTGCTTGTTTAAATTTTTTTTTTCCTCTAATAATGATAGCTTTATGGTGAATGATGACAGATTTGAGATCTCTGAAGAAGATGATTTAGCTTCGACACCAGGGACACGGTTTCAGACACTCAGAACTTCGTGTGGAAGAAGTTTTATTACAGGGAAAAGGGGACAGAGAAAGCTTCTGATACAGACATCAGAAGGGGATAGAAGATGCCCCCTCAATAGTCTTAAAAAGTGATTTACATAATATTTCAATTGATTATTCCAGTAAATCAAAAGTATGTCTCAAGACTGTAAAGGTCTTACTAGACTCACTGCCACAATATACTTTTTTTTTTAAATTTCAGTATATTTTTTATTTTTTTTTAATTTTATTTTTTTACTTTACTATGGAGAACAGTGTGGAGATTCCTTAAAAAAACTGGAAATAGAACTGCCTTATGACCCAGCAATCCCACTGCTGGACATACACACCGAGGAAACCAGAATTGAAAGAGACACGTGTACCCCAATGTTCATCGCAGCACTGTTTATAATAGCCAGGGCATGGAAGCAACCTAGATGTCCATCAGCAGACGAATGGATAAGAAAGCTGTGGTACATATACACAATGGAGTATTACTCAGCCGTTAGAAAGAATACATCAGTTCTAATGAGGTGGATGAAACTGGAGCCGATTATACATTTTAAAATAACAGGATTAGTCAGAAGGTTCTTAAGAAGGAGAAACATGTCCTTAATTATTGTTATATAATCATTGATACAAAGTTTAAGGAAAAACATAACCTTGAGCAAGATGAGTTGATTTGTTGAGTAATCTCTGGGCTTATAGAGGAAAAAAAAGAAAAAAGTTTTCTGTGGCTAAGAGGAAAGAATGTAGGGGAAAAAAAAAAGTTCAAATATTTGTCCTTTTCTCCTCCGTGAGGGCCCCAGATCCCTTCCTTCTTGAGGGCCCCGGACTCCTTATGAACCTACTTAAGAATTAACTCTTTCAATAAGACACCACTTTATTGGCCATTTGCTTTACACTGCCTTAGTTTATTGGATTAATACAAGATCTAGAATCCTTCGCCCAGTGGACTTCACTGTTCTCTGCCTGAACCCAGGCATTGAAAAGTCTGAAAGTGTACTAATGACCCCGTTTTCTCCAGTAAGTGAAGCTGGAAATCAGACTTGCTGCCCTAAACTTGAAGAAGGCTCTTGACAAACAATGCCAGTAATCTCAAGTGCCCACTAAGATTCCACCTTGTAAACTATAGTGGATTCAAGCAATTTGCCTTGGAATTCTGGCCATTCTTCCTTCTCACTGGGTTATTAGGCCTATTACTTAATCTCCTTAGAGTGTTGTGTTGTATAGGGATTTCATGATTTTGTTTAGAAGGATTTTAAACTGACTTTTCCATTTTCTTGGAGAGTTTCAACTGATGCCCCCATGCTGATGCCAATGGGTGTCAAAGACCACACATTGAAAAGCAAAATGCTGGACACATCTTGGTAGAACTCCCTAAAAAGTGGCCAAACGTATTTGCTGAATTCCCCAAGCCATCTTCACCTTCTAGCCTCTGGATAAAAGAATGGAAACCTGGGGCGGGGGATGGGGTGGGGGGTGGGGTGTGGCAAGGAGGAGCTTGATCCATGTCTAGATTTTTTTGCACAGAGCTGTTATGTATTACAAGGAATATATATGGTGTTTTACTTCCTTTAGCCCAATAGGAAAGGGGAGAAAGATCCTAATGCCCCCATGACAAACCCAGAAGAAGGACAATGCAGCAGAGCGTTTGGCATCTTTGCAGGAAACAAGAAAGAACAATGTGTGCAGAAGAAAGTGAAAACGGAAGTTGCTCAGTCATGTCTAACTCTTTACGACCCATGGACTGTACAGTCCATGGAATTCTTCAGGCCAGAATACTGAAGTGGGTAGCCTTTCCCTTCTCCAGGGGATCTTCCCAACCCATGGATTGAACCCAGGTCTCCCGCACTGCAGACAGGTTTTTTACCAGCTGAGGATTTTTTTCTTTAAAAATTAATCCATTTTTAGCCTTTATTTTTCCATTCTTATGGCTGTCATAAATGGCAAAAGTAAGCCAGTTTTTATAAAATAAAACATTATTTTAAAAAGAAAAAGCATTTGAAATTACAGATAATTTTGTGATAAGTTTCATACCTTTTAGAGTTGAATCATGTAGGTTGTTGATTCAATGATTTGTGGAATTTTATCAGCCTTTAATCTCATATTGATGTTAATATCTTGCCAAGATGATTCACATAAGAAGCCAAACACATTATTTTAAGTTTCACATTTTAGATCTAAGCCAAGTGATGAAACATTATGAATTCAACATTATCATTAGCATAATGGTAAATATTAGATATGAAATGAAAATTTTAATCTGCTTAATTTTAGAGGCCATGATGTGCATTATGAAATATTGCTTTCATTAATGAAGCTGTATTTCAGAAAATGTGGGAACACTTCTCACTTTAAATGCACAAAGATGATACAGTAGCAAATGCCAGATGAAGTTCATGTTGCTCATTCATACCCCCCCTTTTTTTTTTTTTTACTAAATATGATTTATTTTGAAGTGAAGAGGAGAACTAACACTGAAAGAGTTCCTATAGTTTTTATAGACGCTTGCTCCCATATTTCTTTTATTATCTCCATTTTATAGATATAAAATTTAAGTCTCATGGATTAAATGGTTCACCCAAATCAATCTGGTAATAAGAATTTAAGCAAGATTGAGCAGGTCTATCTTTTTTAGATTCCAAAGAGCCTATTATGCTTTCTTGAATTTAAAGAGATACATACAAGAACAATTTATAATCATAAATTCAGGATTAATTGATATCTATGCTAGTTGTGTTGGTTTTAGTTGCTAGTTGTGTTGGACTCTTTTGTGACCCTATGGACTTTAGCCTGACAGGATTCTTTGTCCATGAAATTTCAAGGCAAGAATACTGGAGTGGCTAGCCATTCCCTTCTCCAAAGGGATCGTCCCAACCCAGGGATCAAACCCAGGTCTCCTGCATTGCAGGTGGATTCTTTACTTCTGAGCCACCAAGGAAGCCCCCAATCAATGTCTATACAACCAAAAATAAATGGAACTTATGAAACTGTTCACTGGGATGTATGGATCAATATTTTTGATGAAGTAAGGATGACTCAGTATGGATGTGATAGGGGTTCTTTAAAGAAGAAAATGAAGAGCAAAGAATTTTTGAGAAAAGATTTGAAATCCAATACACTTGGATAGTAAATAGTTTAGCATCGTCACATACTCTCCCATCCTTGTAATAGCTCTGAACTTGTGTTATCAACATCTGAAACATGTGCTAAATTCACCGTTACTTACCAGTTTCCTATATGCCCCATGACGTGTTGCCTAACAGAAGCAGGTAGATTATCATGTGCTATTCTTATTTTAATACATAGAGACTATAATCTCACTGCTGACAGCAGTTTAATATGAAGCACGGAGAATTGACCTTTGTGTGTCTATTATTATTTTATATACAATTTGCTGGAGAAGACAATGGCACCTCACTCCAGTACTCTTGCCTGGAAAATCCCATGGATGGAGGAGCCTGGTAGGCTGCAGTCCATGGGGTCGCGAAGAGTCGGACACGACTGAGCGACTTCACTTTCAATTTTCACTTTCATGGATTGGAGAAGGAAATGGCAATCCACTCCAATGTTCTTGCCTGGAGAATCCCAGGGACAGCAGAGCCTGATAGGCTGTCGTCTATGGAGTTGCACAGAGTTGGACACGACTGAAGTGACTTAGCAGCATACAACTTGCTAGCTATCCTCATGCAATAGTCTGGATGTTATTACACTCTTTCAATTAATTCTTGCCCTTTCAATTTGTATTTTAGGTTATTTTCCCCATAAAAGTATGGTAGTACATATCACTCCCTGAGGGGAATCTCATTTTATTTTTTTAACTTATTTTTCAGTTTGCTACCTTATAGGCACCAAGTATTTGAAATGCACAGTAGTCAGTAGTTGAACTCTGTGTTCCAGAAAGTGAAGGGCCAGAACAGTTGCATTAATATCTTCAACTCTAATTTAAATTCCAATAATTGGCCATTAAACTTTGAAATTAAAATTTAGGATAAGACCACTATAGATGTATACATTGCCTACAAGTTTCTGTACAAGGTATTCTGTCTAATTCAGAGGAAGTAATCAATAAATGTTTTAATTATTTTATTTCCTCTCACAAAACATGCATTGGCTCACTCTATGTGCCAGGAAGTGAGCTTAATGGTCAGAATTCAGTAAACTTATAGTCAACTGTGGGACACAAAGAGACGAAAAATCAATTCAATTCAATACATATTACTGGGATGATTTTACAAAAACATGTGTGTTTCTACTAAAACATAAGGTATAAGGTGGTGGTGGTTGGGGGGGAAGGGCTTACCTAAAGTTTTCAAGAAAAGGTTCCCTAGAGAATTGCTGATGATCTGTTATTTGAGTCAAGGGCTTCCCAGATGACTCTAGTGGTAAAGAATTCAGTCACCAATGCAGGAGCAAGAGACGTGGGTTTAATTCCTGGGTTGGAAAGATGCCCTGTAGGAGGAATCAGGCAATCCACTCCAGTATTCTTGATGGGAAATCCCATAGACAGAGGAGCTGAGAGGGCTCCAGGCCATGGAGTCGCAAAAGGGTCAGACATGACTGAATGACTGAGCATGCAAGCACATACGTAGGAATTTACAGGTTAGGATGTGCTGAGGAAGAAGATGGAGCTTATGGTGGACACAGTGGAAAGGCCAGGAGAAGACAAAAGGTGCTATAGGAAAAGGAGGAGCTAGGAATGTTGATGGCATTAGAGGAGTGGACAGCAGGATCTGGAATTGGGCTGGGAAGGTGGTGTGGATGAAGAATGCTTCCTGCCATAACTTCAAAGGATGCTGCACCCATTAAGCCATCAGCCACTGCAGAGGTCCTGACTGTGCACCAGCCGGGATTCAAGATTGGAAAATGAGGAGACCGGACAGAAGACTGGCTTGGACAGCATGTCCAAACAATGACTTCACTGAGCCCAGACTCTTGCATTTTGCCATACAAAAAGCACTAAATCTCATTAACTTGAGATGTCTGGTTTTCTTTAATTAATAGTAATATTCTGATGTTCTGGCCTCCTGGTTTTGTTGCAAAACCTTCAAATGTCATGGCTCTTCTCTTATATTTGGAGCAACCCCTCAGAGCTGAGAGCTGTCTTCTGGACTTACATCCTCAGAAAGTCCACCAAAAGGAAATAATAATAATAATAATAATAATAACTCTCAAGGGTTGTTTTTCATTTTTTTCCCCAGTGGTTATAGTCCACATACCATTACTATCTCAATAGACATGAATCTGAGTAAACTCCAAGAGATAGTGAAGGACAGGGAAGGCTGGCATGCTGCAGCCCATGGGGTCATAAACAGTCATACACAACTTAGAGACTGAACAACAAAAGTCAATATGAGTCAAACGTGAAGAGTCCATTGAAAATTTGAGGCTCTTAAAGGATTAAAAAATCAAACGTGTTTCAATTATGCAGGTGGTTGAGCAGAGGGTAGGACTCATCATTTACCCACAGAATGTACAAACGACTAAAACAGGATCAGACTTCATATAAGGTAAGAGGACATAGTAGCTTCGGGGGCAGTGGCTACTCTGAAACACGTCCTAGTTGTAGTATGCAGGATATTTAGTTGCAGGTAGTATCGATTCCCCCGACCAGGGTTTAAGCCTGACCCTCTTGCATTGAGAGCATGAAGTCTTAGCCACTGGACCACTGGGGAAGTCTCTAGAACTCAACAGTTAGAATCCTTTGTGTGAGGTTGGTGACCTTACTCTGAGTTGTGCTGTTATCTCATGATTTTGTGCTTTCCTCATGTTCCTAATCAGCCTAGGCAAGATGTAACACCAGTATCTGAGAGTACCCACACATGGGAACTGGCTTGGGGGATCAAAGATGCTGAGCTCCCTGAGGAAGGAGGCTAGACTGTTACATGTTAGCTATTGTTGTGTGCTCCTGGGTCCCCTCCAGGCAAGCTCAAATTGAAGGGAGGTGCAGGCAGCTCCTGTCCTGAGGGTGGGCTACCATCACCCCGGATTGGGCTATAGCAGGTGGCGGTCTCTGGAACTAGGCAGAGGAGGACACAGCAGGCTAATGCCCTCAAAACTGTATGTCCTAACCTGGAGAGGATAGTGAGGAGTTTTATAGTAATGGTTCAAAGAGGATGTGGTCAGCTTGTGGACTTCCTTCTGATTAGTTGGTGGTGAGGTAAGTGGGAGGTAGCATCATCAACCTTCTGTTTCCAAAAGGTCTGCTTGTGGGCAGTATACAGGTATCTCGTTCTACCTGGTGAGGATTTCAGTATTTGTAAAACAGCCCAAAGATATTGTGGTGTGTATCTCTTGATAGGGAACCAGTACCCTGCACTCAAGGCTACACTATTATTTTTAATTGCTTCTCCCTTATCCCTACAGTTTCACTATATCCTGATTAGCAAATGTTTGAACCTGCCCTTTGGAGCTTCCGGAAGGGGATGCAGGAAGTCTTTTGTGGGAGGTGAGTTGAGTTTGGTGCTGGTGGACTTATAAGCTAATGGGCTCCAGATTCTTATGAAGAAGTAAACAACATAGACTCACTATACAGAGGCCATTTTAGCTCATCTATGTAACAGTCCCCTTGGCACCATGGTGGTTTATAATCCAAGTTGCACATTATCCTATAACACTTGAATCTAAAGAAAGGGATAAAGCATCTTCAAGGCTCAGAATGCTTAAGGGTCATGATCTTGGATTTCAAAGTCCTTTGGCAGCCAATATGATCATATAGTGGGGGAAGCCCTGCAGGATAGACGAGAAAGGAGATTCTGAATTGCCCAATCTACTTAGTAGGTCCACAAGGTCCTGCTTGATTTCAAGAAGACAAGTATGCTTATTTCACCCAAAAGTACTATGCTCCTATTAAAAGACTGGCTTTCCTGGTGACTCAGATTGTAAAGAATCTGCCTGTAATGCAAGAGATGTGGGTTCAATCCCTGGGTCAGGAAGATCCCCTGGAGAAGGAAATGGCAACCCACTCCATTATTCTTGCTGGGAAATTCCATGGGCAGAAGAACCTAGTGGGTTATTACAGTCTGTAAGGTCACAAAGAATCAGACACGACTGATCACGGATGCACATGTGCTCCTATTAACACCAGCTGGAATGGGATTAAGCCACAAACTTGCCTCATAGCACACAGAGAGTACAGATAACAGAGGGAGTTTGTAGACTAGTGAGGGAGTCAAAGAGCTCCCCCTTAACTTCTCTTCATCGAACACTGGCCAATGTTTTCCTGTGTGGGGAGTTGGCTCAAAATTACAGGAGATCTTTACTAAGCAGTTGAACATCTTCCCAGCTTCCTTTCCTATGAAAATTCTTGTTCCTATAGATTACACTGGGGCAACTCTCCAAGACTGGAAGCAAACTTTTAAAATTGTCCTCCTGGAACTCATGCCCCTGGGTCTCTAATTTTGGAAGCAGAAGGAATGACATATGTACAGGACACCACACAATGGGGAGAGCCCTATCTAAGGAGTTACCCACAAAATTAAACAGATGGTCCAGGGCTGGAACTTTTGGCTGCCTCTCACCATACATTACAGGTGTTATATAATCTCATGATCCTTGATTGTTTATTGGCTGCTGAAGGAGGGGCTGCACATTGATGAGCAGTGAATAGATTGCTGCTTGTGGGTAGATGACCATGGTTAGGTTTGTTTTACACATTGCTGGGGACATGCAGCCAAGGGACCATAATATCAGTCTACTGACTAAGTAGATTGGGCAATTCAGAATCACCTTTCTCATCTATCCTGCAGGGCTTCCGCCACTATATGATCATATTGGCTGTCAAAGGATTTTGAAATCCAAGATCATGACCCTTAAACATTCTGAGTCTTGAAGATGCTTTATCCCTTCCTTCAGATTCAAGTGTTATAAGATAATGTGCAACTTGGATTATAAACCACCATGGTGCCAAGGGGACTGTTACATAGATGAGCTAAAGATGGCCTCTGTATAGTGAGCCTATGTTGTTTACTTCTTCATAAGAATCTGGAGCCCATTAGCTTATAAGTCCGCCAGCACCAAACTCAATTTTCTTGCACATTCAATTGCCTTAAAATGTAACTCCCCAAAGCAGAATTTTAGCCATTTAGGGTCTTTCTGTACCCTGCAAAGGGCTTCCCAGGTGGACTTAATGGTAAAGAATCCTTCAATGCAGGAGAAGCAAGAGATGCAGGTTTGATCTGTGGGTGAGGAAGATCCCCTGGAGGAGGAAATGGCAACCCGCCCCAGTATTCTTGCCCGGGAAATCCCATGTACAGAGTAGTCTACAGTCCACGGACTCACAAAGGGTTAGACAAAACTGAGAGACTGAGCTCATGTACCTTGTAATCTGCATCCTATGCTAGGCAGATATAAAGTCATTCCTGCAGCTACAGAAGAGCCCAGGCTGGAGCAGCATGAGTGTCTCCTGGCCCAGGGACTCCCAGCTGTGCTGCTGAGTGGAGTCACCTGGACCCATGTGACCCTCTCTAGCCCATCTTTTCCCTGCTCTCCCCCAGAAATTTCCTTTTCTTCCTTGTCATAATCCTCTGATAGTCTTATATTATGGCAGTAACAGATAATACAAAATACAGACACCAGTCTGACAGAATTGCTGAAGTCTTGTATCAAAAACCTGAAATCATTGCTAAAAATAATTGAAGAAACTTAAATACATATACCATACATATGGATCAGAGAACACAGTATTGGGAATGCCCTGGCTGTCCAGTTTTTAGGACTCTGTGCTCTTAAAGGAGGAAACAGACAGAACAGGCTCCATCTTGAAAGCAGGACTCCATCTTGGGCTGGACTGTGGACTTTGAGCTATATGTCCAGTATCTATGGAAACAACATACCAACTGGAAAACCAGACCCCAGATGGAAGAGCCCTAGGGCTCATACCTAGACTCTACATCGCCTAATGGAATACCCTAATTATCTGTGTAAATGAATAGAATCATACATTCTATTATGCTTATTGGGGTATGACCACAGGCCTATTGATAATTGTCCACTGTTAACTACCTAGGCTTAAGGCATATGAATCTCAGGTTTAAGGCATACAAATCACGGGTTAACTTTGATTATAACTTTTTTCCTTTGTTCAGACTAGTTTCAGGGAATTTGGGGAGGTGGGTTTGAGCATGTACACTTAGGGTATATAAGGTTTTCACAAAAACTAGTCTTGGTCCTTGGCTAAAAGGAAACTCTGTCCTGGGCCCATGAGTGTAATAACATGCACTCCACTATTTGCATTGTGCTTCAGAGTGAGTTTGTTTCCCAGAACGTGTGGCTACAACACTCTTAGTGCACTGGTCTTGGGTTCTATCCCTGGTTTGGGAACTAAGATCCTGCAAACTACATGGTGTGCCCCCAATTTTTTTTAAGAAGAAGAAAGACATAGTGTTATTAAAATATCAATTATCCTCAATTTTTTTTACAGATACAACACAAGCCAAATCAAAACTCCAGGAGATTTTTAGTAAAGATTGACAAATTGATTCTAAAAATACACTTGGAAGTGTAAGGACAAAGAACAGCAAAAATAATTTGGAAAAGAGGAGGGTTGGAGAATTGATACTATCTTACAGCCCAAAGCCAATAATCAAGAGTGTGTGGTATTAGTGTCAAGAGAGGCAAAATATATCCATTTATTGCATGTCAAATAAACCTGCAAGTAAAAAATACCAGAGAACACTGACTGGGTCACATTAGGAAGAAAAACTTTAAGAAAATACATGGAGTCTTGTAATACTGAATAAAGTGATTTTAAAAATTTGATTAAGGAATACAATATTGAATATACATTGACTTTCCTCCCAATTTTGCTTTAACAGGATGGTCTATTTAGACATAGTGAACTTGGCATTATGTGCTCTTACATCATATCTTGGCCTGACGGTTTAAGCCATTTTTATCTAATGCTTCTGCGTCATTCATATTAATAAATGTGCATGCATGCTCAGCCGCTCAGCCATATCGGACTCTATGCAACCCCAAAGACTGTAGCCTGCCAGATTCCTCTGTCCATGTAATTCCCTAGGCAAGAATGCTGGAGTGGTTTACTACCTCCTCCAAGGAATCTTCCTGACCCAGGGCATATTAATAAATAATTGATATTAATTCCTTTACTGAATGGTAGTTGTTTGTAAATAAGCAGCTGAGCCTACACTATATATCTGAGGCAATCTGGCACATATTAGACGTACAATAAATGTACAGTTTCTCAATATTTTTCTGAAAGCTAAAGGATAAGGTCTCTGCTCGTTTTATATTTGTATCCTTTAGTACTATTTATTTTTTTTTTTGGGGGGGGCAGTGTTCAATAACTGCCACCTAAATTAAACTGTAAATCAAAATAATCAGGGTTTGAAACAATTGCAGGTAAAACAGTCCAAGAGAGTATAGAAAGAACACACACGATGTATAAGAATGCCGGCAAGAAATGCCAGGTATTTCAGAGCAAAGGCCATTTACAAAAGCAATTTGTACACTTTCAGGTTGGCAAATCTGATTAGAAAATAAAATTTCGTTGCAAATGGGCATTTTGTTAAACTGTGATCTTTTATTTTTACAAGTATAAAGTTTTAGTTAAAAAAAAAAAACCAGAAGACAGAAAAACAGTGCTGCTAGAACTTAAAGACTGAAATTTCAAGTTCTAAATTCAAGTAATAAATTAGAGCTAAAATTAAATAACAAGTGAGAAGTTCAATATCACAGGATCAGAGGAACCAGAGATCAAATTGCCAACATCCGCTGGATCATGGAAAAAGGATGACAGTTCAAGAAAAAGCATCTATTTCTGCTTTGTTGACTATGCCAAAGCCTTTGATTGTGTGGATCACAATAAACTGTGGAAAATTCTGAAAAAGATGGGAATACCAGACCACCTGACCTGCCTCTTGAGAAACCTGTATGCAGGTCAGGAAGTAACAGTTAGAACTGGACATGGAACAACAGACTGGTTCCAAATAGGAAAAGGAGTATGTCAAGGCTGTATACTGTCACCCTGCTTATTTAACTTATATACAGAGTACATCATGAGAAATGCTGGGCTGGAAGAAGCACAAGTTGGAATCAAGATTGCCGGGAGAAATATCAATAACCTCAGATATGCAGATGACACCACTCTTATGGTAGAAAGTGAAGAGGAACTAAAAAGCCTCTTGATGAAAGTGAAAAAGGAGAGTGAAAAAGTTGGCTTAAAGCTCAACATCAGAAAATGAAAATCATGGCATCTGGTTCCATCACTTCATGGGAAATAGATGGAGAAACAGTGGAAACAGTGTCAGACTTTATTTTTTCACTGTAGATGGTGATTGCAGCCATGAAATTAAAAGACACCTACTCCTTGGAAGGAAAGTTATGACCAACCTAGATAGCATATTCAAAAGCAGAAACATTACTTTGCCAACAAAGGTCTGTCTAGTCAAGGCTATGAATTTTCCAGTAGTCATGTATGGATGTGAGAGTTGGACTGTGAAGAAAGCTGAGCACCAAAGAACTGAAGCTTTTGAAGTGTGGTGCTGGAGAAGACTCTTGAGAGTCCCTTGGACTGCCAGGAGATCCAACAAGTCCATTCCAAAGGAGATCAGTCCTGGGTGTTCTTTGGAAGGACTGATGCTAAAGTTGAAACTCCAATACTTTGGCCACTTCATGTGAAGAGTTGACTCATTGGAAAAGACTTTGATGCTGGGAGGGATTGAGGGCAGGTGGAGAAGGGGACGGCAGAGGATGAGATGGATCGATGGCATCACCTACTCAATGGACATGAGTTTGAGTGAACTCCGGGAGGCCTGGCATGCTGTGATTCATGGGGTTGCAAAGAGTCAGACATGACTGAGCGACTGAACTGACTGATACAGGGAGACTTCAACATTCTTCATTTTTTTCATGGGAGGAAATAGAAAACATCATAGCAGGAGATAATAAGATTTTTAATTTCCTTGTTTCCATGTGTTTCTGCTTAAGATGGTGCATCAATTTAACATCAGATTTAAACCTGACTTTTGCCTTTATGTCAACAGGACATGGAAATTTGTTGTGTGATATAGAGAATATAATAAAAACCATGTGTTCAGTGAAAGGAATTCTAGGAGAGTCACCAAGACAGCCTGCTGTCTAAATGACATACACAATATTTCTGAAATTGAACTGCTCATCTGCAATCTCAGATGTGTTGTTTTGACTTAACAGAATAGGAAAAACACCAGCTATATATCTAAATTGAATAAATGTACCAACTGAGAGAAAAAGAAATGACCTATATTTTGCCTTTCCCTGGTGGCTCAGATGGTAGAGTCCAACTGCAATGCAGGAGACCTGGGTTTGATCCCTGGGTTGGGAAGATTCCCTGGAGAAAAGTATGGCAACACATTCCAGTATTCTTGCCTGCTGAATCCCCAAAGACAGGGGAGCCTGTCAGGCTACAGTCCTTGTGTTTTCAAAAGAGTCAGACAAGACTGAGCAACTATGTATAGCACATAGTAATACTCAACTACATAAAAAAGCATTTAATTTGATTAATGAATGATTTATATATTTTTTGGCTATGAATAAATTTGAAAACATGTATCTCTATGCAAAAAATAATGTGCAATCAATCACATTTTCTATAGCAATTATATAAAATTAATGATGCATTTTGATATGGGCTGTGGTCTGTATTATTATAGCTGTCTTTATTCCCCAAATCCTGGTCTTTATTTTAAAGATAACAAAATACGAGTGTGCATGTATATGTGCTCAGTCCTGTCTGACTCTGTGACCCCATGAACTCTATCCAGCTGGGCTCCTCTATTCATGGGATTTCCTGGGCAAGGATACTGGAGTGTGTTTCCATTTCCTTCTCAGGTCAGGGGATCTTTCTGATCCATGTATCAAATCCACATCTTCTGTGTCTCCTGCATTGGTAGATGGATTCTTTGCCACTGAGCCATCTGGGAAGCCCAGTAGAATATATACAATTATTCTAATGTGAATAGGGTATTTTGGGACTTGTCTGAAATTTGTATTTGCTAGTGGGAATATCACGTTTACATAAAATTCCTAAGAATATCTATATAACAATTTCTGTTACAACTAACACATTCATTATGTGTTTGAAACATTTAGATATGGATATGCCTTGGATATCAATATAGGTAGATGTAGATAAAAAGATGGATGTATTTACCTATGGATTATATTGATGCTTCTAACTTTTTAACACAATTAAAAAGCCTTACCACCAAGGGCAAGGTTGATCATGCAGAGTAATTGAGGGCAGGGCTATTGGAAATACATGTCAGTGTCAACTAAAGAAGGGTTACCTTGGACTTTACAGTCTGGTGAATAATAATGACATTCTCCATGTAATACTTTCTTGATAGCTGCAATATTACCTCTTACTGAAGTTAATCTATTAACATTCTTCCTCTTCTCTGATTTTTTCCCACATAACATCTTTAGGAACTGAAACCACATTTAGAGTGAATTTTGCCTGGTAGCTAATACTTTTAGGTAATGAATCTGAGCAATAAATCATTATTGAAAATATGGCAAAGAGAAAATGAGGACATGAAGGTAGAACTATAAAGTATGACTTCAGAGTCTCTTTCCCTATCAGAAGGGGGAAAAATAATTTCTTTGAAAATACAATCACAAGAAATGTGTGATAGTTTTCTAAATATCTTTCATTATTTAAAAGTAGTATATTTATAATGTAATTTGGAACACAAATACAGCTATACAAGATATTAAGAGTTTATGGGTATAAAATATTGAAAATAATATGGTTGTGTGACTTTCAATACATTGAAAAAAAATTAAATGACTTCCATTCTTAGTATCATAAAGTTATTACCTTTTTTCTCTGTAAGAAATAAAGATATGCTTCTTATTTTTATTATAAAATGTGACATAGATACAGTGACGTTTGCTGCTATGCACATTTAAATTCAGGCATATACAATGAACAGATGTCATATATGTATATGTATACATATATTCATGTGTATGTGCATGTGTGTGCATGCATATGTACACATTTAAAAGCGTACATAAACTCATGTATTTATGTATATGAGTTTTTGCATCCAAAATCACTACAGATCGTAACTGCAGCCACATAATTAAAAGATTCTTGTTCCATAGAAGGAAAGCTATGAAAAACCTAGACAGCACATTAAAAAGCAAAGACATCACTTTGCTGACAAAGATCCATATCATCAAAGCTAAAGTTTTTCCAGAAGTCAGGTATGGATTTAAGAGTTGGATCATAAAGTAGGCTGAGTGTCTAAGAATTGATGCTTTCTAATTGTGGTGCTGGATCAAACCAGTCAATCCTAAGGAAAGTGTAGGAAGGGGAGCCTGGAGTGCTTCAGTCCATGGGGTTGCAAACAGTTGGACACGACTTATTGACTCAACAACAACAACAACAATTTATGTATATGTATATATGTACATGTGTATATGCGATGCCATGCTCAGATGCTCAGTCGTGTCAAATTCTTTGTGACCCTTTGGACCATAGCCCGCCAGGTCCCTTTGTCCATGGGTTTTTTTCAGGCAAGAATATTGGAGTGAGTTGCTATTTCCTTCTCCAGGTGATCTTCATAACCTAGGAATAGAACTTGCATCTTTTGTGTGTCTTGTGTTGGCAAGCAAATTATTTACCACTAGAACCACCTGGGAAGCCCAGGATGTGTGTGTGTCTATCTATGTATCTACCTACACATATATACCTAAATACTCATTATACAGTATTTTCATGTTTTCTCAGTCACAATTTCTGGTGACCATATTGACATATTTATTAAATTTTAATTGAATTTAGCATTACTGTCATTCAGTTTCTCTCTCATGTGCTTGAAATATAATTTTCTCCAAAAATTTTGACTAAAAGGTATAAGGTTGCAAAATGAAATTAATGAGGCTACAGTAATGACCTCTGGGATGGGAGTAGATTTGGAAAGACTTTGTTTTAATATGTGTGAGAAGATGTGATGAGGTTATAATAATGGAGGATTCAAACTCTTGAGGAAAATTTGTCTTATTTGTAAAATAAGAATGATTAATAACAGCTAACATTCACCACATTTTAAAATGAATATCAAACAGATTGAAGTATGTAAGCCCTATCCAAAAATGGCTTATTAAAAGGATATGCAAACTATATCCACAAAATGACTTTCAGTGATACTTGTAATTCCAAGGTTAGAGATTTACTGTCCACTAGCAAGTTAAATCTAACCAGTCCATTCTAAAGGAGATCAGTCCTGGGTGTTCTTTGGAAGGACTGATGCTAAAGCTGAAACTCCAATACTTTGGCCACCTCATGCGAAGAGTTGACTCATTGGAACAGACTCTGATGATGGGAGGGATTGGGGGCAGGAGAAGAAAGGTACGAAAGAGGATGAGATGGCTGAATGGCATCGCCGACTCGATGGACATGAGTTTGGGTGAATTCCGGGAGTTGGTGATGGACAGGGAGGCTTGGTGTGCTGCTTCATGGAGTCGCGAAGAGTCGGACATGACTGTGCTGAACTGAGCAAATTAAAAAAAAAAAAAAAACTAACAAAATCCTTAGTGCCAGGCATTGTGTTAGTTTTCAGCACTCCAAAAATAAAGCTTGGTCCTCTATTCTCAAGAAGCTAATGTTTAATGCGAGAGATAGAAAATAATCTAATACAATAGAACTTTGCAAATAATGCTACATTGTCACAACCTGGGGACATTTTCTTGAGGTCATGGGAAAAACATCTCAGAAGAGGTGCTACTTGCAATGAAATTTGAGAACCATATTGTTCAGTTCAGTTCAGTTCAGTTCAGTCGCTCAGTTTATGTGAAAGTGAGAAGGAGCTCTCCAAACAGGGGTGTGCCGGGGTCCAGCCTCGGTGGATCTAGGGAATTCGAAGGTGGGGATGGAGTCAGCGTCCTTGGAAATAACTTATTTAATTACAGATAGAGAGGGATTAGAAAATTAGCAGAGAAAAAGAGGCTGAATAACTTGGTTCACATGGAATACCAATCACCACCTACGTAGGCCGCAGGCATCTTCCCATTCTCCCGAAGGAGAGGAGGCACTGAGGCCCCCCTAGTCCGATCTTAGAAGCCCAGGCAAAATTAATAGGCTTGGTGGGTACCCATGCACCAGATGGGAATTTGGCCAGAAAATAGTAGGAGAGAAAAAGAGGCTGAATAACTTGGTTTACGTGGGATACCAATAAAATTCCAAGACAAGGAATTTGCACCATCTATGTTGGGCCACTGGTGCCACTTGAATATTGGGAGGTGCCTCTCCTTGGGCTCATTCTTGCGTGGGCTTGAAAACCGGGGCAAGTAAGTAGACGTGATGAACACCCACGGTCCAGATGGGAATTCAGCCAGAAAAATGGGGAGCAGAAAAGAACGACATGAGGAATCAGTCTTTCCGGAAACTGATCCAATTTCTTTATTTTTGGGTTTGCTTATATACCTTTTGTTACACATAGAGATGAATACAGAGTCATGCGGGGGTCAGCAGTCCTGACCTTTATCAAAATCAGGTGCTTCACATAAAAAGGTCTTAGAGATTTTACATCATCTTATGGCTATGAGACCTGCTGACATTTTATGATCCTTTCTTTCTGATAACCAAAAAACATTTTTTCCAAGGGTGTTTTTTCTTAAACCAGGCACCACCCTCCAAATAAAGTTGCATTCCTATAGGGTGAGGGTGTAGTGAGTTACAATCAAGAAAGGAATTTATTTAACCCAAGGTTAACATGATTAATCTTAAAGGTTAATACTTATTTCTCCTATATGCTAGTTATATTCATTATAAGGGCAGGGAACATGGAGATTTAGCAGCAAACATCAGCCCAACAAATGAAAATCCTTTCACCAATGTTCCCCTTAAGATCTATTTAGTCTTAATATAGTGATAAAGTTACATTTTTACATAGCAAGGACACAGTGATTTATAACAAAGTACAGTGATCTATTACAAAAGAGAAAATTCATTAACTTAAAAAGTCTAGTATTGCTAACCTTAAAACTACTATATTTCCTTTTCTATATTCCAAATACATTGATTAAAATATTCCCAGGTGCCTAAGGATATGGAGGCCTGGCGGCAATCATTGACTCAACAATGAGAAAAGCCCTATGCTAATTAATACTTTAAAAATACTCCAAAACTCTCTGTGCTGTTTATGGTTGAGAGGTAGTAAACAATCATGTGCTAGTGGCAGGAGTATGAATAATCCTGTCACACAAGCTAGTCTGTCGGCAGAGAGGTTTGACCTGAGACACCCTTGTCACACCCAGGGCAGGGAATTAGCAGCAATTATTGGCACAACAAATGAAAAACCCTTCACTGATATAATTCCTAACAAACCCACTATACTGACAATTTCCAACTTCCCAAAGGAATTTGCCTTTAGTGAGTCTAAAACATCTCATGCCTCTCAGGTTGGGAGGCTGTAAACAATCACATGTGGCTGGACAAACCTATACAGGTGGGCTAGATAACCTTCAGAGGAGTCCTTAAGTTGAAACACTGTTGTCACACCCAGGAATTTTTATTGCCTTGGAGCTGCACGTTTACTCCTTCTCGAGAAACGGTGATGGGGGAGAGCCCCCCATAAAGTCAGAGGTATAGGTGAGACCATAAAACAGACTCTGGTTTTGGGGTAGATGCTCGGGAACAGGGGCTTTCCTGAGGCTTGATCAAGCCTTTGCGTATGCCAAGCCTCCTTCCTCATGACCTTTACCATGGGCAGAGTTCCTCACGCTGGCCCCCAGCAGGGGTGGGGGGGTTAAAATAAAGGTTCTGCTACTAAGTACATGGTAATGGGGCCAACTTCTCTAAACTTCAGTTTCATTATTTTAAAAAGTCAAAGATGTTAGTATTTACTTTAGAGCACTGTTGTAATTATTGAATAATTTATTGATAATGACTGTGTTAAATACTATTCTTTGTGTATATTAGCCCAGCATGTTATGATATTTTTATTATTTCTGAGACTGGAGAGAAAGGTAGGGGCATTTCTCTGTGGGCATAAACAGTTGAAGGAATTTATGAATTTGGAATTATCATTTGAAAATTACCAGGGAGTACCATAGATGGAGTTTTAAAGTGATAAAGTTTAAAAGAGCAGTTAAGGAGACAACCTAAGGGCCAGAGTCAAATGCCCTGAGTAGATAGGTCAAGTGTGTGATTTTCCTGGGCAATGCTGAGTGTCTTAAATGGACGATGAGAATCATGATTTTTTTTTTTTTTTTTTTTTGCTGGTTTGCACACTTTGTTTAGGACTTTATTGTTAGTGCTTTTCTGTTGTTTTTGTTTGTTTCAGTTATCAAGGAATATTTTATGAAGAATAACCCTTAATTACCAACTAGAAGGCTATTCATGATCTTATTATTAGGTCATTTTCAATACAGAATGTTGTTGAAGGGGCTGGTGCAGAATAATGTATGAATAGAACATTTTGTATGCTTTTTGAGGGAGATTCATGGCATTGGTGATTCTCAGAACAAGCCATTGATGGGCCATTGCAGGTTCAAAGGCATTCCAGAAATATTGCAGTAGCTCTGGGCCCCTAAGTAGGAACTGGGGCAGGATGCACCAAGGAGGGAGGTGAAAGGTCCTAAGAGGAGGGGAAGAATGCTCCAGGTAAGTGTTAGTTGCTCAATCATGTCCTCCCTTTGTGACCCCATGGACTGTAGTCTGCCAGTCTCCTCTGTCCATGTAATTCTGCAGGCAAGAATACAGGAGTGGGTTGCCATTTCTTTCTCCAACGAATATTCCCTACGCAAGGATCAAGCCTGGGTCTACTGCATTGCAGGTGGACTCTTTACTATCGGAGGCACCAGGGATGGAGGAGGTAATTTGAACTGGTAAATGCTCTTTTTTATCTTTTTTCCTTCCCCCTCTTCCTGACACCCTCCTCCTCTCTCTCTTGCTTTCTTTTCTTCTTCTTCTTCTTCTTCTTTTTTTTTTTTAATCTCAACTTGGATTTACTTGTTTCCCTAACATAGACCCTTGAACAGAGTGTTTTCAAGAAATGTATTGGTTTGTTAATGCTAGTGGTAAAGAAGATGTCTGCTAATGCAGGAGGCCTAAGAGACCCAGGTTCTATCCTTGGGTAAGGAAGATCCCTGGGAGAAGGGCATGGCAACCCACTCCAGAATTCTTGCCTGGAAAATCCCATGGACAGAGGACCCTGGTGGGCTACAAAGGGCCTAGCATGTCTCAAAAAGTTGGTCATGACTGAAATGACTTAGCACCCACACATGAGTGGCTCAAGTAAGACTTTTTCCACTTAAATTCATTTATTTACTTAACAAATATTCATTAAGTTTCTTACTATGTGGTTGGCATTATTTTGTATACTACATACATATGTACATACACATATATATTTATACACACACAAACACACACACAAGCAGAAGAAGCTTGTATTCTAATATTTAGCAAACTGGTTATCTTTTATCTGTATGATTATAACTTATTTTAATCATAACCTTAAATCAGAAATTGCTTTCAGTTCAGTTCAGTCGCTCAGTCGTGTCTGACTCTTTGCGACCCCATGAATTGCAGCACGCCAGGCCTCCCTGTTCATCACCATCTCCCGGAGTTCACTCAGACCCACGTCCATCGAGTTCATGATGCCATCCAGCCATCTCATCCTCGGTCGTCCCCTTCTCCTCCTGCCCCCAATCCCTCCCAGCATCAAAGTCTTTTCCAATGAGTCAACTCTTTGCTTGAGGTGGCCAAAGTACTGGAGTTTCAGCTTTAGCATCATTCCTTCCAAAGAAATCCCAGGGTTGATCTCCTTCAGAATGGACTGGTTGGATCTCCTTGCAGTCCAAGGGACTCTCAAGAGTCTTCCCCAACACCACAGTTCAAAAGCATCAATTCTTCGGCGCTCAGCCTTCTTCACAGTCCAACTCTCACATCCATACATGACCACAGGAAAAACCATAGCCTTGACTAGATGGACCTTAGTCGGCAAAGTAATGTCTCTGCTTTTGAATATACTATCTAGGTTGGTCATAACTTTTCTTCCAAGGAGTAAGCGTCTTTTAATTTCATGGCTGCAATCACCAATCACCATCTGCAGTGATTTTGGAGCCCCGCAAAATAAAGTCTGACACTGTTTCCACTGTTTCCCCATCTATTTCCCATGAAATGATGGGACCGAATCCCATGATCTTTATTATAATTTATACTGTACCGTACTCTGTTGTGCATTTTGATAAATGTTGTGCATTCGTGTATTATAGCATTAAAATTATTTTCCAGAAGTATCCATCTCCAATTTTATATAAAGTTAAATATAAAACTAAATGAAATTTAATTTACCTAAACATTAACTCTTGAAGATTTTATCAGCTATTAAAATTTTATCTTAGACTAGTAAATGATTTAGAGAACATAGCAAAACAAACCATCATTTCTGTCCAAAGGAGCTTGATATCCAGATGTATCAATTCATGATTATGGATAATATTTTCATTTTCAGAGGTCCTAAACAAAAATTGAAAATGTCATAAACACATGGTTCTTCCACGAGTATGTGTCTTAAAACTCTCAATTAAGTACAATCATAATTTTTAAAAATGCAACTCTCAGTCATCCTGATACAACATTCTTTCCTCTTCTGTATGGTTCTTATAAACTTTACCTTCTAATAGTGCAATCCCTGAGTCCCACTCAAAATTTTAAAACTCATAAGCTTAAACAAGTCAAAGCATGAACCAATTGTTGGGCACTAAAGAAATATCATTTATACCCTTCACCTCATTGTAAACTATGTGTAAGCACAATTCATTGTGCATTGTCAGTTTGACAAGAATTTGTATAGTAAATGACAGATATCAGACCTATTCCATCATTTTCTATTAAATATTTTATAAATATTAATTCTAAAACTTAAATATTAATTTTGATAAGCTGATTTACACTTTTTATTTTCATAATAATGCATAAACATCACTAATATAGAACTAAGATAACTGGCAACTCCATTTGTAGAGATTACACTGAGAAATAGATTTAAAAAAAAAAAGTCTCTATTTCCCTTCTGCTGTCTTGACTTTTTCTTTCTTTTTTTTCTTTAATGTAATCTTAGGTTTATTGAATAATTAAGTATGCATTACAGATAGATTGCAAATCATTCTTGGTCCTGCAAGGAGACAGGCATTTATTGTGAGGCAAAACGAGAACATGAATCCATATTTCTGCTACTGAAATACTTCTTCTGAGTGTTTTGGTATGGGCACAACCTCCCTCAGTATCCATTCAAATAGGCTTTGCTGTCACCTCTCCTTTCAGTTAAGGGATTCACAATATCTAAAATAAACTTATAAAGAACACTTCTGTATCAGAGGTAGCTTTATACCTACATTATTAATCATAGAAACTATTTGGTCAAAGACTCCATAAAAGAGGCTAAAAAGATACATCAGAGCTCATAGTTGGAACTAATTATTTTTTCAAGCTAATTTGCTGTAGTAAGAAATATATCAACTGAATTTTAGAATAGACTGTTCAGCCATTTAACATCAAAGCATTCAATAGCCTATGCATACAATGGCTTTTAGAGACAACACTGAATTTGACTTGAGCACCAAGGATGCATTTTAAAAAGTGAAAAGTACATTTATGTGCAATAACTAGTGTGATGAGCTGAATGGTGACTCCCCAAAGATACGTCCACATCCCAATTCTTAGAACCTTTGATGTTAACTTATTTGGGAAAAGGCTCTTCACAGATGTAATTAAGTGAAGGATCTTGAGATGAGGAGATTATGTATAAGCTGATGGGCCTTAAATGCCTTCACAAGTATCTTTATAAGAAAGTGGTAGAGGTAGATTAGATATATAGAGGGAAAGGTGATATGAAGATAGAGAAGAGAGAGGCTTGGTCACAAGTCAAGGAATGATGACAGTCACAAACTGGGAGAAGCAAGGAAGGTTTCTCCTAGATGCTCCAGAGGGAGTACAGCCCTGCCAAGACCTCAGTTTAAGACTTCTGGCCTCCCAAACAGTAAGAGAATAAATGCCTGTTGTTTTAAGTGATCACATTTGGAATACTCTATTACAGCAACCAGAGCAACAAAATACAGATTTGGGTATCAGGAAATCAGGGACTGCTATAACAAATACTTAAAAATGTACAAGTGGCTTTGGAATTATATCATGTGTAGAGGTGGGAAGAATATTGATGTATATGATAGAAAAAGCATAGGTTGCTTTAAACAAACTGTTGGGAAGAATATGAATGTTAAAGGTGGTTCTCATGAGGGCTCAGAAGGAACCGAAGAACATTTTATTGAAAACAAAAGGAAAGGTGATCTTTATTATATACTGACAAAAAGCTTATCCAGATTGTCTCCAACCGTCTTGTGGAAAGTAGATCTGTAAGTGACGAATTTGGGTATTCAGCTGAGGAAACGTGAGAGTAAAGCATGGGAGGTATGGTTTAGATTTTTCTTGAGCTTATAGTAAAATGTAAGAGAAAGGGATAAATCAAGAAAGAACTGGTAAGCAGAAAGGAACCAGCTCTTGATAATTCAGGAAATTCTGCACCTATTCAGATTGCAAAAGATGCTAAAATGAAGAGATTCACTGTTAGGATAGTGGGCTCTGGAGATAAAGCCAAGACTAGGCAACCTTTGGTTAGTGCTGTAGAGATTAGGCGTTGACTCACTGATCTACTCATTCATCTGGATCAAAGCTGGGGATAGAGGTGGCATTATCTGGCAAAGATCTGTGAGGACTCTCTTGCCTCTCTATTAAATCAATATGATATTCCATCCATTTTCTGTTCACAGAGGTTCCTTTCTGGTTTATTACCTGCACATAGACAATATTTACCTAGAGATGAGCAAAACTCTGCACTATTTAGCATCCCCAATGCTCTCTACAAATGAAGTTACCTTTACCCATGTTACAGTTTCTCTCAATCACTAGTGATGTTGCAAAGCCATTCAATAAATTGATCCTAATAGAGAATACAGCTGATTAGGTTATAATACATTATCTATTCAGAGGAATTTTCATTTTAACAGAAAGATCAAGGTGTCTCAACCAGAAATATTAAATATTTAGGTGTTTAAAAATATTTGGAGACACAGTGGAGGCATTTACAAAGTGAAGAAAGATACATGTATTTAATATGTGGAAAAGATTATCTCAGCATGTAAATCTGGCTGTATATCAATCTATTATAGTAATACTAAAAATGAAATAGTAAATCTCAGTTTGCTTTAAGAAAATTCAGAATTTTATGTAGTCATTCTTAAATTGATAAGATAATGGGGGAATAAAAATATAAGACTGCATATTTTAGACGAAAATTCTGATAAGGAAAATGTTAATCTAAAAATTGTATATGCAAGGGTGAGATTGCTATTAGGAATTTATACCAACTGAGAGTCTAGTTTGTATGTTCCATATTAAGATTAAAAAATAATAATGTCTGAACTTTGTCAATGAAGAAAACATTGACTTGTATTCTCTTGTCTTTTTTCCCTTTAGTTCTGTTCCACTAGAATAATGACAATATTTTTGATGGATGATATTTTTAATTGGTCTCCTTGATGACATGCTCCATATGCTATTATTCATTTAGTGAAACTTCTCTCTGAATTTAATACACTACTTGAATGCTAATTTTTCTACTTTTTAAACCTTTAATATGTCTTCTCCTTTTCAAAGACATAACTAGCATAAATATTCTCCTGTCATTTTCAGAAACTTGTGTCTTTATTTTTCACACTGTTTTTGCACAATTATTTGGAAAGATTTAACTATAAGATCAAAATGCTTAACTGAGAAAGAAAAGTGATTCACTTGTTATCATTCATTTGAAATCATTTTAAGAGTGTTCTCTAAGACTAAGCTAGACCTATCTTTGAGTGTCTGAGTGTCTTCTGTTGAGGCATAGGTCAGCAGTGGCCTGTCACAGGGACAGGAACTCTGGCTGCAGCAGACCTGGGAGGCATGGCATGTGAGCCCTGCCATAGAGCCACTGAGAAGACAACCCATAAACTGGAGAACAATTATCCCAAAGAAGTTCTCACACTGTTACAAAAGCTCTAGGGCCCACAACAAATTTCCCAATCTGGGGATCTGGCAAAGGAACTGGGAACCCCCAGGGAATTTGACGTTGAAGGCCAGTGGAATTTGATTACAGAACTTCTACAGGACTGGGGAAACAGATTCTTGCAGAGCACAAACAAAACATTGTGTGCACCAGGAGAAATGAGAAAGGAGCAGTGACCCCACAAGAAACTGAGCCAGACTGTTCTGTGTGTGTCCAGGAGTCTCCACTGGAGGCATCGGTCAACAGTGGCCTTCCATGGGGATATGGGCAGAGAATACAACAGTCACAGCATCAGTCCTCTTGAAGGAGGCCACTAATACCCCTATCATAATTTGGCCACATGCCAAACAACAGGGAGGGAACACAGCCTTACCCACCAACAGAAAATTGGATTAAAGATTTACTGATCATGGCCTTGAACATCAGAAAAAGACCCAGATTCCTCCACAGCCAGTTCCTCCCATCAGGAAGCTTCCACAAGCCTCTTGTCTTTATCCATCAGAGGGCAGGCCAAATAGAAACCACAATTACAGAAAACTAAGCAAACTGATCACTTGGGTCACAGCCTTTTCTAACTCAGTGAAACTATGAGCCATTCCATGTAGGGCCAACCAAGAAGGAAGGATCATGGTGGAGAGTTCTGATGAAATGTGGTCCACTGGAGAAAGGAATGGCAAATAACTTCAGTATTCTTGCCTTGAGAACCCCATGAACAATATAAAAAAGGAAAAAAGAGATGACACTGAAAGATGAACTCCCCAGGTCGGTAGATGCCCAATATGCTACTGGAGAAGAGTGCAGAAATAACTCCACAAAGAATGAAGAGACAGAGCCACAGCAAAAACAGTGCCCAGTTGTGGAGGTGACTGGCAATGGAAGTAAAGTCCAATGCTGTAAGAACAATATTGCAAAGGAACCTGGAATGTTAGGTCCATGAATCAAGGTAAATTGGAAATGGTCAAACAGGAGATGGCAACAGTGAACATGGATATTTTAGGAATCAGTGAACTAAAATGGAATGGAATGGTGACTTTAATTCGAATGACCATTATATCTATTACTGTGGGTAAGAATCCCTTAGAAGAAATGGAATAGCCCTCATGGTCCATGAAAGAGTCCAGAATGCAGTACTTGGATGCCATCTCAAAAATGACAGAATGATCTCTTTTCATTTCCAAGGCAAACCTTTCAGTATCACAGTAATCCAAGTCTATGCCCCAACCACTAATGCTGACAAAGCTGAAGTTAAATGGTTCTATGAAGACCTACAAGATCTTTTAGAATTAACACCAAAAAAGCTGTCCTTCTCCACATAAGTGACTGGCATGCAAAGTAGGAAGTCAAGAGACACCTGGAGTAACACGCAAATTTGTCATTGGAGTACACAATGAAGCAGGACAAAAGTTAACAGAGTTTTGCCAAGAGAACACACTGGTCACAGCAAACACCCTTTTCCAACAACACAAATGATGACTCTACACATGGACATCACCAAAATATTGATTATATTCTTTGCAGGTGAAGATGGAGAAGCTCTATAGGGTCAGCCAAAACAAGACTGGGGGCTGACTGTAGCACAGATCATGAAATCCTTATTGCAAAATTCAGACTTAAATTGAAGAAAGTAGGGGAAACCATTGAACCATTCAAGTATGATCTAAATCAAGTCCTTTACGATTATACAGTGGAAGTGACAAATAGATTCAAGGGATTATATCTGAGAGACAAAGTCCTGAAGAGCTATGGACAGAGGTTCATAACATTGTACAGGAGGCAGGGATTAAAACCATCCTCAAGAAGAAAAAATGCAAAGAGGCAAAATGTTTGTCTGAGGAGGCCTTACAAATAGCTGAGAAAAGAAGAAGAGGAAAAAGCAAAGGAGAAAAGGAAAGATATATCCATCTGAATGCACAGTTCCAAAGAATAGCAAGGAGAGGTAAGAAAAACTTGCTAAGTGATCAATGTAAAAGAATTAGAGGAAAACAATATAATGGCAAGGACTAGAGTTCTTTTCAAGAATATTAGAGACACCAAGGGAACCTCTCCAGCCACTCCAGTATTCTTGCCTGGGAAATCACATGGACAGAGGAGACTGATTGGCTAACAGTCCATGGGGTTGCAAAGAGTTGGGCACGACTGAGCAGTTAACATTACCAAGGGAATATTTCATGCAAAAATGAGCAAAACAAAGGACAGAAATGATATCAATCTAACAGAACCAAAGATATTAAAAAGAGGTGACAGGAATACACAGAAGAATATACAAAAAAAGATCTTAATGACTCAGATAACCATGATGGTGTGATCATTCACCTAGAGCCAAACATCCTGAAGTTCGAAGTCAAGTTGGCCTTTGGAAGCATCACTACAAACAATGCCAGTGAAGGTGATAGAATTCCAGTTGAGCTATTTAAAATTCTAAAAGACAATGTTGTGAAAGTGCTGCACTCAATATGCCAGCAAATTTGAAAAACTCAGGAGTGGCCACAGGATTGGAAAAGGTCAGTGCTTGGACACCATGGAGATCAGACCAGTCAGTAATAAAGGAAATTAGTCCTGATTATTCATTGGAAAGACTGATGCTGAAGCTAGTGTTCCGGTACTTCAGCCACCGGATGCAATGAACTGACTCCTTGGAAAAGACCCTGATGCTGGGAAAGATTGAAGGCAGGAGCAGAAAGGGATGACAGAGGATGAGACGGTGGATGGCATCACCGACTCAATAGACATGAGTTTTAGCAAGCTCCAGAAGTTAGTGATGGACAGGGAAGCTGGCTTGCTGCATTCAATGGGGTCGCAAATAGTCGGACATAATTGAGAGATTGAACTTACTTCCTTGAATGTAACTCTACATGATTCAATTTAGTTTTGTGTCAAAACTAACATAACAGTGTCAAATATCTATTCAGCTTAATTTTGTGCCAAATATCAATTCACTTATCCTATTTTTATTGTATGGTAGTCTTGTAGTATCTGTAGCTAAAAACTAGTAAGGGCTTCAGTAACATAAGTGTAAGCATAGAACTAATACTGATTCCATTGTATGCTGGGCCTTTGTTTCTTACAAGTAGGACAGGCTTTTTTTTTTTTTTTTTTAATTTTATACACTTACTTTATGTAAATTCAGATACTTCAATTTGGTACTTGGTGCCCTGATTGGAAGGTATACAGGACGGTGCACATATGAAAATATTTAAAATGAAAACTCTATGTGTAACCATCCAAAATATCTTCCAACCAAGACAACAACTGTTGTCCTTAACTGCCAGATATCTTTGGGTTGTTTTTCTAGTCCTCTATAAAAGATTATATTTTTCTGAGCTAATGATTCTTGAGGATCATTATTGCTACACTGGACTTTCCAGGTGGCACTAGTCATAAAGAACCCCCTGCCAATGCAGGAGACTTAAGATATGTGGATTCAGTCCCTGAGTTGGAAAGATAACCTGGAGGAGGGCATGACAACCCACTCAGCATTCTTGCCTCGAGAATCCCATGGACAGAGGAGCCTGGCAGGCTACCATCCACAGGGGTGCAAAGAATCGGATGTGACTGAAGTGACAAAGCACACATAAAACACATTACTACAGTGACCCAATGTTGAAGAGATGTGTTAAAGGGCTTTGAGTTAAAACACTAAGCAGGTTTGGATTTACTTTGTAAAAAGTCTTTCATCCCCACAGTCCTCAAGGCTAATCTCCCTCCATCTTCACAGCCTCTAAAGCTCTGTCAGAATGGGAGCCCTACACACCCCAAGTCAGCATCCAGCCAGGTACACTGGAGGAGGCAAGGTTATATCTTAAAGACACAATGCTTAGTATAAAAGATCATACTTTAAACAAGGGCAGAATAAACAGACTAGTAGACTTCATTTAAAAGAAGCAAATATATTTTTAGATCACACTGAATAGGGCAAAAACTATAAAGGACCATGTAGAATCCAGACCAAACCAGAACTATTAATTCAGGCACATGGGTAAAGAGTTTCACTGCACCCTTGGTGAAGAGGAAACGATTCCCTGGTGGCTAAGATGGGAAAGAATCTGCCTGGAATGTGGGAGAGGCTGGTTTCATATCTGGATCAGGAAGATCCTCTGCAGAAGGGAATGCAACACACTCCAGTATTCTTGCCTGGAGAGTTCCATGGATGTTGGAGCCTGACGGGTTACAGTCCATGGGCTCGAAAATAGTTGGACACGATTGAGCAACTAACATTTAGTGAAGAAGAAAAAGAGGTTAGCAACTTGTGTGGCCAGGCTCTCATTTCTGAGTATGAATTCAGTTATCAAGAATGTATTTTATCATCTTTACAAGATTTGAAATAAAATAATAATCTGTATAGATACTTTTGTTGTTAGTGTTGTTTAGTTACTAAGCCATGTCTGACTCTTTGTGACCCCATTAACTGTAGCCTGCCAGGCTCCTCTGTCCATGGGATTTTCCAGGCAAGAATACTGAAATGGGTTGCCATTTCCTTCTCCAGGGGATCTTCCCAACCCAGGAGTCAAACCCAGGTCTCTTGCATTGGCAGACAGATTCTTTACCACTAAGCCATCAGGGAACTCCTGTAGATATTTTTATACATGAACATTTTGAATAGTGAACCCAACATGGCCCTTTGCTGTCAAATTATCTGCAATACAAAGCACACAAGTTCCAGTAGTTCAGCCCTGTCCAGAGTGTGGATGAGGTCAGCTACCTTAGCTGTGTAATTTGTTCATCATCTATATGGAAAAATAAGCAAATATCAGGTGTAGCTTTCCAATTTTAAAGCTGTCCAGCAGTAAAATGAACTCCTCAATAAAGTAGTGGATTCCCCACTGCTAGAATTGTTCAAGCAAGGACTATTAACCTTTTTTTTTCTGGGATATTACATAGGGGATTTCTGCATTAAGGGAAAGTATTCTTTCTCATATGAAGAATCTAGGTTTCTATTATCTAACTTTCTTTTACATAAATTGGCTAGCTTTTATGTTGTTATACTACAGTTCTTCTTTTTCTTAGTCTTTATTTTATTTTTTAGCCTGAATAATTAAGGAGTTAAGTGTAGGGGTCAGGAAAGGGGAGAGGAGATATAATTTGCCTCAGAGTAGCAGTCTTTATTAATGAGAGAGAAAATTTTAATGTGTTTGACTTTCAAAATCTGTCAGAATTCTTTGATAATGTTGAGAGCATATAGAAGGGTGTAGGCAGATGGCCCAAGACACTATAATAGATTCATGATATGGAAGACAGAGAGATAGAAAGGAAGATATGAATAGAAGAAAACCTATTCATAGCAGAGTTGTGTGTGTTTTTGAGGCTTACGGTCTAGACTGAGGAGTTTACTGTACCTGAAACAGGCTGAAAAAATGATGACTATAATTTGTAAAAGGATCAGAAATATGACAGACTATGACTCTGATGAATGAATTAAAAAATAATGTATTTTTTTAGTTTCACTAGTGAACTTTATGATGTTTTACTATGAAAAATTCTGAGTGCCGCATTTCTGATTAAGCATTTTAGGAATGCACCCTCCTTCATGCTGAATCTGAAAGACAACATGCTTTGAATAAAGATTAATATTTATAATTATTTAGGTTGTCACTGTGTCACTTCTGCTGGTCCAGTGAAAGATTTTTTATGACTTTATTAAGTTAGAGAAGATAGATTTCCTCATGTGTATTGAACTTGTTGATATGCCCTATAAAGTTTTTTGTATGACAAGGTATTTATTAAATAAGAAAACTATGTGCCTTATATACAGTTATTCTTCATTCAGCAAGATGGATAATTTTGTTGATAAATAACATGCAAAATAATGAAGGAAATTAAAGTTGAGTCCCTGAGTTTATAGTTAACTCTCAAAATGAACTTTTTAAGAACTAATTTAATTATGTTATCCCTGAAATAATACAGACAAAATGTTTATAATAATAACAGTTTCATAAGGTAAAATCCTAATGTTAAATTATTAAATTATTTAAACACTGAGCTTGAACTTCAAGGCCAACTCTAAGACTATGGCTCCACAGAATTTCCTAATGTGTTCTAAAACACATTCTAAGTTATAATACTGTTTTCCACTTCATATTAATAATATGAAAAACATAATGAATGATCTTAAACATGTATCTAATAAAAAAATCCAAAAGAAAATTCTTATTGAGTTCTACTGCTCAAAATGGCCAAGTCACCCATAAATATAACTGTACACTATTTTGATAAATTAAGGTGTTTTACTGGTTCAAATTCAGGCAAATATTAAAAAAAAGTAACATGGCAAAAAAATATAAAATTCTGAGTGGTACAATAAATGGGAACTTTGCCGTATTGGTTCCACGACTCTCATCTGTTAATAAAAATTTCAAAATGACAGATCACACTAAAAAAAAAAAAAAAAAGAAACTCCATCTCTCAAGCATATAATTTCTTTAGTTTCTTTCACATAAGTCACTATTTAAAATATGTTGGGTTCTTCCTATATATCCATTTACATTGGTTTTAGTGCCTAATAAAATGCAGAGTCAATGAAAATAACTTAAAGATATTTGCATATAATAAACATGCTATCTACATAGAAATAATCATTAAATTATATTTTATACTTTTAATTATTCTTTTGTATATCACATCATATAGCTAAATAAATGTAATAGTATAGTATGTATTTAACATGTATATAAATGTGTTAGGTAGTTAAAATAGGAAGAAGGAGTCCAAAATGGTGGTGGCTAAAAGACAAAGAAAGGAGAAAGCCCACGAAAATGGAACAAAAATTCACAGGACACTGGAGTGAGAACCTCAGGTGAAACAAACAGCCTTCCTGGCTAGCCCGATTTACATAGGACAGGCTCAGGAGAGGAGACAAATGAATAAAAGGAGGAAACCAAGACAGATTGAAGAGTCTCCTTTGGGGTCAGCCCGACCTCAAACCTTGAAGATGTACTTTCCTTTGCTTGCCGAATAAGACCCTGAACTGTAAATGAGCAGTAACATTGGTCTACAGTTTCAAATCTTTGCTGCAGCAAGACAACAAAGGAAATTAGACCCTTGCCTGACAAATGTATAGTGGTGGTAATTTAGTTGCTAAGTCATATCTGACTCCTTGTGACCCCATGGACTGTAGTCTGTCAGGCGCCTCTATCCATGGGATTTTTCGGGCAAGAATACTGGAGTGGGTTGCCATTTCCTTCTCCATCCCACCCAGATCCAGGAATCAAATCCGTGTCTCCAACACTGCAGGCAGATTCTTTGATTGTTTTATCCCTGAGCCACCAGGAAAGTACATATAAATGTATACTATATACTTAAATATAATATTGTTTGATTGGCTATTTAATATTCAAGGCTAGAAGGGCTGCGGTCCATGAGGTCGCTAAGAGTCGGACACGACTGAGAGACTTCACTTTCACTTTTCACTTTCATGCATTGGAGAAGGAAATGGCAACCCACTCCAGTGTTCTTGCCTGGAGAAGCCCAGGGACAGAGGAGCCTGGTAGGAGGTCGTCTATAGGGTCGTACAGAGTCGGAAACGACTGAAGCGACTTAGCAGCAGCAGCAGCAGCAGCAGCAGCAGTAGCAGCAACCCACATAGAATTACTTGACCTTGAGAACTTTAGACACTACATCAAGACCTTTGTTATCAACTGAATTAGGCATAAGTTCACAGAGAAGTCTCTCAATGAGTTAAGCTGCATTTACTAGTGTCAACTATTGTGCAATATATTTTATTGACATTTAGACAAAATTGTATACCTCACAAACCCTTCATTTATTCAAACCAAAATGTTTATGTGGATTTTCAATGAATTTCCAACAAATGAATGCAACTAGCAAATTGAATTAAGTGAAACATGCAATTTTTCCACCCAATTATAGTTCTTAAAGATCTTAAACGGAAACATCTGTTTGAAGCAGTGATCGAGCTAGTTGCTGACTGAGAGCAGCAGGAGAGCCTGCAGTTAATCCTCTCCCCTCCTGCCAGGAGTCGGGCTCACCAACCTGAGTAACAAAAGAGGGCTTCCTGAAGGGTAAGACGCCATGCTGTCTCCATGGAAAACACAGTTAAAATCACAGCAGGAGAAGTGGGAACCAGCACTTAAACAAAAGAAAGAGGGGTTGTTGACAATAACTTGGTAGATCAGCCTTTGCATCAGCACCTCTTTGGAAAATATGGACTAAAATTTGCCTCATACAATAAGGTATTAGTCTTAATATAGCAGACACACACACACACACACACACACACACAGTGAATTTACTGTTCCTTAACCAGATATTAACTTGATTAAACAACTTTTGAATAAAATTGCTAAACTTCTGTGTACATGCAGCACAGAAGGAAGCCACAAAAGGATCCAAGTTGGAAGTAGATGTAGGCAAACAGAAGTGGAGCCAAGAACTCTTTCCTGTAGTAGATGCCAACTGTTTACTCAAAACTCAGGCTTCACCTCTCTATTAAATATTAGTGATAAATACAAACATTTATAATTTTAGGATTATAAATATGAATCATAAAAATGAAAATAAAGGAGACCTACTTCATCTCTTTCTTGTGTCATTTTTGGTTCTATGTAGTACACTTGCAGTGCTGAAAACCTATACTTTAACTCCTGCTTTCCTTTCTCTCTCCTTCCTTTCCTTTCAGTTTATTTAATTTTCTTTTAAATTCACTTTAGAAGAAATTTTTACATACTCTTCCAAATATAAGGTCCTCCCAGGTGGTTCAGTGGTAAAGGCCTACCTGCTAATGGAGGAGATGCAGGTTTGATCTCTGGGTCAGGAAGTTTCCCTGGAGAAGGGAAATAGCAACCCACTCTAAGTATTCTTGCTTGGAAATCCCATGGACAGAAGAGCCTGGGAAGCTACAGTCAATGGGGTGGCAAAAGAGTTGGACACGACTTAGTGACTAAACAATAATGAAACACAGTTCCTTAGCTTTCTTTTTTACAGACTAAATCGTCAACATTCCCTTTTCTTCATCATTTACATTTGTCAGTATAGGACCACATTTGATGGATTCTCATTTACAGCTCTTCATATTCTACCTTAATATTTCACTTCTAGAAACCAGCATGAACTGATTTTATTGAAGCTAATGAAATTACTGCATCAATATTTCCAAATTTGAAACAAAGAAATGATCACATAAATAGAATCATAGGCACATACTACCACAAGGACCATAAATGGGCACACTGATTGAAATACACTATTTTTGATGAGGGAATGAATCAAATCTTTAAATAGTGGCACATGGACATTTTGAAATTTCTTGATCACAAATCTTTATTAATGTCTCCAAATCTGATTTGAACTCCTGTCTATGATTTGGGAATCAGAGTATAATTAATCAACATTAAATGTGAATGGTTCTAGGTAGGTGGCCACCAACTCAATGGACATGAGTTTGAGCAAACTCCAAGAGACAGTGAAGGACAGTGAAACCTGGCATGCTGCCATCATCAGGGGTGCAAAGAGTCAGACATGACTGAGTGACTGAACAATAACAAGGAAGGTGGCTCAGTGGTAAAGAGTCTACCTGCCTATGCAGGAGACCTAAGAGATGTGGGATTGACTCCTAGATTGTGAAGGTCACCTAGAGAAGGAAATAACAACCCATTCCAGTATTCTTGCCTGGAGAATCTGAGAATTGGATATGACTTAGCTACTAAACCACCACTATTCTTGCCTGGGAAATCCCATGGACAGAGGAGCTTGGTGGGCTCCTACAGTCCATAGTGTCACGCAGAGTCAGACACTACTAAAGCGACTTAGCACACACACAGGAAATTGTTTCAATTACTCCAAAGACTTTAGAAATTAGTGGAATTTCTTATTCTGGTGTGCTACTCCAATTCATTTACCAAGTGCCTCAGAAACTGCAGTTTTGAGTCAGGCATAAAATAAATGAAGTCTCTGCCACAGGTCCAGGAGTTTCTGCCACAGGTCCAGGCTACTGTATAGCAGTCTGCTCCGACCCTTGGGTCCTAAGATGGTGATGCTGACTGAAGCCTTGCACAACCTGTCATAGGTGAATTGCTATGCAGGCTATTAGAATTAGACTCTTAAAAAGACAGCTTTTGGCCTGCTACTTGTCTTTAGTAGAGACTGAAAACTTGACCATGGACCACCAAGCTACCATGAAACAATGAAGTGTTCATCATGAACTGGGTGTGTCTGACCCAAGAAGTCATAAAACTGGACATTCATAGCAGCACTCCACTACCAGATTGTAGTGGCATATATGAGATGAGGCTGGACCCACCCTGAAGACACAAGGAAATTGCCCAAGTACCCATGAACTGCTGCTATATTGACACTTCTCTCCCAGCCTTCATTTATGGTCTCATGGAAAGATCACCGTAATCAACTGAATAAGGGAAAGAAAGAAAGAAAAAAAAAAAAACCCTCAGGTCTGTTAGATGTGGTGTTGCACAATATTTTAGTACCTCTCAAAGAGGAGAAGGAGATGACAGAGGATGAGATAGCTGGATGGCATCACCGACTCAATGGACATGAGTTTGAGCAAGCTCTGGGAGATGGTGAAGGATAGGGAAGCCTGGATTGCTGCAGTCCCTGGGGTCACAAAGAGTGGGACATGACTGAGTGACTGAACAACAGCAACAACAAAGAGGACAGCAGCAGTCCTCCAGCTCTATTATGGGATAGCCCCAAAGGACAGTGGTGAAAAGAAATCATCCCAATGGGCAGAACTAGAAATGTGTACCTGGTTGTTCATTTTGCTTGGAAGGAGGAAAAAACAGTTTCAGGTCTACAGTGACACATGGGCTATGGCCAGCTGTTTGGTCAGATGATCAACTGGTTTCAAAATCCCCCAAACAGACACATGGTTTGAACATATTTGTGTTTAAGCGAACTAACCGAAGAGCATCCTCAACAAAAGAGAATTTTAACAGTTGTTATGTGGATACCAGTTAACCTCTTTCTCTAGCCGCTCCTGTCATTGACAAGCACGCATAAGAAAAATGGGATATGGTAACAGGGGTGGAGGTTTGCATGCACTCAGCAGTATGAGTTTTCCACTCACCAAGGTTTACTGCCTACAGACACTGCTGTGTCCAATCTTCCCAAAGACTATCTTCTATGTACTACAGAAGGCCTTGTCCTTTATCCTGCTCTCCCCCAAGGCACCACTGTTGACCAAAGGATTTATTTCACAGCAAATGAAATGTGCCACTGGATCCATTCTCATGGAATTAATTATTCTAACCATTATTTGCCTTATAGAACAGCTGATGGAATGGTTGATTGGTCTTAGGGAGACTCAGTTATGGTGCCAGCTAGATGACAGTAACTTTCAGGTTACTATTCTAAGGTACAATAATATCTTCAGAGTGTTCTGTATGCACACCATCCCTTCATGTGTAATGCTACATTTTCCCACTGTCAGAGTTCCTGGATCAGAGAGTCAAGGGAGAGTATTGGGAGGGGCTCCTCCACTATCACTGCAAATATTTCACAAGCAAAATGTTTTCTTCTCATCTTCCATAGTTCCAAAGAAAATAATGCTTCTGCCAGGGAACATGACAATAATTTCATTGAACTAGAAGTTGAGAGTTGGACCTAGTCAGATTAGACTTCTGAATTAATAGGCAAAGAATGGGATTTCTGTACTATTTGGTTGGACCAAAAGTTTGGGTTTTCCCATTACCTCTTACAGAAAAACCCAAACAAACTTTTTGGTCAAACTGACAGTTGACAGCACTCTTCTGGCAAGGTGAAATTGTCTCACTTCTAAGTAATATAGGTAAAGGAGGGTCTGTGTGGAATGTAGGGGGTCCTCCAGGGTGCCTTTTCATATTTTCATTTCTTATGATTAAAGTCAGTAGAAAACTCTCATAACTCAGTTCAGATTGGGCTGCTAATGATCAAGAGTCTTCAGGTAGGAATGTTTGGGTAAGTTTAGCAGCAAGAATCTATGACCAGCAGGAGTGCCTACTAAGGACAAGAAACGATAGTGTATGAAGCTTGTTATACATACCAGCTATGATCATGTGGTCATCTGGAGAAATGTGAATTTTGAGAGTTACCAGTATTTTGTCCCTATTTTGATATGAATATGTTTGTATGTATGTGTGTGTGATATCTTATTCTCTCACATCATATTACACAATTTTTTCCTCACTTTTGTTCCTTTTCTCATCTTCTAATCATGTAAAATAAGATGTGTTTTAACTTTATATCTCCATGTTTAAGCTGCAAGGTATCAATAAGAGAGTATGAATGAATCAGAAGAAAATGGTATCACTCAAAGACAAAAGGGGATTTTATATCCTTTCAGTGGATTTTATATACTCCTTCAGTGGAGCGGACTCATCTGTTTTCAGCTGTATCCAGGGTAGTAGTACCAAGTTAGATGGAAGCATCACTTGGCTGTTTTCAATATACTTGCCTGTTATACAATTTAAGGAGCTATGCACATGTGCCAAATTAACAAGGGGTAAGCTGCTTTGGCTTTGTGATGTGACCATTTGGCTAGTCTTAACTACACATTCCAGAATTTCTTTTATGTATATTTCTGATTAGGGTGGGATACCACAGTTTCTTCCAGGGGACTGGAAGGGAAGTGAAACAGCAGTCATTGTATATCCTCACTGATCTACTAGCTCATCTCATGGGCAAGTGACGGTGGCCAGGTCTGCCATGGCCCACCTCCCATTGGGTCTTCCTTTAGCTTCTTGTACTCTCGGACCAATTTGGTCATTTAATTCCATGAGGAAGAAGCTTTACTCATTCAGGAAAACCACACAGTCAAGGTCAGAGGCAATAAGGATTCAAATAGGTTTCAGTCGGTTTTCATGGCCTCTAACTTTCTATTTTTTTATGAGTTCCTGATTGTAGTCACTTTACTTTACATCCATATTGTCTCCCTCACTGCCTACCTTGTGACTCCTAAGTCTCAGTGTCTGACACAGTCCTAAGAATTTGGCCTCAAGTAATTGTCCAGGGCAGACTGTTGCCTGGGTCTGATACTGAAGCTTGGAGTCCCCAGGATGTGCCATCAGGGAGGTAAGATGGACAGATGGACATCACTTCTCCATTGTTCTGCTTCCTCTGTTGAACCTACACTGAAATATTTCCTTTGCATTCTGGAAATGAATATTTGGATATTCTTTATTATAAATACAGAAAAAAGAATTATGATTAGTTAATTTATCCTTAATTTTCCTCAAGATCTAGAATTGTACTGTGCCTTTTTCTCTGAAAGTCAGAAGTAGCTAAATGGTACTTATTTTCTCTGCTATCAATAATCTTTTTTTTTTTTTTTTAAAGGAGGGAAAACTTAGAAGTCAGGAGAAGGACAAATGGCTCAGAAAATTCATGCACACACAAAAATTGTTAGCTTCTGAAAAAGTCAGTTTTTCTCTTTCTAAAAGAGCACTAACTTACCACCACAGAGAGGTGCTCTCACACTTGAAAGTGAAAGTGTCAGTGAAAGTGAAAGCCGCTCAGTCCTGTCCGACTTTTTGCTACCCCATGGACTTTGCAGTCCATGGAACTCTCCAGGCCAGAATACTGGAGTGGGTAGCCTTTCCTTCTCCAGGGGATCTTCCCAACCCAGGGATTGAACCTAGGTCTCCCACATGGCAGGTGGATTCTTCACCAGCTGAGGTACAAGGGAAGCCTGCTCTCATGACTAATTCTTCATTTGCAAAGAATTCGAGTCCCAACATATGCAAACATTATTTATACACAGGTTTAAACACAGAGTATTTTTGTTTAAAAATAATTATATGTGCCATAGCATGGAAGCAAATAAATCTGTAGTCTTTGGAAAACAGTGGTTTGCCTGTGATAAAGTTACCCTTGCCCTGACTGTCAGTCATCAAGTCAAAGGAAAAAAAAAATGTCCCTAATGTGTTAAATTCTCCATGCATTATGTTTGAAAACAATACTCTATGAATAAAACAATACTTTATGAATACCATTAGTGAGCTTTTGGCATTATCTCAGTATATTGTAGACCTACAGAAATTTTTAATTTATACTTGTCCTTTTATTTTCTTTTTCCTAAAATACGTGAAACATTTTGCTTTATAGCAATTTTTACTTATTTATGTTAAATAATATCACCTTTTAAAAGCTGCTGGTGATTTTGCCTGGAAGGCTGACTCTTTATCAAAAATAGTCTTATGCTTTTGTTTGACTGAGAGTTTTGTAGCACAGGGAACATGGCATTGTGGTCAGGCATCAGGTTCAGGTTTCAGAGATAACTACAGGCTTCAAAGCCTAACTCTGCTCCCAACCTGCTCTGCCACCAACAGCCATCTTAACCTCTCTGTGCCTTATTTCTTTTCATTGGAAAAACTAAGACAATAACAAAATATCTCCTTTCAAGGTTTGTTTTGCAGATTAAATAAGCTAGTTTATATAAAGTCCTTCATGGAGTGCCTGGAATATGGTAAGTGCACAATAGACATCATCTATAATATTGTCTTCTTGCTAATAAACTATGAAAGCAGATGGATCAAAAGGAAAAGGATGGGACTTTCCTGATGGTCCTGTGGTGAAGACTCCATGGTCCCAATGCAGAGGCATGGGTTCAATCCTTGGTCTGGGAACTAAGATCCTGTATCCTACATTTGGCATGGGGAGGAAGACAAGGCTTATAATTAACAAAAAAAAAAAAAAAAAAAAAGAAGAAGAAGAAGAATGAAGATCTTAATTAATAAAAGTATATTTTATATAGTCTTCTATGCAGAGGTATTGCTGAAATAATAAATGTCAGACCAATAAATGCACATAACTGTTTTACAACTATCAGTGGGTCCTTAACTCTAACTTTGAAAGGAATTGTAAGGTACAATGTACTGCCTTCAGTAGTTTCTCCAAATCCCCTTTGAGTTTGTGCAGGGCCAATAGATACAACCAAACACTAGATGACAAAACACTTCTTTCAAAAAATGAGAACAACACATAATTATCTCTGCATGATATTTCTTTGGTAATTGCAGATAAATTGATAAAAATATCTCAACTACTAGGCAAGCAGTGTATTGATTGCAACTTACTAAGCTATAAGAAAAAGGTGATTTTTCTCTCAGATTTTGATATAAGTACTTACTTGTTTTATTTATGACAAATACAAACCTCCTCATTTCAGCAATTCAAAACCTTCATGGAAAAAAATCTCATGATTACTAAACTGCCAAAATGATTCTGTATTTTTTGCAAGTATTTGCCTGCTTATTATGTTCCTACTGAGCAATTCCTAAAAATTACATTTTCTTCAACTGGGAGTTTTACTAGTTTTTATATCAGTATATTTTTTAAGTGAAGTACCTTAAGAACCTCCTGAATACATTCTTTTTAGAAAGGAATACTAAAAGGTCACAGATTCTTCTTTTTCCTTTAACATTCCTTAACCACACTTACATTCACACACACACACACCTTACAAATTCATGAAAAAGCTCGTTCCAGTTCTATTTGTAATTCATAATTTTGTTTTATACATAAGTGGGGGAAACTTGATCAATGATGATATTGGTCTAGACAATGTCAGGATGGCATTTGGCATCTCTGACATGATAACTTCAGTGCACAAATCTTCAACTATTTAAAGGGAGTGTGAATAGCTGAGTGGCATAACCAGTCAACTGTTTCTCTCTATAATCATTCATTTTTCCTCTAGAATCTAGTAGTGACTCTTTGTTCCATGGCAGAATCAGGTTGCCCTAGGTAGTTCTATGTATGCAAATGAAAGTATTATTGAGATGGTAAAAAATAATTTTAATTGATCAAGGGTCATATTTTATAAATCATTTATTTTACTTTAAAATTAGTTGACATAATTTTTGCATAATTTTACTGGCACGTTTGATAAACTGCACAGAAATGTACATGGTAAATAAATACAGTGATGTTAAATACTGGAAGATTGGAGCTAATGAAAAGAGAAAAGGTAATGAAATATATAGAAGTTAAAACATTATTATCTTCAGTCCTTTCTCCAATTATACTCTTTTCTGGAATATAGTCTTTTTTTTAATATTCAAAGTGTAATTTTATTATTAGAAAAATATAAAAGAAAAATCACCATGATTTTGTACATGACTTAGAAAACATGTTATGCTTGCAGACTTCTTTGGTAGGAGAGTGTTCAACATGTTTATCGTTCTTTTTTTTTTTTTCAAATTAAGACTTTTTATTGGAAAAGGCTGTGGAGTTTTTAAGAACTCAGTTTTAGACACAGCTGAAATACAGCTGCTATTTTAACTAATTTTTTTTTCAACCTGAAGTCATGCCTTTTTTTTTTTTAAATTTTTATTTTTACTTTATTTTACTTTACAACACTGTATTGGTTTTGCCATACATTGACATGAACCCACAGGTGTACATGAGTTCCCAAACATGAACCCCCCTCCCACCTCCTACCCCATATCATCTCTCTGGATTATCCCTGTGTGCCAGCCCCAAGCATCCTGTATCCTGCATCAAACATAGACTGGCGATTCATTTCTTACATGATAGTATACATGTTTCAATGCCATTCTCCCAAATCATCCCACCCTCTCCCTCAGAGTCCAAAATAGTCTTTTAAGCACTTAGAATGATCATTTTCAAGATTGTTAGGGATTATAGCCCAGAGAAAACCTACATGTTATAGGTAGTTTGTTGGGTTTTTTTTAATTTTTTTTTTTTTAATTTCTAAGCTGTGTCCAACTCTTTGTGACCCCATGGACTGTAACCCACAAGGCTTCTCTGTCCAGGGGATTCTCCAGGCAAGATTACTGGAGTGGGTTGCAATTTCTTCCTCCAGGGGATCTTCCCAATACAGGGATTGAACCCATGTCTGCTGGGTTTCCTTCTTGGTAAGCAGGTTCTTTACGACTGAGCCACTTGGGAAGCCCAGTAGGTAGCTAAGGACAGTCTTACTGAATGATAATACTTAACCCATAAGTTAACACATCATTTAAAATATAAATTTTGAAAAATGACAGTTCAGTTCAGTTCAGTTCAGTCACTCAGTCATGTCCGACTCTTTGAGACCCCATGAATTGCAGCATGCCAGGACTCCCTGTCCATCAAGAACTCCCGGAGTTCATTCAGACTCACGTCCATCAAATCAGTGATGCATCCAGACATCTCATCCTCAGTCGTCCCCTTCTCCTCCTGCCCCCAATCCCTCCCAGCATCAGAGTCTTTTCCAATGAGTCAACTCTTCACACGAGGGGGCCAAAGTATTGGAGTTTCAGCTTTAGCATCATTCCCTCCATAGAAATCCCAGGGCTGATCTCCTTCAGAATGGACTGGTTGGATCTCCTTGCAGTCCAAGGGACTCTCAGGAGTCTTCTCCAACACCACAGTTCAAAAACATCAATTTTTCGGCGCTCAGCTTTCTTCACAGTCCAACTCTCACATACACATATGACCACTGGCAAAACCATAGCCTTGATTAGACAGAACTTTGTTGGTAAAGTAATGTCTCTGCTTTTCAATGTGCTATCTAGGTTGGTTATAATTTTTCTTCCAAGGAATAAGCGTCTTTTAATTTCATGGCTGCAGTCACCATTTGCAGTTAATAGGTCCTAAATTACATGAGGCAGGATGGTGTCTTTGGTTTCCCTCACTTGCTTTATCTTTTTTACTTTCCTCACTCTTGCAGGAAGAGAACCTCCCTTTAACTCATTAAAGCTATGCTATGAAAGTCTGAGTGATAAAAACAAAATAAGTTTGTTCCAAAGGTGCCTCACTCTGAATCACCTGAATGACAGAAATTATTATACTGAAGAATGAGATTCACTGAGTGCAAATATCAAGGAGCCTTATTTTATCCTCCACTGTCCTTTCCTCCTGTGTTATGAGACTTACCTTTGCTTCCTTGGGTGAAAAGCAGTGCACATCACACATCTACCAAGGTCATTCTCAGATAACAAAACTCCTTCAGTAACTTCCAGCTTCCACACAGTCTCAGTTCAACGACTATTTAGTTCAAGCCATTGTATTAATTTTAACTTAATGAACTTCATTTAAAGTTGAATTTCCTCTACCCATTAATGGAGAAGTTTTCAATCCACACAAGGTGTCAGAGTGTGACGTGAAAGTTCTTACTTGATTAATAATGTTGTACATGTCCGGTAGATGCTGGAAGGTGACAGTCTCTCTTATGCTGTGTAGGTTCTTCAGGGCTCACTGCTCCATGACTGGGAATCTCTCACTCAAGGTTCCCTAAGGGGTATGTAGAACAGCTCTATTCTGCATGGTTACTTTGGGCCACTCCCTATATCCTGACCAATGCAAACAGCCTACCGATCTGTTACCAGAAACTTCTATAGAAGTTCAGTGCCGGGGTCCATCCCCTGCAGGATCCAAGGGAACCTGAAGGAAAAACGGCGTCGGCAGATAATTTAGAGAGAGATAAGGAAAGAATATTGTAGATAAGAAAATAGAGGAGAGAAAGAGACTGATATTCCTTGGTTTACATAGAAAGCCAATAAAACTTCGAGACAAGAAGTTCGCCCTGTTCACGGAGGCCACAAGTGCCTTCCCGGTCTTCCGAGGGAGTGAAGATGCAGAACATCTTCTAGTTCAGGTCTTAGAAACCTGGACAGATAAGTGAATGCAGAGAGCCTCTAAGCTCCAAGGGATCAGCCTGAAAAAGAAAGTAAGAGAGAAAAAAAGAGAAAAAAGAAAAACACTGGATGACCAAGCTTCTTCAAGCGAGGCCCAATAGCTTTATTTTTTAAAAGGTACTTTTATACCTTGTCTTATACATAGAGGGAAATAAAAGATGCAAAGTCATACAGAGTCAGCCCAAACATTACATCTGTTTTGTCTTTATCGAAACCAGGATTTTTTCTGCAAATCTTTCCCATAAACAAAATTGTGTACATTATCTTCTGGCCTTGGAGGCCTGTGAACATTTTATGACCCTCTTTTGATAAAGGCTGTTCAACCAGAAAACTTATTTTCCCTTGAAATGTTTTTTCTTATATTTCTAATCTATGTCAGCCTCAAAAAGTATTAAACAAAGTTACATTCTCATGAAGCAAAGGTGCAGTGAGTTACAAGAAAGAACCAATTAGCTCAAAAGTTTGATGTGGTTAATTTCAAGGCTACACTTGTTTTTCTTACTTTCCAACTATGTTAACTAATGCACTCCCAGGTGCACAGTGGATAAGAGATATGGGAACTTAGCAACAAGCATTGGCCCAATAATGAAATCCTACATTAGCACTACTCTAATAACTTTTAACTCTTTGAAAGGCTCTATGTTTTAGGCTTTCCGTGCCTCTCACAGTTGGGAGACTGTAAATAATCGCATGCGTAGCTGCAAGAGTCTGCCAAGCAAGCTATAAAGCTAACAGAGGGGGTTTGATTTGAAATATTTCTCTCATGTCCAGGAGACTTATCAGCTATAGCCCTAAGTTGATTTTCTCCAGAGAAAGGTGGTCAGGAATAACCCCCTGTTAATGTCAGAGGAGTTAGTGAAAGTCATGAAATAGTAAAACAGACAGATTCTGGTTTGGGGGTAGATGCTTGAGAAAGCCTAGGGAGCCCGTTGAGTTCTGAAGCCTTGCTTAACAGTTCTCTTCCACATGGCCTTGTCATGGGCGGGATCTCTCGTGGCGGTTCCCGGCAGTTCAGGTCCTAATATTGTCAGAAATCTATTAGAAATAACTATTCATCATAACTGGTACTTTTGCATAATATGTATTTGTATTATATGCTATAGGTACTTGGTTAAAGCTTGAAAGACTGAAATCAATACTCACCCTAGGGGTAATGACTCAGCACTTTAAAATTATGAACTTTTTCTGCTTCTATTGAGAGAAGTAAGGAATCCCTGGAAGAATTGTAAAGAGGTAGATTTCAAACCATTGAGCTATCATTAACTCAGTTTGCAATAGAGGATTTGTTTATTAGCATAAGACAAATATCATATGACATTGCTTATACATGGAATCTAAAAAGAAGGTACAAGTGAACGTATTTACAAAACAAAAGTCAAGTCATGGATGTAGAAAACAAATTTATGTTACTAGTAGGTAAGGGAGTGATAAATTGGAAGATTGGGATTGACATACACACATTACTATGTATAAAATAGATAAGCAATAAAGACCTACTGTATAGCCCAGAGAACTCTGCTCAATACTCTGTAAAAGTCTGTTTGGGAAAATAATCTTAAAAAAAAATGGATATATGTACATGTATACCTGATTCACTTGACACAACATTGTAAATCAACTGAACTCCAATACATTTTTTAACTGGATATATTTGCTAAATGTATAGTGGTCAAGATATGCTTATTATCTAGTGAACTTATACAGACACTTGGCCTTTGGACACATTCTAGAGAGTTCAAGGCATAACATCTTTCCAACTGAAGGTTCTTGCCCAGGTGCTTCTTCCATCAGTGCCAGCATGATGTGGAGGCATCTGTCATCATACTAGAGAAGGAACTACATGGAGAACTGAATAGTGATGAACTCACTGGATGTAGAACTGAATACAGCTGCAACAGTGTAGCTCAGGATTATCAATTTTTCTGAGTGGCAGAATTTGGTCTAAGCCTTGCTTTCACTGTAACATCTCACCTGAATGTGGGACTTTGAGAGAGGATATTTATAGCACTCATGGGCCTCTAATAATCAGAAACCTCTAGTCTCACATGTAGAAATTGGGAGAAGACTGATTTCAACTCAGACACCTCTGTCCTTCATCTGATCTAACACCAGCTAGCAATTCAATCTTTTGTTCTATAGAAGCATGGACATCAGACAAGACTCCACTATGCTTCTAAAGCTCTGGAGTGGAGAAGGAGGGGAAGTATAGTAAGCTATCTGAGTGGTCTTCCTAAATGTGTTATTTTATCATGCTTACATGGAGTGGTAAATATATTCCACTTTGTTTACTCAGGGATTGTGATTGGGACTCAGCACTTCAAGAATTCTCTCTGAAAATCTTCTCTTAATCACTAAATCCTGACAATATTCTTGTCTCCATGTAGTTGAGGAGCTTCAGATTAAAAAAAGCAAAGGGAAAGTTTGCTTTTTATTCTACTTCAACTAGTAGAATCACAACTCAACTTAGAATGTGGGAATGATTGACAACTATCATGCTTCAGTTCTGGTTATGTTCATCTTTGTACTCTTCTTTGCACTATGTATAGTCTTTTCTCATATTCTTTAGAGGGAATTTACCTCTTTTCTGTCCATATCTTACCTCTTCTGAGATGTTAAATTTAGGAGCAGTTAAGATTTGGTATGAGATTCCTTTTTTTTTTTTTTTTTTCACTCCATATTCTCTGTCCTGGAAATCTGATCCATGTTTCTTGCTCTAAATGTCATCTCTAGAAAACAGACTCCAAATTAGTAGTTTGAGTGAGAATCAGACATTAGCAAAAGTTGCTGAATCAGTATCTACACATGCATACATAAAGTCAACTTAAAGTCAACCAGTCCTAGACCAAACTCATCTCTCTTTTGCTGCTTCTCTTCCACTATTCCCATTTTCATGAAGAAACTCATAAATCTGGTTGAGTAAAACAGTAACATAGATATTATCCTTAATATTTGTCCTCTTTCTCTCTTTCTTCCATATATAATGCACATTGACAGTGCCAAATTCACCTTCTAAATCTCTCTAAAAGTCATTCATATTTTTCAACATCAATACCACTATCACTCTAAGCCAAACACCACCATTTTGAGCCTGGACTAATGCACATTCTATCTAATTAGTCTCTCCAATCTGTCCTTTCTGCTCTCCATTTAGTTCTCCACACTACAAAAATAATAGCCATTTTAGAAACATATCTTTTCAGGTTGTCCTTGAAAGCCTTTCAATGGATTCCTATTTTACTTAGAAGAAAGAGAAAAAAAAAAAAATCATTTACCCTACAAGTCTTGCATGATCTTTCATCAGCTGCCTGGTGGCTTTAGTGTAGTTGTTAAAGACAAGAGTTGTGCACCTATACTGCTTGCGTTCATACCCAAACACATCACACTTGAGTTGGAAGAACTATTCAGGATAGTTTCTTCTCTGAGCCTCAGTTCTTAGAGAATTTATTCCATATACCTACTTCATATAATCATTTTCAAAAATCAAATAAGCTAATATAGATAAAGGATTTTCAGCAGTACTTTTCACTCAATGAATTTACCATAGTATCAGTGTTACTTTTCATTCTAATTTCATCATTATCTCACTCTCAATCTCTGTAGTTTAGTCACAATATTTTTTTTTTTGTTTGTTTTGGTGCTGAAAACCCATGCTCAGCACCCCGCCCCCCAGCTCTGCCTTCTTTGCCACCTGCTACCTCTTCTACCTGGAGTCTTTTTTCCCCACCTTCACCTCTGAAGGCCTTCATATTTATGGTGATTCCCCTTAGCTCTAGAACCTTCATTACATTATCTTCTTTGAATCAAATGAGCTGAATTTTATTTCCAGCCAGAAACCTGACTGATACAGAAGCTCTGCCCACTGCAGATGCTCAGGGTCTAGGCTGATGGAGACTCCCTTCTACACATATATGAAGTTCCCCAAAGGCACATGGAGACTATACAATTATTAATTCATTAACTCTTACATCTCTCTTCTGCAACTGATCTCTGCTCACATTTAAGTGGCCAAGCTATGACGTCTGTCAACGTCCCTCTTCAAAGGGAGCTAGAAAGTACAGTGTTACCATTTTCTTGGAAAAGAAGGGGAACTAGAACACATATGACCTGTTTATGACTACCAAACTAAGTAAAGGCATTAGAACATGAAAGAGCACAGAGTGTTGGAGGTTGTTGGTCTAATGTGAGGTGAGTTTGAGGTGTATTCTAGGATTCAGTGGAAACACCTATGAGGTTTGACTCAGTGAGGAGTACATGTCATGTGAAATTTATGGTGTCCTTCTCTTAGAACTGAAAGGGAGGCATAGGAAAAGAGGGCTTCCAAGGTGGCTCAGTGGGTAAAGAATCTGCATGCAATTCGGGAGACAGGTTCAATCCCTGGGTTGGGAAGATCCCTGGAGGAGGAAATGACAACCTACTCGAGTATCCTTGCCTGGGGAATCCCAAGGACAGAGGAGCCTGGTGGGCTACAATCCATAGGTTCACAAAGAGTTGGACACAAATCAAGCATATGAGCACACATACAGAGAAGAAATCTAGAAGGAACAAGACATGAGAATGTCTACATTTTGGAATATCATAATTTAATCATTCTACCCTGCTGTAGCTTCTTTGATGAAGGAAGATTATATAAATTGTTTCCAAATAAATTTGGAAATATCCTGGGCTTATTATTTCAGTATCTGGAAGGCAGAGTCAATGAAGACAACCAATTGTCTGATATTCTATGTTAGGCCAAGGCTTCTATAGCTTGAATCAAGGGAATTAAATCAAAGTCTCAAGAGAAAAAACAAACGAGATTGTTTTAAATAGAAAATGCTTTGTAGAGTAGCCCTTAATCAGAATAATTGTTTGGAAATATTCTATCAAAAATGTATATGTAAAACAGTACTTCACCTGAGGTTTGAAATTTTCCAGTGAATCAATTGAAAGTAAAATTTTCATATAAATCCATGAAAATAAATTTGGAGTGGCCAAAACATGACTGAAGAATTCTACATGATGTACAAATACAATGCCATAAATCCCTCTATGCTCTGAATGTAATTTAATTTCATCACTGACTCACAAACATAACTAGAGTATCATCAATCACCACAGATAATATTTTAATATTTTTCTAACTCACCAAAGCTAATTATAGTCAGAAATCTCTATTGACTGAGACTAAACCTTACACTACATTAAAAATCAATCTATTATGTGATGCCAAGAAGGTCTGTTGAATGTAGTGAATTTTTATGAGCCTCAAAATTCAGTGTTAATTATCTGAATACTTTGGATAGATGTATCAAATAGTCCTTGAACTTCTCTCTTGTAAGCAGTATAAACACTGGTGATTTACATTTCATTTTTGTGCTAAGTGAAGATTCTAATATTAAGAAATATTTCATGAAAATTGCCATCATTAAGATAATTTTCAAATTAGATTATTGACAGAGGGGAATAAGCTGAAGTACAATAAATATAGAAAAATACAGGGAAAAAAAGTACAAGTAGAACTCAATGACCCATCTCAACACCAAGGGCTTCTTCAGTTTTCCTAAAATATTCAATTAATTAATCAATTCAAAGATTGTATCTGCACTATGCTAGACAACATTTTGTTTTTCTTAATTGACTCTTCCCAAGTACTTGTATGAATAAGTTCTCTGATGTTTCATCTTCAAAGAATTTTAGAGATAAAAAGACTCAGGAGATTGCCAATGATCTAGTCCATTATCAATATGCAAGCTAGAAAAGAGTATGGTAAGTAGGCAAAGTTCCACCATGGACAGCATAGTTAGACCCTATGTTCCCCAACCATTTTAAAGAAATATTTTCACCAAATCACACATAAACTACAAATAATGGTAACTCACTCCAGTATTCTTGGCTGGAAAATCCCATGGACAGAGGAGTCTGGCAAGTTCCATGAGGTCACAAAAGAGTCAGAC